>NC_080079.1:15253685-15565958 GCF_949987535.1 Balaenoptera acutorostrata | reverse complement strand
TTTATCTTCTCAAAGAACCAGCTTTTAGTTTTATTGATCTTTGCTATTGTTTTCTTCATTTCTATTTCATTTAATTCTGCTCTGATCTTTGTGATTTCTTTCCTTCTACTGACTTCAGGTTTTCTTTGTTCTTCTTTCTCTAGTTGTTTTAAGTGTGGGGTTAGATTGTTTATTTGAGATTTTTTCTTGTTTCTTGAGGTGAGATTGTATTGCTATAAACTTCCCTCTTAGAACTGCTTTTGCTGCATCCCATAGGTTTTGGGTCATTGTGTTTTCATTGTCATTTGTTTCTTTGTATTGCTTCATTTCTTCTTTGATTTCTTCAGTGATATGTTGGTTATTTAGTAGCGTATTGTTTAGCCTCCATGTATTTTTGTTTTTTACAGTTTTTTTCCTGTAATTGATTTCCAATCTCATAACGTTATGGTCAGAAAAGATACTTGATATGATTTCAATTTTCTTAAATTTTCTGAGGCTTGATTTGTGACCCAAGATGTGATCTATCCTGGTGAATGTTCCATGTACACTTGAGAAGAAAGAGTATTCTGCCACTTTTGGGTGGAATGTTTTATAAATATCAATTAGATCTATTTGGTCTATTGTGTCATTTAAAGCTTGTGTTTCCTTATTTATTTTCTATTTGGCTGATCTGTCCATTGGTGCAAGTGGGGTGTTAAAGTCCCCTACTACTATTGTGTCACTGTCGATTTCTCCTTTCATGGTTGTTAGCATTTGCCTCATGTATTGAGGTGCTCCTATGTTGGGTGCATAAACATTTATAATTGTTATATCTTCTTCTTGGATTGATCCTTTGATCATTATGTAGTGTCCTTCCTTATCTCTTGTAACAGTCTTTATTTTAAAGTCTGAATTATCTTATATGAGTATTGCTACTCCAGCTTTCTTTTGATTTCCATTTGCATGGAATATCTTTTTCCATCCCTTCACTTTCAGTCTGTATGTGTTCCTAGGTCTGAAGTGGGTCTCTTGTGTACAGCATATATATGGGTCTTGTTTTTGTATCCATTCAGCCAGTCTGTGTCTTTTGATTGAGGCAGTTAATCCATTTACATTCAAGGTTATTATCGATATGTATGTTCCTGTTACCATTTTATTAATTGTTTTGGGTTTGTTTTTGTGGGTTTTTTTCTCTCTTGTGTTTCCCGCTTAGAGAAGTTTCTTTAGCATTTGTTGTAAAGCACGTTTGGTGGTGCTGAATTCTCTTAGCTTTTACTTGTCTGAAAAGCTTTTGACTTCTCCATTGAATCTGAATGAGATCTTTGCTGGGTAGAGTAATCTTGGTTGTAGGATTTTCTCTTTCATCACTTTAAGTATATCCTGCCACTCCCTTCTGGCCTGAAGAGTTTCCACTGAAAAATCAGTTGATAACCTTATGGGGATTCCTTTGTATGTTACTTTTTGTTTTTCCCTTGCTGCTTTTAATATTTTTTCTTTGAATTTAGTTTTTGTTAGTTTGATTAATATGTGTCTTGGTGTATTTTTCCTAAAGTTTATCCTGTATGGGACTCTCTGTGCTTCCTGGACTTGGGTGACTATTTCCTTTCCCATGTTAGGGAGGTTTTCAACTATAATCTCTTCAAATATTTTCTCAGACCCCTTCTTTTTCTCTTCTTCTTCTGGGACCCCTAAAATTCGAATGTTGATGCGTTTATTGTTGTCCCAGAGGTCTCTGAGATTGTCTTCAATTCTTTTCATTCTTTTTTCTTTATTCTGCTCCTTGGCAGTTTTTCCACCATTTTGTCTTCCAGCTCACTTATTCATTCTTCTGACTCAGTTATTCTGTTATTGATTCCTTCTAGTGTATTTTTCATTTCAGTTGTTATGTTGTTCATCTCTGTTTGTTTGTTCTTTAGTTCTTCTAGATCTTTGTTAAACATTTCTTGTATTTTCTCATTCTGTGCCTCCATTCTGTTTCAGAGATTCTGTATTCTCTTTACTATCATTACTCTGAATTCTTTTTCAGGTAGATTGCCTATTTCCTCTTCATTTAGTCTTGTAGGTTTTTACCTTGCTCCTTCATTTGTGACATATTTTTTTGCCATCTCTTTTTTTTTTTTATGAGTGGTATTGTGTTCCTGTCTTACTGGTTGTTTGGCCTGAGCTTTCCAGCTCTGGTCGGCTATTGGGTAGAGCTGGGTCTTGGTGCTGAGATGAGGAACTCCGTGACCTCACTCAGATGAATATTCCCTGGGGTCTGAGGTTCTCTGTTAGTCCAGTGGTTCGAACTTGGAACTCCCACCGCAGGAACTTTCACCCGACCCTGGGCTCGTGAACCAAGATCCTGCAAGCCACCTCTGGTGGCCAAAAAAAAAAACCCAAAAAAACCCAAGAACAATAACAAAGTAAAAAATAAAATTAGACTAGGAAACTAAGAGATATGTTAGGAAGAATATAAAAATAAAAATATAGATGAATCAACAACTGGGAGGTACAACAGTACCACAATAGTACAAAAGACAAGGAGGGGGAAAAGAAAAGGGTGTGGGGGAAGGCCTTGGCTGTGGAGGGTGGAGCCTAAGCAAGGGTGAGGTTTGGGTGGTGGGCGGGGCCAATGCTCAGGGCCCACAGGGCTGCAAAAGGCCCTAGGGAATGTGGGGCATGGGGCTTAGGCTCAAGGAACAGAAGGGGCTGAGGTGTGCCCCCCACCCCAGGTCGCAGAGAGCAGGGACCTCACCTGGGAGCCCAGCATTCTTCCTGGGCTTGAGTGGGCATGGCAAACACCCTCCTCTCCTCCCCTGCTCCTCCAGTCTGGGAGGGCCCCTCCCGCCTGCGTCTCCTGATCTCCCTGGCCTCCCTCCTATGCCCCCAAGGGCCCATGCAGCCTGGAGGGGGGTTTGGAGGGCAGGGGATCGGCCTAGGAGCTCAGCAGGCTCCCTGGCCCTGAGTGGGCGGGGCCATCACCCTCTGCTCCTCTCCCGCTCTTCCCGGAGAGTCCCTCCCACCTGCCTCTCCTGATCTCCCTGGCCTCAGGGGCACTGATCCTGTGTGGCCTCCACTTCTCCTCCCCCCTCAGTCCCCCTGCATCCTACTTGTTCACTTTGGGGTTCCTCCCTTATCCTTGGGTGTCAGAGTCCCCCGTTAGCGGCCAGCAGGCGCCCTAGTTGTGGGGAGATGCTAACCCCATGTCTTCCCACACTGCCATCTTGACTCAGCCTCTAATTTTTTTGATAATTTTTTTTAATCAATGTAAGGAAATGCCCTTCTATTTCTAGAGTTATTATTCCTAGAGTTGAAAGAGTACTTTATATATTCTAGATATAAATCCTTTATCAGATATGTGATTTGCAAATATTTTCTCCCATTCTGTACATTGTTTTTCACTTTATTTTTAGTGTCCTTTGAAGCTCAGAAATGTTTAATTTTTAAGACCATTTTATCTGTTATATATTTTGTCACTTATGCTTTTGGTGTCATATCTAAGCATCCATTGCCTAACCCAAGGCAAGGAATATTTACTTCTATAGTTTCTTCTAAGAGTTTTATCACTTGTAGCTCTTAAATTTAGACCTTTTATCAATTTTTAGTTAATTTTTGCATATATTGTAAGGGAAGGGTTCAGTTTCTCTCTTTTGTACCTAGATATCCAGTTGCCTCAGCACCATTTGTTGAAAAGAGTATTCTTCCCTTTCTGTGAGTTGGCTATGCTGGGCCCTTGAATTTCCACATGAATCACAGGATTAGTTTGTCAATGAGAAAAACATCCAGCTGGGATTTTATAGAGAGTGAGTTGAATCTGTAGATCAATTTGGAGAGTATGGTCATCTTAACAATATTTTGTTTTCCAATCCATGTAAATGGGATATCCTTTCATTTTTTTAGGCTATCTTTAATTTCTCTCTTCAATATTTTCTAGTTTTCATGGTATAAATTTCATACTTGTTTCATTAAATTTATTTTTAAGTACTTTTTCTTTTTGATATTAATGTAAATTGAATTGTTTTATTATTTTCATCTTAGGATTTTCATTTCTGGTTTTATAAATACAATTTATTTTTATTTTATTTTAACCTCCAAACTTGCTAAACTCATTTATTAGTTCTAGCAGTTTTTTGTGGATTTCTTTGAACTTCTATGTATAAGATCATGTCATCTGCAAATAATGAGAGTTTTGCTTCTTCCTTTCCAATTTAGATGCATTTAATTTTTTTTTTTTTTTTTTTTTAAATTTTTATTTATTTATTTATTTATTTGGCTGTGTTGGGTCTTCGTTTCCGTGCGAGGGCTTTTCTCCAGTTGCGGCGAGCGGGGACCACTCTTCATCGCGGTGCGTGGGCCTCTCACTATCGCGGCCTCTCTTGTTGCGGAGCACAGGCTCCAAACGCGCAGTCTCAGTAATTGTGGCTCACGGGCCCAGTTGCTCCGTGGCATGTGGGATCTTCCCAGACCAGGGCTCGAACCCGTGTCCCCTGCATCGGCAGGCAGATTCTCAACCACTGTGCCACCAGGGAAGCCCGCATTTAATTTTAATGGTCTTGCCCATTTTCCTTCTTATAATCTCTAATACAAAGTTGAATAAAAGTGACAAGAGCAAAAATCCTTGTCTTATTCCTGATCTTAGAGGGGGAACCTTTAATCTTTTACCATTAAGTATGATGTTAGCTCTGGTTTTTTTTTTTTGTTTTTTTTTTTGTAGATATCCTTTGTATTAGGTTTCTATGGCTGCTGTAACAAATTACCACAAACTGTGTAGCTTAAAACAATGGAAAGATATTCTCTCACAGGTCTGGAGGCCAGAAATCCAAAATTAACGTGTGACCACGGCCATGCCCCCTCCAGAAATGCTAGGGGAAATTCCTTTCCTTGCCTCTTCCAGCTTTGGCTGTCAGTATTCCTGGAGTTGTGGCTGAATCATTCCAGTTGCCTCCACAGTTACATTACCTTCTCCTCTTTTCTGTGTGTCTCTTATAAGGACACTTGTCATTGGATTAGGTCCATTGGATAATCCAAGATGAGTTCCTCATCTCAAGATCCTTAATTTAATTACATCTGAAAAGACTCTTTTTCCAAATAAGGTAACATTCACAGGTTCTGGAGATTAGGACATGGATGCATCTTTTGTGGTGGTGCACTATTCAGCCATACCAGATTGAGGAAGTTACCTTCTATCTCTATTTTGTTGGGTGCTTTTTATCATGAAAGGGTGTTGTATTTTTTCTAGGCTTTAGCTGCATCTGTTGGATATATATGCAGAAGTGGGATTGCTGGATCATATTATAGTTCTTGGTAGTTCAATTTTTAATTTTTCCAGGAATGTTCATACTGTTTTCCAAGTTGACCATACCAATTTCCATTCCCACCAATAGTGTAGAAGGGTTCCCTTTTCTTCACATCCTTGCAAACACTTATCTTTTTAAAATTAAATTAATTAATTATTTTAAATTGAAATATAACTGACATAAAACATTGTATTAGTTTTAGGTGTACAGCATAATGAATTGTTATATGTATATATTGTAAAATGATTACAACAGTTTAGTTAACATCCATCACATACATAGTTATGAATTATTTCTTTCTTGTAACGAGAACTTTTAAGTCCTTAACAACTTTCAAACATAATACAGTATTGTTAACTATAATCACTGTGCTGTACATTACATTCCCAGGACTTATTTGTCTTAAAACTGGAAGTTTATGCCTTTTGACCACATTTACTCATTTCACCCACCTTCTACCACCTGACTTTGGTGGCCACCAATCTATTCTCTGTATCTATAAGTTCATTTAAAAACATTTTTAGATTTTGCATATTTGTGAGGTCATACAGTATTTGCCTTTCTCTGTCTGACTTATTTCACTTAGTGTAATGCCCTCAAGGTCCATCTATGTTGTTGCAAATGGCAGGATTTCCTTTTTTTTTTTAAATGGCTGAATAATATTCCCCTTTGTATATATATCTTTATCCATTCATCTGTTGATGGACACTCAGGTTGTTTCCATGTCTTAGTTATTGTAAATAATGCTGCAATGAATATGGGGGTGCAGATATCTTTTTGAGATAGCTATTTTGTTTCCTTTGGATAAATACTCAGAAGTAGAATTGCTAGGTAATTTGGTAGTTCTAAATTTGTAATTAGATTTGTAATTTGTAATTTGTAATTGTAATTCTAAATTGGTTTTTGAGGAACCTCCGTACTGTTTTCCACAGTGGTTGTACCAATTTATATTCCCATCAACAGTGCACAAGGGTTCCCTTTTCTCCACATCCTCACCAATACTTATTTCCTGTGTTTTTGATAATAGCCATTCCAACAGCTGCGTGTGTGCGCGTGAGGTGATACCTCATTGTGGTTTTGATTTGCATTTCCTTGCTGAGTGATGTTGAGCACTTTTTCATGTACCTGTTGGCCCTCTGTTTGTCTTCTTTGGAAAAATGTCTGTTCAGATCCTCTGCCCATTTTAAAATTAAATTCTTCTTTTTTTCTATTGAGTTATATGAGTTTTTAATATAGTTTGTAGATTGAATTTTCTCCATCACACAAAGCCAGGCCTGATACTGAGAGCGTCTTATTTATTTTCCCCAGGGCAGTGCCTGAAGTGTTCAAGGTTATGCACATTCTGCCATGGCAACAGAGTTGAGCCGGTTATATGTGTGTGCTCATTCATGACCTGCAGAAGCTAAAGTGTGCTGTCTGCAGGGGTGTGTATGGGGTGCGGGCTACGTGGGGGAGGGATTTATGGATTGCTGGGAGCATGGGTGTGCTAGTTGAGGTGAATCTACACGTAGTACACTCTGTGAAGTTTATGGGTGGGCCTCTCGGTAGAGTTCATGAGGTAGTTAGTAGAAACCTTAACCCTGCTGGGTTTTTTTACCATGACATTTTATCATGTTGCCATGAGCCCCCTTTTCCCTCCCCTGCCCATCCTGTCATTGTTTTGGATGGGGTGAGAAAGAAGTGGGCTTCTTGGGCATCATCCTGCTTGGCCATGGAAGCTAGGCACTTACTAGGTTCTCACTTTCCCCCATGGGAGAAAAAGCAGATTGAATGAGTTTCTCTTGGCAGTGAGCTGTTGCCTTAGGGGGTGGGGGTGATGTGGTAAAGTGAAACTGTTCTTCTTACCCTCTTCAGTCCTGTTCTTGGAATTTTTGCTCCAAGTGGTGCTAGGACTTCTCTGCTGGACTGCTGGGCACCTACAAAGGTACTCCTGTCTCTGAGTAGTTGACAAAATCAGTGCTTCTGTGGGAGGATGAAGGCAGTGTCGACTGAAAAAAAAATGCACAACCTAAAAGTTGAGAGTTATGTTTTATTTGGTGGACAAATCTGAGGACTTAAGCCCGTGACATAGCATCTCGGATAACTGAGAGACTGCTCCAAAGAGGCAAGCGGGAGCCAGGTATATAGCAGTTTTTGCAACAAAGACCAGGTAGTCAGAACATCAAAAGATTGCTGTTAATTAAAGAAAACCAGATATCTCAAGTTAAGGAATTTAGCGCTTTTCTGTATATGGAAAGATGCAAAGTCTAGGCTCATTGAGATCATTCCTTTGATATACACCTCAGCTATCTGGGGCCAGTATCCTGTGCTTCTCATCCTGAGTCTCCTCACGGTGCACTGTCCTGGGTGGCTGCAGTGGAGGGCATTCTGTTTCCATTCTGAGTTCTCTCAGGGCTCACCGTCATGGTTGCAGTGTGATGGCTCAATGGCTGCAACTTCATTTGTTTACCATATGGCAGGCAATATTTTTTATTCACAGTAGGAAACTTATTCCTACATCTTGCTGATGTCTCTCCCTGTAGCCTCGTATTCTGACTTTTTAAAAAACTCAACACTTTTCATATGCCATCCCATTGCCTTCTGGCCTTTATTGTTTCTAATGAGAAGTCAGCTATTTATCTTATTGGGGTTCTCTTGTATGGGAAGAACCTTCTTTCTCCCCCTGCTTTAAAGATTTTACCCTTGGCCTTCAATATTTTTACTATTTTATGTCTGAGTGTGGCTTTTTCTGTATTTTTTCCTACTTGAAGTTTGTTGAGCTTCTTGGATGTGTATGCTAATGTTTTTCATCAAATTTAGGAAGTTGTCAGCCATTATTTCTTGAAAAGTCTTTTACCTCTTCCTCCTCTGCCCTAGTATTCCCAGTAAACGTATGTTGTTGCTGTTAATGGTGTTCTACATTTCGCATAGACTCTGTTCATTTTCCTCTCTGTTTTTTGAATTGCAGGATCTCTATTGATTTATCTACTAGTTCCCTGACTTTTTTTCTTGCTGCTTGCTGAAATATACTGTTGAGCTTCTCTACTAAATTTTAAAATTTCAATATTACACTTTTCAACTCCAAATTTTCCTTTTTTTGTTATTTCTCTTTGTTAATGTTTTATATTTGATAAGGTGTTGTCATATTTTCCTTTACTTCTTTAAACACTGTATTCTTTAAGTCTTTGACTATATTTATAATAGCTGCTTTAAAGTCTTTTTTGTTTCATCTGACATCTGGGTTCTCTTAAAGGTAGTTTTGTTGCTTGCTTTTATTCCTGTGTATGGGTCACACTTTACTATTTCAATGCATGCCATAATTTTCCCTGAAAACCAGACATTTTAGATAATATATTGTAGCAATGCTGGATCCTGACTTTTCCTTCCTCTCTGGGGCTGTTGTAATTTTATTTGTTTAGTAACTTCGCTGAACTCTTTTAGAGAAGTCTGTTTCTTCTTCCAAATGCATCCTCTGATGTTCCTCCTCAGATGGTACGGCCTGGGTTTGCACACAGTCACCCTGGGATGATAGTAATTTTAGCAGAGCTCTTTGACTTTTTCCTCTGAGCTCTTTGTTAAGCTTTCTGCCTCTGTTTGTATCATACTCACCTGGTAGCCTCCACTAATTGCCAACTGATAGTTCTATTATTTTCAACAATGCTCTGGGGGCATAAATTGCTCCACAGTCTGAATTCCATTTCAAACCTTTTTCAGGGGTAGTCTTTGAGGCCAGTCTTTGAGGTGCTGACCCCAGTAAGGCTCTTATTAGCTGTCTTTTCCCCTGGTTCTTTCTGATAAACTTCTAGCTTGCCTATGTTTTAGCTTATTGTTCTCATGTAGCTATCTCTTAATTGCTTACAACCACTACTTCCATTGTTTTTGAGTGCCCTTAAGGCTTGAAGTTTGCCACCTTGTACCAAATAATGTCAAGTTCCCTTGAGACCTTTGGGGCTCTCCTTTTCTTAGGCTGCCTCTCCTTTTCTTAGGCTGTCTCTCCCTGTGGGAGAAAACCTCTATGCCCCTGCTTTGGAAATACAGGTGGGGTTTGTAACCTGTTCTTTCATTGACACCACTGTGTTATGTGCAGAGAACTGGATGGGTATGGTAGCCTTTGCTCTTCTCAGCTTGCCTCTTTTTTTTTTTTTTTTTTTAAATTAAATTAAATTTATTTATTTATTTTTGGTTGTGTTGGGTCTTCGTTTCTGTGCGAGGGCTCTCTCCAGTTGCGGTGAGCGGGGGCCACTCCTCATCGCCGTGTGCGGGCCTCTCACTGTCGCGGCCTCTCGTTGCGGAGCACAGGCTCCAGACGCGCAGGCTCAGTAGTTGTGGCTCACGGGCCCAGTTGCTCCGCGGCATGTGGGATCTTCCCGGACCAGGGCTCGGACCCGTGTCCTCTGCATCGGCAGGCAGACTCTCAACCACTGCGCCACCAGGGAAGCCCTCAGCTTGCCTCTTTTATCTTGGAACTGCTGCCCTATGAATTAGGGGTGAAGACTTTTTGGCCCTCTTGTTCTTAATCTGTGAGGCCTGGTGTATAGCTTCCACCCTGTGGGTGGTGGCTAGGTAGGGAATGAGGACTGGGACCTCGCATGCTCTCTCCTTGAATAGAGCTTCTGCCACTAAGAGTTAGGGGGCGTGAGAAGTATTGGCAGTCTGTTGCTCCTGGTTGTATATTAATGGTCTGGACTAGGAACTGAGGGATGGAGGAGCGTGCTGTGCTTGACTTTACCAGCCTGCGGTTGAGCAGTCTTGCCTAACTGGTTGTGTATGTGTGGGGAGGTGGCGGTGATGGCAAGAATGGGAGTTGGTAATGAGTCAAATATCATGGACTGTTGCTGTTCTTAATGAAATTTAGTAGATATTCTTGAGCAAATATTTCTTTATTTGTTGTTGCTCTTGGCAACGTTTTTGAGATCCAAATTGTTTTTTTTTTTTTTTTTAATTTTTACCAATTATAGTTCTTTCCCTGGGGAGATTGTTCATGGAACTCCTTATATTGACATTCTGGAAGTGAGTTCCGTATTCTTTAAGCATTAATTGGTATTATAATCTATAGCTTTTGAGATACTGTATATACCTTACTAACTATACTATACATACTATGTTTACATGTTGATTCTTTGTACCAGGGATTTATTTATAGAGTATTTATAAAGTACTGATTCATATTGTCATGAACCTTTATTATATATATATCAGTGAATTCAGGTAAAATATAATTGTGAGCATATATTTGTAGTATTTCTCTCATAATTACACTTTAATTAAAAGAACATTTAATTTAATTTGAATGTTTCTCAAAAATGCAATGTGATTTTCAATTATACACAGTATGGGTATATCTCAAAAATAATCTTAAGCAACAGGACATACATACAAATTAATAAAAACTATGTGATTCCATTTTGTAAAGTACAAAGGCAGCAATAGAAATATTTGCTGTTAGACTCAGAATAGTGGTAATTTTTTATTTTTTGATCTTAGTACTGGTTACTTAGTTGTGTTCATCTTCTAAAAATTCATTGAGTGTTAGACTTATGATGTGTGCATGTATGTTATATCATATTTAAAAACTTAGAAAGCATATTATGAGATCCATATGAGCCATGTAGTTTTAACTGAGTATTGTTCAGAGTAAATTTATTATATTTAACTTTATATTTACTTTGGTATTTAAAACTGATGATAATTTGGTCCTCTAGTTTAAAGGAGGCTTGTTTCCTGCTTTTATAAATGAAAACAAAATTTCAAAATATAAATTATTATAAAATCATTAACAATTATGTTTAATATTGTGTTTCCTGAAAGCATTTTAAGGTACTATGAATCTCAAAATATTTTTTAAAAATATTGAAATTTAGAGGCCATTTATAAGTTGTTGAAAATAATAAAGCATGTTTTTTCACAATTCCAAGGAAAATTCTATATGCAAATTAGATCCTTTCTGTAATATATATAAAATCAGGGAGGTCTTTTTATCCTTTGTAATACATTTTTAAATTTTATCCTGTAGGACTATTTTGAAAGAAAGTGGGTTTGCCAGATACCTTCATTCAGCTGTTCTTATCAATGGAGCTATGCTTATTTTTGGAGGAAATACCCATAATGACACTTCCTTGAGTAACGGTGCAAAATGTTTTTCTGCCGATTTCCTGGCATATGACATAGGTATGTATCTGTTAGGACTGTACAAAGTAGGAAATACCAGAAATTTTTCATGTAGAGATTCTCAGATACATTACTTGATAGCATGTGTATATGTCATTTTAGAGAGAGAAATTCAGTGACAGATTATGAATGGAATTCTCTCCAGTTTCAGCATAGTAGTAGTATAGGGCAGGAGAAGAGATGAACTGAGGTGAGTCAGTGGTGGAGGCAGGGGAATTGAGAAATCTGGGTCTGAATGTCTTTTTGAAGGCTTTTATGTATTGTATACCTACATGAGCACTTTATCAGTCTATTTTGTTTGACTATTACCATATTAGTTTTGATAATGGATAGATATGGAGCATTAGCAAGTTTACATTACAAAGAGTAGGAACGCAAGCATTTTAGACTTAGTGGGGATGAGCAAAGATGCATTTAAATTAAACTCATCAGATATATTTACTCCACAGACGAAACTGATAGAATTAGAGAAAGGAATATAGAGATAGAAAAGCTAAATAAATAATATTTTGGGACAAAATGGAAACCCAGAACATATCTAGGAATGGAAGTAACTAAAGAAGAATCTTTACCAGGGAACCTAGAAATACAGTGCATCTATACAACTCAATTTTAATTATGTTATCTATAGTCCTATCAATTTCTGAATAGTAAATGAATATATTTTTTGAAATACTAAATTTAGCTACCTGGTTGACCATTGTAGTGAAAACATTTCTTCTCTATATATCATGTTATAGATAAAACATAGCTGATATTTTAAATCTTTAGCAGTACTTAAGAGTACCTTTTATTGTGTAAAGTACAATAATAAACCAATTTTAAGCTATTAAGAAATATTTTGATAAATAAAAATAAAAGAGACCAAAGAATAACACGTTTAATAGATGTAAGAAGTATCCTTTCACTTTTAAACATCATAAAGGCACATAGTCTACTTTGGAAAATTATTTCAAGTGGCAGCATATAACGAAAATTATGACTATTAATAAGCACTTTGATCTCTAAACTATTGTAAGCTTGTTTGGAAGGAAATTCCTACTAATAAAGTTAGGCATGCTCTTTAAATTCTATGACTATCTGTCTGTGAGTAATCATTGAAAAGAATCCACTGTCTTCAGGAGTTTTAAATCCTAAATAATTAATATTTACCTTTTGAAATAATAATTTGAAGTTATGATTCATGATGAAAATGGGATTATCTTAGCTTTCAGAAGGCTTTTAAATCAGTGCCTGAGATCCAGAAAATCGGTTAAATGAAGTAGTGAATCTAGGCTGGCTTATTATGATCTTTCATTGCCAGGTTGGCACTGTCAACATATTATTTTGCTATGGTGATGAGACAGTATGCTTATTTCTCTGGAGATGGGTGAACATTTTGTTTTTCTTCTAGGAATAAAAATCCTAGGAAAAGTGTAGAATTTTGTTGTAATTGTTAAAAATCCATGAAGTGAGATTTTGAACTTTTGAAAAAGATTCTTCAAGGAGCTTCCACCCAATTTCTGTATTTTAACGAGGAAATTAATGTTGAGCTATTTTGTAGCTGACATATTGGGAATTTATTTTTATTTCTTCCATATTGTTCAGGATTACCGTATTTTAGGTTTTATGCATCCAAAAAGTTTACCAAGGTGAAAAACATTAGAGGTGTTAGTTTTTCAGAGAGAGAGAGAGAGAGAGAAAGGGCGAGCTCTCAGATTATCATTATTCTAATTGCTACTCTTTATTAAGTGTCTTCTAAGAGCTAGGTACTTTACTAAGAGCTTTATTTACAATATCTGTAACCTCTCTAATAACCTTGTAACAAGGCGTTAATAAACTCATTTTCAGATTATTATGCACAAGAGTAAAAGGAATTTGCCCAAAGCCCTGCAGGTGGTAGATCAAGCTTTTTTTAACTCCTAAAGTGGTAGTCTTTCCTCTTGACTACACTGTGCTGTTTAGTCGGGTCCATTGTATGCTCTTCATTTTCGCAACAAATTACCAGACACTTTATGTTTAGTAAGGTTTCTTAATGCTGTGGAAAGATAGAAGCAAATATCAGTTTCATTTTTCAAACAAATTGTTCAAATTGGAGGAAGAATAACTTAGTTTAAACAATGTTGTATTTTAACATAGGATTTTGTTTTCCCTGTGCTAACAACTAACAACAAAAACATAAAGCAATACAATCAATACAAGATAAAGGTGTTTTGTTTTACCTTATTTGATTGTTTCTATGCGGTTCCTAATAAAGCTCCCCCTCCCCCAATCTGTATTTATTCTCCGGGGTTTGTAGCATCAAATGCTGAAATATTTTCTAGGGAAAATTATTTTTCTTATTTCAGAAAATGTCTTCCAAAATAATTGCTTTCCTTATGAAGTATATTTTTGTGGAAATAAAATATAACCATTGTATATGAATCAACCTGAAAATAGATCCTCTTGGGGGAAAAAAAGTTGTGTTGCTAGTTTTTCTCTTTTGTACAGTACACTGGAACTTTTATGGCATATTTAACTGGAATGCACCTGAAGATTTAGCTGATTGTGTTCTATGATGTTTAAACAATAAAAATATGTATGCTAATACTAATTTTTCATTGCTCTAAAATGTACTATTTCAGCCCTACTGCCATAGTAAATTTTACATAGCCAATATCATTAATCTTTGAGGACATAACCTTGCCTTCCCATTTCTCATTATACTATACATGATCGATGTAGAAGGCATATAATGGTGATTTTCAAACATGGCTGTACCTTGGCATTCCCTTTGAAGGTTGAAGGGAGAAAAATCAGACCTCTATAAGCTGATCCTCTTAGATTAGGCACTGGGTATTTATATTTTTAAAAAGTGACTCAAGTGCAACTGATGATAGAGCCAGGACTGGCGAATAAGACTGGATGGACTGTTACGTATACAATGATACGTTACTTAATGTTCTAGTTTGTAAATCTAGCTCGAAGACATTTCAAACCTGAAAATTTTATTAATATATATTTTGTTATTGTTAGTGGTATCATTATTGCACCTGATTCAAGATTAAAGTGATCTTTCTGGTAAAGATAGCCTTCTAGTACATAATGAGACTAAAGATGCGGTGGAAAAGCATGTCTCACTGAGTTGATCTCAGGTTATTAGACATATTTATAAAGCAGTATTTATTTATTTATTTTTGGCCGCGTTGGGTCTTCATCTCTGTGCGAGGGCCCTCTCCAGTTGCGGCAAGCGGGGGCCACTCTTCACCGCGATGCGCGGGCCTCTCACTATCACGGTCTCTCTTGTTGCGGAGCACAGGCTCCAGACGCGCAGGCTCAGTAGTTGTGGTTCACGGGCCCAGTTGCTCCGCGGCATGTGGGATCTTCCCAGACCAGGGCTCGAACCCGTGTCCCCTGCATTGGCAGGCAGATTCTCAACCACTGCGCCACCAGGGAAGCCCCTAGACATATTTATACTTTTAAACTATTTGACTGTGGAAAGTAGTGTCATAAAAGTTAGTTTTCTAGGGTCAGTGGGAAAAAAAGGAATCAAGTAGTCTGTATATTTTTCATATCTCTTTAGTAAACCACCCATCTTTTTGGTGGTTTGACTGAAGATATCAACATTTACAAATGAGAGATTTTCCTGAATTGAAACATACCTTAAAATTGGATTGAATCTTGAGACAGTATTTCAGAATCATCAAATTAATAGCTATTATAGAATTTTCAGTAGGCCTAACATATTATTATGATACTTTTAATTACAAATGGTAGTTATTCTTCTTCAATAAGAAAATTTACCTAAGGGTAAGAGAATGTGCAAGATGAAGGATAACTCATAGATACATTGATCATAATTTTTTTCCTCAAAAATATAGTAGAGTCATGAAAATGTAATTTGTTGAGTTACATTATTTCAGAATAGGATAGGGAGTCAGATTTATATCAGAAATATATCTTGCAGAAAGCAAAACACTTAACTAGTTTATGAAACATAGTATACATGTTTTTGTACAACCCTGTAGAGTGATACGGGTGTGTGTGTGTGTGTGTGTGTGTGTGTGTGTATACACACACACACACACACACACAGTATAATGGATACAATTTTGTAAGGCACATAATTTCGTTAAAAAATCATATTCAAATTAAAACATCTAAGTATTTAATTTTTTTGAACAATCCAGCAGAACTATAAAAATTCAAACTTGCTCGCTCTTCATGTTTATAATTATTTTTATTTTCTGGAGGTTATTTTATTGTCCCTCTCTTTGTTAATCAGTATTTCTCTCTGCGCTCTGTTAACTCCTTAGGGCTCTTCCTTGACAAAAGCAGCACCCCTTGCCCTGCCACCTGAAAAAACCCATTTGTTTCTTGGTCTGTAAGAAACACTCTTAAAATCATCATACCCTTTTTTCAATGAATTTAGCCAACTGTTGACTGTTTTAAGCTTTACTGTATCCTTTGCTCAAGGTTCTCTTTTTCTTTCTACAATAAACTATTGTGTAGAAGAAATAGTAGTTACTTCTCTTTAAAAAAGAGGCCAGTAAGTAAGGGAAAAAGCGACCTTTCGTTTTGTGAAAAGGGAGAACTAACATTCGCCGAAAGCTTCCTGTAATGTTTTGCACTTTACATATGCTTTATGATGTAATTCTCATAACATCAGTGTAGCGTGTACTATTATATTCATTCATACAGGAAGAAACTGTGATTTACCATGGTTAGACCCAAACTTGCGTAGGTTGTGGGATGGTGTATTCAGAATTTGAACCCAAGTCTAAGTTCAAAGTTCTTTTGATTCTACCACTGTACTATATATTGATGTTTTCCTGATTTAACAGGAAAAAAATTTGAAAGATCTTTAATTGGGAAAAAAGGCATATAATATTTGTTAATGTAGCATGACACTCAAGAAAATTAGTTTTATCAGTATATTTAATCAGTGACCTCAAGGTAGAGAATCAAGAGGAGTAACGAACAATGAATCTCTCTTAGTAGATCTATAAGCATTTTGAGAGATTGTTTTGAATACAAAAATTGCTAAATAAAGATTCTTGAAATAGAATATACACTGAAAGAAAAGTGTTGAAATGTCTCAACAAAACCTCTGGGGAAGAAGGCAGGGAAAACAGTCATGAATGTAGAATCAAACATCTAAAATAAAATATTAGCAAATAGAATTCAACAGTTTCAAAATTATAATAAACTATGACCAAGTAGGAATTATTCTAGGATTTCAAGTATGATTCATTATCAGGGAATCTATAAATATAATTTATTACCTCAAGACTATTTACTGAAGCCAACGGGAAATAACACTGTATGTTAAAACATGATAAAATCATTTCATTTAAGATTGATTGTCAAATAGTGATGCCCATTTTGCCTGGCAGAGGGTAAGAAGCTAAATAAATATTTATGGAATGAATGCCAGAGGACAAAATCCTGAGAGAAACTGTGGGTATGAAACTGTGGGTAGCAAAAGTGTGCACCTTTTAGAATAGTAAGATAAATTTTTACCTGGGGGAGGGGGACCCAGTGAAACATCAGCATTTCAGGGGAAGGTGGGGAAAGCTTTTTGGCAACATCCAGAAATTTGGTTTTCTATTACGTAAGTATCCAAATGGTTAATAAAAGTTTTTCTTTGTATTCATTTAGTTTTGAGTCTTATACCTACAACATATGTGCTCTTTTTAGTGTATTTCAAATATGCTATTAAGACAGGTAAGAACTGGTGTTTCAAATGAAGTATTAAAAGAATTTTAAAAATGTGTCTTTAAAGTATTATAGATGCATATTTTCATAGAAGAATATGAGTATTTGCAGAAAAATTAGCCAATGAATGTGCATTTTTCACCTATACTATTTTATGCATAATTGATAAAATAAACCTGTCTCTAGATTTCAGCATATGTTTTTAATGTAATTATGTTGTCTCTCATATGTGAATAGTCCTAACGGCACAGTATTCTGATTGCTGAGATTTGTGTTTGAGAGAATAGTAACTCTAATTTCTTGATCTTATGTTTATTGAGTGTATAAGGTTTTTAAATAAATATTTAGTGCCTTGTAGTACAGATTTTTTTAAAAGTCTATATTCTAGAGAGTATATTTTACTTTGGTCTTTATTGCTGTGTGGCTTTTCTGTCGGTATGGGATGGTATTTCTGTCAATTTTCATGATGTCAGTAACTTTGGAATTTGCTTTAGTTTGTCTAGTTTTGAACTGTTTGTGAAGTGATAATGACATGAGTGTTCTGGAAATATATTTTCTTCTTGGCAAAAAATATGATTATAGATTGCAGTCAGACATTAATATAAGAGACTTTATATTGTAAGAATGGAAAGAGACTATGTGTAAACAAATTATATTAATTTAATACTGAGCTTGAAGGCATTTGATACCTTCTACATTTTACAGGAAAACTAACCTGTGTTTTACAGAGAATCCTGATCAAGAATTTGAAAACTCAGCAACAGAATTTATCTAGCCCAACATTCTGTTTAGTCATTATTGAAAAAGCTGCAAGGGATAAGTGGAAAGTGTATTTGCTGTAACTGCTCCTATGTTTTTCTCTTCTCATTCATTTCTTTCTTTTTTTTTTTTTTAAATTTTATTTATTTATTTATTTATGGCTGCGTTGGGTCTTCGTTTCTGTGCGAGGGCTTTCTCTAGCTGTGGCAAGCGGGGGCCACTCTTCATCGCGGTGCGCGGGCCTCTCACTATTGCGGCCTCTCTTGTTGCGGAGCACAGGCTCCAGACGCACAGGCTCAGCAATTGTGTCTCACGGGCCCAGTTGCTCCACGGCATGTGGGATCTTCCCAGACCAGGGCTCGAACCCGTGTCCCCTGCATTGGTAGGCAGATTCTCAACCACTGCGCCACCAGGGAAGCCCTCTCATTCATTTCTCATTGAAAAATCCTGGCAGGTGGGCAAATATCAGCAAGCATGAAATGTCCCTATAGTTGCAAAAGTTGCTTACCTCAACTAGCTTTTCATAAGCTTGCAAGTTAAATTCTCTTCTTCCTAAACAATTTTGTGAGTTGAAAACAATTTGCCAGCTATTTTAAGACACTGTAGAGGAATATTCACACTTACTGTATTGTATCAGTCAGTACAGGTTATGTTAGACTGAGGTAACAAACAGTCCTGTCACAGTTCTCTGAAAAGCAAACTCTGAGACAGAGTTTAGTGTTCAGGGTACTTATTAGGTCCTTGGATTGAACACCTGTAAAAGGGAGGGGAAGAAGCAGGATTGGGCGAAAAGTAAAAGTCAAGCAGACTTAACATCCTCAGCCAACTCCAGGACAACTCTGGAGTTGAAATGCCCCTCAGAGTTGTCCCTCTTTAGGATAAAACAGGTCTTGGTCGGTCATTGTACGAGGGTCACTCCCAGGACCTTGGGTGCAGAAGCTCTCTGTAGCTAAGGCAGTCTCTGCAGGGGCTGGCAGCTGAATGGTGTCCACTGATAAGTCCTTCCCTGAAGGTGTATTTAGCCAGTGCCTTTCCATGTTCATCACAATTCATTCTTTGGGCCACTTAGCCCACTTCTTCAAATATGTTTGTTAAACAGCTCCTCCAGGATTCCAGTGGGCCTTTCTCCCTGGTGGGAGCCTAGATTATTGCTCTGGCTTTTGTAGCTGGTCTCAGGGCTGCAACTGATATTCACCATGTCCCTCATCCATTATTTTTTCATGTCTCTTACCCTCAGCTAGCACTTCTTCTGGTCTCTGTGTCTTACCTGGTAGCATGACCCACTCCCTCCCCCGTAGATATTTTTTTTTTTTTTTTTTTTTTTTTTTAATTTTATAGCTACTTTATTTATTTATTTATTTATTTTTTGGCTGTGTTGGGTCTTCGGTTCGTGCGAGGGCTTTCTCTGGTTACGGCAAGTGGGGGCCACTCTTCATCGCGGTGCGGGGACCGCTCTTCATCGCGGTGCGCGGGCCTTTCACTATCGTGGCCCCTCCCGTTGCGGGGCACAGGCTCCAGACGCGCAGGCTCAGTAGTTGTGGCTCACGGGCCCAGCCGCCCCGCGGCATGTGGGATCTTCCCAGACCAGGGCTCGAACCCGTGTCCCCTGCACTAGCAGGCAGACTCTCAACCACTGCGCCACCAGGGAAGCCCCCCCCGTAGATATTTGAGCTCCTGATCATCGTATACCTTCTAGTCTGGGTTACTGTACTTGCTCATTTACCATCACACTTGGCAAAGGGATACCAAGAAACACCTAAATGGATCATCTGTGTCCCAAATATATTCCCCTGCCCTTATTTGTAACAGCAGTCCCTCCCTTTGATGGTCGGGGCCAATTACCCCTGCCAAGATGCTACTCCTTTTTTGCCTGCTTGCTGGTCCCTTGACACAAGGAGCCTGAAGTACCCAAGTGGCAACTGTAGCTTACAGTTAAATGGTTAATTGCTACTTCTTCTGCCAGAATATTTTTCCTTTTGGGGAATAGGACCTCTAATCCTGCAGAACCCAGAATTGCAGGATGAGGAGCACAAATTTCCCAACCTTGTAACTGAATATGAGGCCACAAGAAGTGGCTTTTACTCCTCGGTTTTTGGACCTATATATTCTTCCTACTGGGGACACAGCACTATTTAAAGGTCTTTAGTTCAGGTGTATCCTGCATCCTGGTGCTTCAGTTGTGCCTGTCAAAATCTCTGTCAAGTTGTGTGGTTTGGGATCCAGTGGATTTCATGGTCATAGGACCATTTCTGTACCTCCTTTTCTGTGAAGTGTGTCTCCTGATTACATGGGATCCCATGCTGGTTAATCAAACATTTCATAATTTCTAAGATAGTTGTGCTGGTTAAGACCCTGTGGGCAGAAAAAGCAAATGCATCCTCAAAATATGTATTCTTGTCATAATGAAATGTTGGCCCATCCAGAGTGGAAGGGGCCCAATGTAGTCAACTTACCACCAAATGTCCAGTTAGTGTTCTTGGGGAATGGCCTTATCAGGGGATCAGGACTGATATCTTGCTGTCAGGTTGGACATTTAGTGTAAGAGTAACTCCATCAGCTTTTTTCAGAAGGAGCCCATATTATTGCATTCCTGGATGGCCTCCATCTCTGCCATATGGCTACTTAGTTCATGTGCTTATTTCGTTGGCACCAAAGTGTCCTACAATAGAGACTGACATTAGCTGTCTCAGTCAATTGTTTACTGGTTGTTTAACGTCTCTTCCATGTTGGATGCTCTCTGATGGCCTTTAACTTGTATCACAGAGATCTTCACATTTCATGCTCGTTCAAATATATTCATCCACATGTCTCTACTCTAGGACCTCCTTGTCTCTGATCTTAAATATTTCTGCTTCTAGGCTCCTGATCAGCCAGCTAGGTCATTAACTACTGCTCCTGGGCCATTTCTCTTTCCACACGATGTACATGAGGCACACTTCTCAAAGGCCTACCCAATTGGGAGGCTTTTTCCTTTTCTGCTGTTCTTCCAGGCCACCCCTGAGTGAAGCTGTCTTGTAAGTGATAACCATTTTTGAATTGTGGCCACGTACGAAGCTTACATATTTTCATTTTCCTCTTCTTGTTATCTGGGCACAAAGGATTCCTCATACGGCCATAGCTGTAAGATGTGGGATGGGTGCGGGGGCAGCAGGGGTAGATGGCACTAGGTCTGAGCTACCAGCTCATGCAGATTGCTTGTGCACTGTGCTCTTGCTCATGCTTCATCTTGTGTGCAGCTTCCACTTTATGTTCTCGTGATTATTATTTTTTTAAATTTTATTTATATTTATTTATTTTATTTATTTATTTATGGCTGTGTTGGGTCTTCGTTTCTGTGCGTGGGCTTTATCTAGTTGCGGCAAGGGGGGGGCCACTCTTCATCGCGGTGCGCGGGCCTCTCACTATCGCGGCCTCTCTTGTTGCGGAGCACAGGCTCCAGACGCGCAGGCTCAGTAGTTGTGGCTCACGGGCCTAGTTGCTCCGCAGCATGTGGGATCTTCCCAGACCAGGGCTCGAACCTGTGTCCCCTGCATTAGCAGGCAGATTCTCAACCGCTGCACCACCAGGGAAGCCCTGTTCTCGTGATTATTGATGACAGAGACAGCTCATGATAGAAAACTCTGAACACATGGTCACCTAATAACCCACGTCCAGCACTCCATCTCTGCCAGGGCTCAGTAGTGTGGTGGGAATAGAGGTATAAAATTTTCAACTGCAGATGGCATGGCCTTTGACATGTGTGCTGGGTCTGCATTGGGATTCTTTCACAGGGGCTTTCTATATATTCCACATGCTTCTTTTTCTAACAGTGACTCCTCCAATAACTATAGTATCTACTGGGTCATGTGGCCCTAGTTGCAGGGCTGTTTGCAGTGTGTCCTGGACCTATAGCAGAGCTATTTTCTGCCCTGGCGTGTACTCAGAGCCGGCAGCCTTTGATATTTTCCAGTATATGGGCTTGAACAGTATTCCCAGGAATGGAATATACAGCCTTCAGAACTCCAAAAGACCTATCAGATGTTCGCTTTCTTCCTTGCAGTGGGAGTTGAAAGATGTAATAGTTGGTGTTTCAGTTCAGATGAGCTGTCTCAGAATGCTCTTGACCTCTAGACCCCTAAATAGTTTACTACATGGAAGGTCTCTGAATCTTTGTAGGTTTTATCTTCCACCCTTTGAAGCATATATGTCTTAACAAGGCCTCCACTGCATTAACTGTTCTTGTTCATCTGGCACTATTAGAGTGATGCCATTAATGTAGTGGAAACATGAAATGTTCTGCAAGATGTCCAATTGGGCCAAGTGTGTTCTGACAAAAGTTAACATAATCCCAAGGCAAAATTGTGAATGTATCCTATTCTATTCCATATGAATGCATACTGCTTTCGGTCCTCTTTTCTGGTAGGGTTAGCAAAGAACACATTTGCCAAATCAGTGGCCATGTTAATCTGCTCTAACAAAGGTACACATCTTGCGTGGTGCCTGCAGTTTGGGCTACTACTCGTTAGTGAGCTATTGTCATCTTCCAGGCCTTGTTTAGTTTACAGGGGCCAGACTGGTAATTTAAACAATTTGAGGGGGTCCATTATCGAGCATGCTTTACATGCTTCAGGATAATACTAATTAATGCCATTCACTCCCTCTGAAATGCAACATTATTTTAAAACTTATTATATTATCCAGGGGGTAACCGTTCCAGAGGCTTCAACTTGATCTTTTCCACTGTAACAGCCAAGGACCCAACGTTGGGGTGGTTCCATTTGCCAAGAACGTCTATTCCAATTATTAATCTCGGGACTTAGGACATGACCACTGCATAGGTCTGCAGACCCACTGGCTCATTTTGAGAAGAACCTTGGCCAGGATGCCATTAATTTCATCATTCCCATATTATCCCTGCTATAAAGAGAGGCCATGATGTGTCAGTGTCACCTCAGACCTGTGTCCAGCAGTACTTGCAATGTTTGTGGTTGCTTTTTTCTCTAGGCTAGGGTTACCCAATGAAATGACCATTGGTACCTTTGAGGAAGAACTAGGGACACTATTACCATGTATACTTGCTGTGGTATTACAGGGTCCTTCCTCCTGGGCCCCAGACTTTTAAATGTATCAGCTCCGGATTTAAAAAGTGGCTCAAATCCAGAAATTGAGCAATGAATTATGACTTTTTATTGCAGCATCTGCCATCAGCTTTCTGATCGTTTATCCTTGATTTCTTCTGATGATATAAGTTAGGTAGTACCCTTGTTGGCTGCCCATCTGTTTTGCTTCTAGAGATGCTGTGTTCTATTAAACATCTCTGTAATTCTCAATAGGTCAGTCCTCTTGACTGACACTTCGATCTTGCTGCTTATTACAGTAATGGCTCTCTACTTGGATTGGATTCTGATGGTTAAGTGTCACCAGCTGGCCTCTATTTTCCTATTGTCTCCATCGCTGAGCACAGTTCTGTTACAGTTTTTCGTACCATCAGCTTTGGTCTATGAAGGAAAGCCACCGCTTTCTCAGTGATGCCAGTATCCCTCTCACCATCACATTCTTCGTGGCTTCAGTAAATGACATACGTTCTGGCCCTGCTGTAGGTAAAACGACCTGGTGGGTTTTCTGATGTTATACAGTATATCATGATAGAAAACTCTGAGCACATGGTCACTTAATAATACATGTGAAGCACTCCATCTCTGCCAGGGCTCAATAACATGACAAGACTAGAGGTATAAAAATTTCCACTGTATATGGCATGGCCTTTGGCAGGTGTGTAGGGTCTGCACTGGGATTATTTCACAGGGGCTTTCTATATATTACACATGCTGCTTTTTCCAACAGTGACACCACCACTTTCCTAGACTTTTAACCCCTGCTTTTAGTGTTTGCTGTGACAATTCTGGCATTTAGACTGTATTTTTCCACGTTTCTAGGAGTCATCTTTTTTCCCCCCCAGCTTTATTGAGGTGTAATTGATAAAATTGTAAGATATTTAAAGTGTATATTCTGATGATTTGATATAAATATACATTGTGAAAGGATCCCCCACATCTAGTTAATTAGCACATCCATTATCACCTCACATATTTATCTTTTTTCTGTTTGGTGAAAACATTTACGTTCTACTCTCAGCAAATTTCAGTTGTACAATACTGGGTTAGCAACTGTTGTCACCAAGTATAAATTAGATCCTCAGACCTTATTCATCTTATAGCTGAAAATTTGTACCCTTTCCTCAACCTCTCCCTATTTCCCCCATACCTGGAAACCACTTTTCTACTCTGTGTTTCTATGAGTTTGACTTTGTTTTTTTTTTAAGATTTCACATGTAAGTGATACCATTTATTATTTGTCTTTTTCTGTCTGGCTTATTTCTCTTAGCATAATACCCTCAAGCTCCATACATGTTGTCACAAACAGCAGGATTTCCTTCTTTCAAATGACTGAACAATATTCCATTGTATATGTATACCACATCTTTATCCATTCATTTATTGCCGGACACTTAGGTTGTTTCTGTATCTTGGCTATTGTGAATAATGCTGCAATGAACATGGGAGCGCAGATATCTCTTTGATATCCTGTTTACATTTCCTTTGGGTATATACCCAGAAGTGGGATTGGTGGATCATATGGCAGTTCGATTTTTAGTTTTTTGAGGAACTTCCATATTGTTTTCCATAGTCGCTTTACCAATTTCCATTCCCACTGACAGTGCACCCGGGTTCCCTTTTCTCCACATCTTTGCTAACACTTGCCACCTCTGGCCTTTTTGGTGATATCCATTCTATGAGGTGTAAGGTGATATCTCATTGTGGTTTTTTTTTTTTTTTTCTCATTGTGGTTTTGATTTGCATTTCCCTGATGATTAGGGATGCTGAGTACGTTTTCATGTACATGTTGCCCATCTGTGTGTCTTCTTTGGAAAAATATCTCTTCAATTCCTCTACCTGTTTTTTAATCATGTTGTTTGGGTATTTTTGCTATTGAGTTGTGTGATTTCTTTATATATTTTGGATATTAACCCCTTATCAGATATATGATTTACAAATATTTTCTCCCATTCAGTAGTAGGTTACTTTTTCATTTTGTTGATGGTTTCCTTTGCTGTGTATAGGAGTCATCTTAATAGTGAGTTCACACCATCTCCCAGGGTTCTTATAAGGGGATAAATCCTAAATCCTGCATCTTGGAGAGTGCTTTTAAATAAATAAATAATTTTTTCCTAATCCAATGTAAGGTTCTGATGCTTTTGATCAAACTCCCTTCAGAATCTAGAACCGTGTGTATTCCCCCCAACTTCTGCCAATATATGCTATCTAGGTCTTACAGATCCTTTGAGATGTAGTCCCTTTCTTTTCTTAGCAGTACCAGAATGTAACAGGCTGCGTTATGCTGAGCCAAGTTATAGACCCAGTGACCAATAGGGAAGGTGTGAGCAGATTCTGAGCTAGGGTGCAGGTGTTACTGGAGGGAAGCTGCTGCACTGGGTTCAGAGCAAGGGTAGAGTACTTTCTCTCAGTACAGTAAGGTAGACCACTTCTGCAGTCTCAGAAGATTCAGGAAAATTTGGGAATGCAAAATTGGGGGAGATTTTCAGGGCATCAACTCAGATGTTCCCATCCCATGTGTCAGGGTCTTATTCTTAACACCAATAAAAGGTTATTTTTCACCCATGATACATGTCTAGTGTTGGTGGGGAGGGCAGATTTGCTTACTGTCATCACTTAGGGACCAAGGCTAAATTGCATTTTCTTTCATTGGTAATTAAATGGTTCCATCCAGAAATACAATTATCACTTTAGCTTGCATTTCCTTGACTAAAACAAGTCATATTGTCACATCCAACTTCTAAGGAGTGTGGGAGTATCATTTTGCCTAGGCCTTAAGGACGACAACTGGAATATTTGTTGAGTAGCACCAAAGTCTACCACAAATATTGTGTGTAATTACTTTTGAACGTGTAGTATAATTGAAGGTTATGTCCTGGAGATAGTAATAAAGCCTTCACCTCCTACGACCACATATATTAAAAGGCAAAGAACTTCTTGAAGTAGAATTGGGTTGTACTATTATTTGTCTGAGTTAATTGCTCTTATGTATAATTTGTTTTATTACTGTACTGTAATGTTTTTCTTCTGCAGGGATTTGTGTACTTTTTTAAAAAACTGTATTATCGTGTTTTTATTTTCAGGAAGTTAATGTTTATATCAAAAAGGATATTTTGATGGTGTGGTGAGGCAGTATAACGTAAAGAAGTTAAGGAGATCTGGTTTTGATTTGACTTTACTATTTAATGACTTTAAGGAAGTTACCTAACTTCTAAAGACTCTTTTCCTTATTTAAAACATGGTGACAAAAATATTTACTCCTCAGAGTTGTTTTGAGAGTTAAATATTTTATAGCATTGATAAGGAATTAGCATGTTATTTTTATTAGGTAAAGGTCATGGCCGCCACTTACTTTAGGAATCTTTACCTATTTAAAAAGACTATAAAAGGTTTGATGAATTCTTCAGTTAATTTTATATAATATTATAATAGTAATTAAAAATGTTTTTTAACTATTAGGAGCAACTATGTGCTTTTCAATTTCGGGCTTCCATAGCCCATAGATAGGGAGGAGGAGACTTTCCTGTGATGAGCCTTGTGGGATTATTTGCTTTTAAACTTTGCATATATATATCTTTAGTTAAAAACAAGTGGAATAAAAACAAACCACAGCAGTACAGAAGTCAAATGAGACACAAATTAGTGGGTCAGGGATAAATGCTCAAAAAATGGTTCTGGGCAATTGGTATATGGAAATATACTGAGAAATATCTGGGAAATATTGTATATGGGGAAAATTAAGTTAGATCCATGCAACAAATGCAAAAATAACTTCCAACTGGATTGAAGATCAGAATAGTAAGAGCCAAACTGTACATCCTTTGAAGAAAATTAGAGATTATCTTTACAATCTTGAGTTAAGAATACAAAGCACAAATCACAAGGAAAACAATAAATTTTTTTTAATAGATCTTTATTGGAGTATAATTGCTTCACAATACTATGTTAGTTCCTGTTGCACAGCAAAGCGAATCAGCCATGTGCATACACATGTCCCCATATCCTGTCCTTCTTGAGCTTCCCTCCCACCCTCCCTATCCCACCCCTCTAGGTCATCGGAAAGTACCGAGCCGATCTCCCTGTGCTATGCTGCTTCTTCCCAGCAGCCAACTGTTTTACATTCGGTAGTGTATCTATGTCGATGCTGCTCTCACTTTGTCCCAGCTTTGCCCTTCCACCCCATGTCCTCAAGTCCATTTTCTATGTCTACCTCTTTATTCCTGCCCTGCAACTAGGTTCATCAGTACCATTTTTTTTTTTTTTAGATTCTGTATATATGCGTTAGCATACAGTATTTGCTTTTCTCTTTCTGACTTACTTCACTCTGTGTGACAGACTCTAGGTCCATCCACCTCACTAAAATAACTCAATTTCGTTTCTTTTTATGGCTGAGTAATATTCCATGGTATATATGTGCCACATCTTCTTTATCCATTCATCTGTCAGGCATTTAGGTTGGTTCCATGTCCAGGCTATTGTAAATAGTGCTGCAGTGAACATTGTGGTACATGTCTCTTTTTGAATTATGGTGGAAAACAATAAATTTGACCAAGTTAATGTACAGGCTTTTTGGTGAAGATATAGTTCTCCAAAGAAGATATACAAATATCTCAATAAGGACATAAAAAGACGCCCAACATCACTAATCATTAGGGAATTGCAAATCAAAACCACAGTGAGATACCACTTCACACCCATTAGGATGGCTATTATCAAGAAATAGAAAATAACAAGTGTTGACGAGGATGTGGAGAAATTGGAACCCCTGTGCACTGCTAGGGGGAAGGTAAAATGGTGTGGCCACTATAGGACAGAGTATAGCGGTTCCTCAAAAAGTTAAACATAATTACCATATGATCCAGCAATTCTGCTTCTGGGTATACACACAAGAGAATTGAAATCAGGGGCAGGAACAGATATCTGTACACCCATGTTCCTAGCAGCATTATTCACAGTAGCCAAAATCTGGAAACAACCTATATATCCATATATGGATGAATGGATAAAGAAAATGTCGTATATACATACAATGGAAATTATTCAGGGTTTAAAAAGGAAGGAAATTCTGACACATGCTACAGCACAGATGAACTTTGAATACATACTTAGGGAAATAAGCCAGTCACAAAAGGACAAATACTGTATGAATTCATTCATTTGAGGTGCTTAGAATAGTCAAATTTATAGACAAAAAAGTAGAATAGTGGTTACCATGGGCTGGGGAGAGAGGGGAATAGGTAGTTATTATTTAATGGGTACAGAGCTTTAGTTTTGCAAGATGAAGAAAACCCTGGAGATGGATGGTGATGATGGTGCACAACAATGCGAATGTACTTAATGTCACTGAACTGTTCACTTAAAAATGGTTAAAAAACCAAAAAACAACTCAATAGGTTGAACAAAATAAGCAAGGTGGAGAAGAATCCATAGTTTGATACCATTTATATTGTTTTATAACCTACAAAAATACTCTATATAGATCATAAATATGGGAACATTGATAAACCAATATAGGATAGTGGTTGTGTCCAAAGACAGAAGACATAAAGCAGTTGAATTTGAGAGGGAGTACACAGGGAGCCTCGATCATATCTGTAATATTTTCTTTCTTTAGAAAATCTACAGTAAACGTGGTAAAATATTGGGTTTGACAGATCTGGGTAGTGGTATATAGGTGTTTATAATACCATTCTTTAGACTATTCTGTATGCTTAAAAAATTTTCTTTTTCCCTAAAGAGAGTATAGAGTTACAAGAAATCTTCAAAAGGCCTAATTTTTAGTAAATGCTGGCCTTTATTCTCTCAGCTCTTTTTCCTGACTCACTTCTTAGGTGGTTTTTCTGAGCATTTTCCCTGGTTCTCATTTTGGAAATCTGCTTTTCTTCCCTCCTTCTGCTGATTTGTTTTGGATGCTGGGCCAAATTACTTATTCTTTAGTCCTGGATAGGCTCAGATTGTCGGGTCACTTTCTTTTCTGGATTCCAGATGTCCCAAAGATGACCTTGAAGATGATTCTTCTTTGGAGATTTTTATAATAAACTGGTTTCTGGAGGTCCTAATTTCTGGAAGTTCTACTCTTTCATCTGACTCTTTTCTGTTTCATTTCTTTGACGCACATTCAGGTTTCTAATTTTGTTGTTGGAACACACAATATTCAACACACAATTTATGAATCAGTGGCCATGTGGTGTGTGTGTGTGTGTGTGTGTGTGTGTGTGTCTGTGTGTTGGGTTTTGGTGGAATGATTAAAATCTGTCTGCCCTAACTCATTATCTGTCTCGCTAACATTTTCATCTCTTTCTTTGTCAAAGTCTGTGCCTTTTACAGGTCACCCCTTCTCTCCAAATGGGAATTATCTTTCAGAATCCATTCAATATACTTTTGTAACATCAGGCATTCATAAACATAATTTATAGAAAAACAAAGGTGATCTATTGGGCCTTAAGGACATTGCTTAACTTCTCCTAAGTCTCATTTTTCATTTCTGGCATATGGTGATATCTGCTCAATCAACCTCACTGGATTCTTATACAGACTATTTTAAGTTATATAGATGAAAGCACTTTGGAAGTTTTATATTACTGCATGCATATAAATGTACACTTAAGAAATGTACATTTCTTAAGTGAACTCTAATGCATAAAATTTGTAGACTATGAATATTATGTGTAGGCCTTTATAATAGTAGTTCTCAAAATGTGATCTTCAGAGCCTTGGCTCCTGGGAATGTGAATAGGTGTTATGTGAAAAGTGCTTCTATGGATAAAACATTGGGAAAACACTGGGTTTAGTAAAGTTAGGCTTCTATGCTTTTGTACTCTCTCTTTCGAGAGTATTTAATAGGTTCATGTACTTTGTGAACTAAAGAGAGAGATTATATCAACTAAGGAATACCCCTTTTGGGGCAGATTTGTGAACCTCATACACTGTGGGAGATATAATTCAAGATATATTTTATTGCTCTCAGTCTTCCAGTTTAATGTTCTAAACTATGGTTTTGGTTTTTGTGATTCCTTTGATCTTTACTAGTAATAATATTGAATTAAAGCCAAATTTATTATTTCATTTCTAGTGTAATAGACATGATTGCTTATATAAGAAAACAAGTATTTCATTACAACTAATTGTATTTGAGATTATTTTCTTGTTTCAAAAGGGCTTCTAAGTTACCAAAAAATGAAATAAATTTGTTTTAAACCTTGTTACATCTATGTGCTTGTATTAAATACCAAGGCCTGCCTTTAGATATGCCATGTCTAAGAGGATAAAATCTAAAACACTGTCCTGAGAATGTTTCTAGTCACTGAATACTGAATTATTTGACATCTCAAAATCTCTATTAATATATGTGTTGATTCTGAGGCTATATTTAAATGATAAACAGTTTTCTTTAATCATTTTTCTTTCCATAGTCTTTATGTAGCTCATGAATTATTTAGGGTTTTTTTTTTTCATTTTTTTCTATTTTTTGCAACTAAAGCTCTTCTCCTTTACATAAAATGAAAACTATTCCTTTGAAATATCGAATCATTAAACTGATTTAAATATTTTATTTTGATGATTCCATTTTTAGGCATTCTTTCATTGAGTATTATATATTCCATTTAATTTTGCATGCATGCATGTAAAATTTGATTTAGTGATTTAACTTCCTGATGGGTTTGCCCAATATTGACATTCATGAATTTTACTATATGATTCTTGGTTTATTTAATAAAATATGTCATTGAAATTATCCTCCAATGTAAAGTTCATCTAATTTTTTTCCTTTGATTTCCTTTATTCTCATACATGTAAAATTATTTGTGAGAATTTTAGGCAGAAGTTATTTTTATTTAAGGAATAATGCTAGTTGAGTAAAGATACTAAATTATAGGTCATGGAAAATTAATGAAAGCCTTCCTAATTTTAAGTATTGTATCTTTATTTGGCCAATGATTATTTTATAGTATTTGTCTTAAATAGTTCTTTTATTTCATTTTTTGTTTTGCTGTTTTCATTTTCCTAGCTTGTGATGAATGGAAAATATTACCGAAACCAAACCTTCATAGAGATGTCAACAGATTTGGACACTCTGCAGTTGTCATTAATGGGTAAAAGAAGCACATTTATCAGTCATACTACCCACATATTTTGTTATTCTTTAAAAAAATTATTGTTTGTACTTAATGGCATTGGATTTTATATATCCCTGTAATACCGCGGAATGAATTTTGCTTCATTAACCATATCCTTCATTTCTTTTTTGTTTAAGTTTATTTAAGGGGCAGGGGAGTATCAAAGGAAAGGTGCTGAGATAGAACTTCAGATACTCTTTTAAAAAGTCATCCTGCCTTCTTTCCTTTTTCCAGAGATCAGATCATGAATGACTTCCTTAAAAAAGATCAGACTGAAGTGATAGAAAGGCTAGCCACATATTTCTTTTGAGGAGAGCAAGGGAAGTGAGAAGAATTAGATTCTCATTTTGGTTCTGTCATAACTGAATGTGTGACTTTTGACAAGTCTCTTAACCTCTCTGGCCTTTAAGACCGTTATATCCACTGGGAATTTGGACTGGATGATCATTAAGTTACCTTCATCCTTTAAGTTATTATGATTTTGCTATTTCTATAGCAAAAGTTCGTTAATGTGGACTTGTGACAGTAAACAATATGCTAGATCATTCATTAAATAAAATTTGTAATTCATGATGACATTTTTCATAAGTTCATTTTATTACTACCTTATTCTAATTATGTAAAGATTCTCCAATATAATACTAAAAGTAGTCAGAACTTAATCACAATGAAGCTGTGTAACTGATATCAGTTAGCTTTTGAAACTGAAATAAATGAAATTCAGAGTGTAAACATAAAACCTCTAGGCTTCTCTGTTTAAAACTGCATTTGGTTGATTTTTATTTTACTTTTTTAAAATAATAAAAGATATTCTTGAAGCATTTTCTGACCTTTTCCATTTATTGTGTTAATAATATTTTTAGAAACAAAAATTAGGCTGTTTTGAAGGCATGTCAAATTTTTTGGCATTGGTAGTATTAATTAATTCAGTAATCATCTGGGCTTTTCAAATTGAAACTTTGAAAATCTTTTTGATAATTTTACTCTTGGTCTTTTTATTTTATAAGAGTATAGTAAAACTATATGAAGAACTCTGTATCTAATTTCTAAATTCTTTGTATTCAACAATTATAATTCTATATAGCAATTCTAAAGTGTATCTTATTGTCTAAAGTGTATCTTATTATAGTATATACAGCTACTATATATTTCTAAAAAATTGTTTCCTAACTAGATAAGATAATGTAAAATGTGTATTTAAATTTATTTTTAAAACTAACACATTAGACAGAGACTTTTCTTAATATTGTTTCTTTAAGATTCTTATTTTGTCTCTAATAGGTCCATGTATATATTTGGAGGATTTTCTAGTGTACTCCTTAATGATATACTTGTATACAAGCCTCCAAATTGCAAGGCTTTCAGAGATGAAGAACTTTGTAAAAATGCTGGTCCAGGGATAAAATGTATTTGGAATAAAAATCACTGTGAATCTTGGGAGTCTGGGAATACTAATAATATTCTTAGAGCAAAGTGCCCTCTGAAAACAGGTAAAAAATTTTTTTCTTTTTTATATTTGGAACAAAGCTTCTCTGTTTGGCTAGAAATGGAAATGCATTCTGCTTGTAAGAATTACCTTAGTAGCTTTCAGAAATTAAAAACTCATAATCCTCTAATTAGGAATTCTAATGTTTGAATTTAGCAGTGATTAATGTTTGAATTTAGCAGTGATTAGTAATTTAATATCTTTATTAGGTATTTTTAGTTTTCTTTTTTGAATTCTGTATGTAATATTTATATATCAAGTTGTATATGTAACATGGCCATATATATGAATTATTTTCATATGTAAGTAAAAAATGCTTTCAGATACACCCTTTCTAAGATATACTGTATGCTTCAAAGAAATAAAATGAAGTAATTTATTCTGCATTTGGTAGTTTTTTTCTTTCTGAATTATTGCCAAGGCAGACCATAAAGTTAAAAATTTTCTAGAATTTTGATGAGTTTTGTTATAATTTAATATTTCTTATAAAATATTGAATAAATAAATCAAACTTATGAATAATTACTAGTAAATATTTATTTATGAAGAATGATTTGGATAAAAATTGTTCAATTTTCTTTAAATGAGTGGGGCTCTTATACATTTTTGGTGCTACAATTAACAAATCAAGTTTTGCTAATCTATAATAAAGTCATGTCTCTAAATAGCTTTACGAAGAATAATAAGCAATGAGTATTTGTTATAATGTTTTCTTTTAGATATATAGTAATACATTTTGTTTAGTAAAATACCTCTAAATCTTTTTCTCCCTCCATAATGTGTAAATTTTATTTAATTAATTAATTAATTAATTTTAATGTGTAAATTTTAAATGGCTATAGGATCCTGGTAGACTGAATAAAGATGAGTCTAGGAAGTATCTAAATCCCTTTAAATCCAATTAAATTACAAAATTGAGTTCATATTGAAGAACTTATTTTGATATTGATGGTTATATTTATGGTTAAAAAATGTCTTAGTGATTCTTAACAGTTGTTAAAAATATGTGAATTAAGACGTGTGACATTTTCTTTTTCATCCTGATGTGTTCTCCCATTTGTATCACAGCTGCTTCTGATGACAGATGTTACAGATATGCAGATTGTGCCAGCTGTACTGCCAATACAAATGGGTGCCAGTGGTGCGATGACAAGAAATGCATTTCATCAAACAGTAACTGCAGTATGGTTAGTATTTATGGGTAAATGATGTTGTAGCTAACATGCTACTTCATAATCATTAGCTTACCATTTAGTAGCACTGTACAAAATAGCACTTTCCGTATCAAGATATTTAGAATAGGGAAGGGGGAAGGGCAAAATAGGGGTATGAGATTAAGAGATACAAACTACTATGTAAAAAATTGATAAGCAACAAGGATATATTGTACAGCACAGGGAATTATAGCCATTGTTTTGTAATAATGTTAAATGGAGTATATAATCTTTAAAAATGTTGAATCACTATGTTGCACACCTGAAACTAATTCAATATGGTAAACCAACTATACTTCAAAAAAAAAAAAAGACATTTAGAAAATATGTAGGAAATCACCTACTTCTTGGTATGTTGTAAATTCAGCCTGTAGTTTCTTGCTCATATTTGTCAGTCTAGATTCCATTTTGAATCCGGAAACTTTTACTTCTTTTCATAAATAAGGTTGGGAAAATCCTTTCAAAAATTTTTTTTAAAAAAAGACTGTAGCTATAAACACTGTCTTCTGTGCTGATGAAAATAGGATTATATAAGGATTATATTATATAAGTAAGTCATTTCCGTGAGATTCTTGTCAGACATGCATTAATAGTGGTGTGGTTTACGTTTTGTTTATACACTTTGTGTGCAAGTTTAATCTGAAGTATTGACAGTGGTAGTTTTCCTTCTATCTGTCTTTAGATCTTTGGTTCTCTTAGGCAATATTGTCACCCGGAGGGACATTTGGCAATGTGTGTTTTTTGGGTTGTCACAACTGTGGGGCTGCTACTGGCATCTACTATGGAGAAAGCCAGGAATGCTGCTAAACATCCTACAATGAATGAAGAGCCCTCCCACAAAAAATAATTATCTGGCTCAAAATTTCACTAGTGATGAGGTTGAGAACCCTATTATAGATAAGAGTATTGAAAAAATTATAAAATTAATATTGATGATAGATTAAAATGGATTAAGAGCAGCAAAAATTAACCTTTTAAGTGGGTAGCATCAAAATGTCCCATATATTTTAGAAGATGTCAACAAGTTGAAGGAAAAAAATTTTAAAGTATTAACAATTATGTTTAGTAGGGTCAAAGATTCTCTTATTGGAGTATAGCTTAAATAACTAAATAGTGTGCATACAGATTTTCAACTAAATGCATATTATTTTTTCTTTTTTCTGAATTTTTATTAATCAAGAAAACTATCCACTTGTTTTCCAAGATACCAGGCAGAAGTAAAAGGTAAAGAAAAGGGAATTTGAAAACTAAGTAAAAAGTTTTTAGTTTATCATCTAAAATTTTTCTTTAGTAACCAGTCATATTTCAAAATACTTAGTTATATGATTCTATTCTAAAATAATATTTAAAACTTAAAATGAAGGAAAAGTTTGAATTATTGACTAATCGAATTAAACCCTTTTGTTTTCATACATATTGTGTTGGTGTATACTTTTTAGTGATATGAATTGCTGTAATGATAATAGATAATTTTATTTGAGTTTTAATGTTAATATGACATGACTCACTTTGAAAATTTGAATTACTTTTTTATATTTGCATAATATTCATCTAATGGGAGTTATATTAGTGAATAATGTGGAAGTAGGAGCTAAGTAAAACAAAATATAGGAATAAGGGACTAAAATGGAGAATGTTATTAGATAAAAATTGCAAGCAGATTTTACTTAAAGCTTTGTTCGGTAACTGAGTTAATTTGTGTTTAGTTTAGACATTTACACTATATGAAAATACACATATCTCAAAAATTGTATTATGCACATTGTTATCAAGTGTTCATTTTTAAAAGTGGCCTTTTGCTTTACAGTATTTTTGATAATGATGTGTTAACAAGGAAAGTACTGGGTGAGATAGTATAAGTGAGCAGATGGTACTCACTTGTAATTTAGACTTTGATGTAATGTGTCTTTTGGACGGTTTTATCAGAATGTCTGATGATTAAGCTAAACCAAATGCTAATGGATACAGAAAGGTCTGAGATTTTAGTGTAAATGATGTCCACTGAGATTCTATTTCATTATTTAGTCATATTTACTGCAAGTTGCATATTTTGTGCTCTAATAGCTCCAATAACCTTACTTCTTACAGATTTTCATTTTAAATTTACATCTAAATATATTAGGATGAAGATGAGTAGAGTAATGGTTATGCTTCATAGTCTGTTTACTAATGTGCATCTGGTTCATTAGGACAAAAAATGCCAGCCATGTTTCAAAGTAACAGTCAGCTTTCTTCCATCATTGAATAAATTGGCCCTGTGTGTGACTGAAATATAATTTCATCTATTGTACTGTTTCAGTATCAATACATGATTATACTGTTCTTTTTTTTTTTTAATAAATTTATTTTTGGCTACAGTGGGTCTTCGTTGCTGTGCACGGGCTTTCTCTAGTTGCGGCGAGCAGTGGCTACTCTTTGTTGTGCTGCGTGTGCTTCTCATTGCAGTGGCTTCTCTTGTTGCAGAGCACGGGCTCTGGGTGCACGGGCTTCAGTAGTTGTGGCATGCAGGCTTATTAGTTGTGGCTCACGGGCTAAGAGCACAGGCTCGGTAGTTGTGGTGCACGGGCTTAGTTGCTCCGTGGCATGTGGGATCTTCCTGGACCAGAGCTTGAACCTGTGTCCCCTGCATTGGCAGGCGGGTTCTTAACCACTGTGCCACCAGGGAAGTCCCGATTATACTGTTCTTAATGAAGAGCAGTTGAGTTATTTGGATGATGACTCTGATGTTACCATTGTTATTCTAAAGATTGGCATTGAGCTGTTATTCTTTCTCTTATTCTAACATGTTGTTTAGCCATTCTCTTGTCTTTTTTATAGGTTATTTTATTTATCAGATGATTCAAGTAAATTTATTTTCAGTTAGTTGACAGATGTTTGGAACTATAATAATTGTATAGAATACTGCTAAGATTTATATGCTATATGAGAACAAAAAGCTATGAATCAGAAAAACAACATTAAGAAAATTTGTATGTTCTTAATGAAAACGTGATGGTTGAATAAGAGTTGCAATGTAATTTGGGTTTTAAAAAAATGTATCTTCTGTGATTTTTTTAGGATGAATAAGATAAACATTAGTATCTATGTACTTTTAATCTGTGACCTTATAGTATATGCAATTTGCTCTAAAGAAATTAACATCTTTGAAATGGAGGTGACCGCAATGTATTTTATGTTGGAAAGTATAGTAGTTTATAAATAAATATTTGATGGGTGACATTTTAAAGTATGTATCTAAGAGGATAAAAATTGCTTCAACCATTTTTATATATGGGCGAGTTATAAGCAAATTTTAACTGTTAAGTTTTTTGGTTGAAAAGAACTATTTAACACCCTTACATGAGAAAGCCTGAGGTAAGTATATCTGCCTACTGAAATATAAGGGGCCTCAGGGTGCAGCATGTGTTTTTTTCACACAGAATAATTTATCTTTTTAGATTTTATTGGATTTTGATAAAGCATCTCTTTTTTTTTTTTTTCAAACATCTTTATTGAAGTATAATTGCCTTACAATAGTGTGTTAGCATCTGCTTTATAACAAAGTAAATCTGTTATACATATACAATATGTTCCCATTTCTCTTCCCTCTTGCATCTCCCTCCCTCCCACCCTCCCCATCCCACCCCTCTAGGTGGTCACAAAGCACCGAGCTGATCTCCCTGTGCTATGCGGCTGCTTCCCACTAGCTATCTATTTTACATTTGGTAGTGTATATATGCCCATGACACTCTCTTACCCTGTCACATCTCACCCCACCCCCTCCCCATATCCTCAAGTCCATTCTCTAGTAGGTCTGTGTCTTTATTCCCGTCTTGCCACTAGGTTCTTCATGGCCTTTTTTTTTTTTTTTTTTTTTTCCCCTTAGATTCCATATATATGTGTTAGCATACTGTATTTGTTTTTCTCTTTCTGACTTACTTCACTCTGTATGACAGACTCTAACTCCATCCACCTCATTACAAATACCTCCATTTCATTTCTTTTTATGGCTGAGTAATATTCCATTGTATATATGTGCCACATCTTCTTTATCCATTCATCTGTCGATGGACATTTAGGTTGCTTCCATGTCCTGGCTATTGTAAATAGAGCTGCAATGAACATTTTGGTACATGACTCTTTTTGACCTATGGTTTTCTCAGGGTATATGCCCAGTAGTGGAATTGCTGGGTCATATGGTAGTTCTATTTGTAGTTTTTTAAGGAACCTCCATACTGTTCTCCATAGTGGCTGTATCAATTTACATTCCCACCAACAGTGCAAGAGTGTTCCCTTTCCTCCACACCCTCTCCAGCATTTATTGTTTCTAGATTTTTTGATGATGGCCATTCTGACCGGTGTGAGATGATATCTCATTGTAGTTTTGATTTGCATTTCTCTAATGATTAATGATGTTGAGCATTCTTTCATGTGTCTGTAGGCCATCTGTATATCTTCTTTGGAGAAATGTCTATTTAGATCTTCTGCCCATTTTTGGATTGGGTTGTTTGTTTTTTTGTTATTGAGCTGCATGAGCTGCTTGTAAATCTTGGAGATTAATCCTTTGTCAGTTGCTTCATTTGCAAATATTTTCTCCCATTCTGAGGGTTGTCTTTTGGTCTTGTTTATGGTTTCCTTTGCTGTGCAAAAGCTTTTCAGTTTCATTAGGTCCCATTTGTTTATTTGTGTTCTTATTTCCATTTCTCTGGGAGCTGGGACAGAAAGAATCTTGCTGTGATGTATGTCATAGAGTGTTCTGCCTATGTTTTCCTCTAAGAGTTTGATAGTGTCTGCCCTTACACTTAGGTCTTTAATCCATTTTGAGTTTATTTTTGTGCATGGTGTCAGGGAGTGTTCTAATTTCATACTTTTACATGTTCCTGTCCAATTTTCCCAGCACCACTTATTGAAGAGGCTGTCTTTTCTCCACTGTATATGCTTGCCTCCTTTATCAAAGATAAGTTGACCATATGTGTGTGGGTTTATCTCTGGGCTTTCTATCCTGTTCCATTGATCTATATTTCTGTTTTTGTGCCAATACCAAACTGTCTTGATTACTGAAGCTTTGTAATATAGTCTGAAGTCAGGGAGCCTGATTCCCCCAGCTCCATTTTTCGTTCTCAAGATTGCTTTGGCTATTCGGGGTCATTTGTGTTTCCATACAAATTGTGAAATTTTTTGTTCTAGTTCTGTGAAAAATGCCAGTGGTAGTTTGATAGGGATTGCATTGAATCTGTAGATTGCTTTGGGTAGTAGAGACATTTTCACAATGTTGATTCTTCCAATCCAGGAACATGGTATATCTCTCCATCTATTTGTATCATCTTTAATTTCTTTCATCAGTGTCTTATAATTTTCTGCATACAGGTCTTTTGTCTCCTTAGGTAGGTTTATTCCTAGATATTTTATTCTTTTTGTTGCAATGGTAAATGGGAGTGTTTTCTTAATTTCACTTTCAGATTTTTCGTCATTAGTGTATAGAAATGCAAGAGATTTCTGTGCATTAATTTTGTATCCTGCTACTTTACCAAATTCATTGATTAGCTCTAGGAGTTTTCTGGTAGCATCTTTAGGATTCTCTATGTATAGTATCATGTCATCTGCAAATAGTGACAGCTTTACTTCTTCTTTTCCGATTTGGATTCCTTTTATTTCTTTGTCTTCTCTGATTGCTGTGGCTAGGACTTCCAGAACTATGTTGAATAATAGTGGTGAGAGTGGGCAACCTTGTCTTGTTCCTGATCTTAGTGGAAATGGTTTCAGTTTTTCACCATTGAGGACAATGTTGGCTGTGGGTTTGTCATATATGGCCTTTATTATGTTGAGGAAAGTTCCCTCTATGCCTACTTTCTGCAGGGCTTTTATCATAAATGGGTGTTGAATTTTGTCAAAAGCTTTCTCTGCATCTATTGAGATGATCATATGGTTTTTCTCCTTCAATTTGTTAATATGGTGTATCACATTGATTGATTTGCGTATATTGAAGAATCCTTGCATTCCTGGGATAAACCCCACTTGATCATGGTGTATGATCCTTTTAATGTGCTGTTGGATTCTGTTTGCTAGTATTTTGTTGAGGATTTTTGCATCTATGTTCATCAGTGATATTGGCCTGTAGTTTTCTTTCTTTGTGACATCTTTGTCTGGTTTTGGTATCAGGGTGATGGTGGCCTCGTAGAATGAGTTTGGGAGTGTTCCTCCCTCTGCAATATTTTGGAAGAGTTTGAGAAGGATAGGTGTTAGCTCTTCTCTAAATGTTTGATAGAATTCGCCTGTGAAGCCATCTGGTCCTGGGCTTTTGTTTGTTGGAAGGTTTTTAATCACAGTTTCAATTTCAGTGCTTGTGATTGGTCTGTTCATATTTTCTATTTCTTCCTGGTTCAGTCTCGGCAGTTTGTGCATTTCTAAGAATCTGTCCATTTCTTCCAGGTTGTCCATTTTATTGGCATAGAGTTGCTTGTAGTAATCTCTCATGATCTTTTGTATTTCTGCAGTGTCAGTGGTTACTTCTCCTTTTTCATTTCTAATTCTATTGATCTGAGTCTTCTCCCTTTTTCTCTTGATGAGTCTGGCTAATGGTTTATCAATTTTGTTTATCTTCTCAAAGAACCAGCTTTTAGTTTCATTGATTTTTGCTATTGTTTCCTTCATTTCTTTTTCATTTATTTCTGACCTGATCTTTATAATTTCTTTCCTTCTGCTGGCTTTGGGGTTTTTTTGTTCTTCTTTCTCTAATTGCTTTAGGTGCAAGGTTAGGTTGTTTATTCGAGATGTTTCCTGTTTCTTGAGGTAGGCTTGTATTGCTATAAACTTCCCTCTTAGCACTGCTTTTGCTGTGTCCCATAGGTTTTGGGTCGTCGTGTCTCCATTGTCATTTGTTTCTAGGTATTTTTTGATTTCCCCTTTGATTTCTTCAGTAATCACTTCGTTATTAAGTAATGTATTGTGTAGCCTCCATGTGTTTGTATTTTTTACAGATCTTTTCCTGTAATTGATATCTAGTCTCATAGCGTTGTGGTCGGAAAAGATACTTGATACGATTTCAATTTTCTTAAATTTACCAAGGCTTGATTTGTGACCCAAGATATGATCTATCCTGGAGAATGTTCCATGAGCACTTGAGAAAAATGTGTATTCTGTTGTTTTTGGGTGGAATGTCCTATAAATATCAATTAAGTCCATCTTGTTTAATGTATCATTTAAAGCTTGTGTTTCCTTATTTATTTTCATTTTGGATGATCTGTCCATTGGTGAAAGTGGGGTGTTAAAGTCCCCTACTATGATTGTGTTGCTGTCAATTTCCCCTTTCATGGCTGTTAGTATTTGCCTTATGTATTGAGGTGCTCCTATGTTGGGTGCATAAATATTTACAATTGTTATACCTTCCTCTTGGATCGATCCCTTGATCATTATATAGTGTCCTTCTTTGTCTCTTGTAATAGTCTTTATTTTAAAGTCTATTTTGTCTGATATGAGAATTGCTACTCCAGCTTTCTTTTGATTTCCATTTGCATGGAATATCTTTTTCCATCCCCTCACTTTCAGTCTGTATGTGTCCCTAGGTCTGAAGTGGGTCTCTTGTAGACAGCATATGTATGGGTCTTGTTTTTGTATCCATTCAGCCAGCCTGTGTCTTTTGGTGGGAGCATTTAATCCATTTACATTCAAGGTAATTATCGATATGTATGTTCCTATTCCCATTTTCTTAAATGTATTGGGTTTGTTATTGTAGGTGTTTTCCTTCTCTTGTGTTTCTTGCCTAGAGAATTTCCTTTAGCATTTGTTGTAAAGCTGGTTTGGTGGTGCTGAACTCTCTCAGCTTTTGCTTGTCTGTAAAGGTTTTAATTTCTCCATCGAATCTGAATGAGATCCTTGCTGGGTAGAGTAATCTTGGTTGTAGGTTTTTCTCCTTCATCACTTTAAGTATATCCTGCCACTCCCTTCTGGCTTGCAGAGTTTCTGCTGAGAGATCAGATGTTAACCTTATGGGGATTCCCTTGTGTGTTATTTGTTTTTTTTCCCTTGCTGCCTTTAATATGTTTTCCTTATATTTAATTTTTGACAGTTTGATTAATATGTGTCTTGGCGTGTTCCTCCTTGGGTTTATCCTGTATGGGACTCTCTGTGCTTCCAGGACTTGATTAACTATTTCCTTTCCCATATTAGGGAAGTTTTCAACTATAATCTCTTCAAAAATTTTCTCAGTCCCTTTCTTTTTCTCTTCTTCTTCTGGTACCCCTATAATTCGAATGTTGGCACGTTTAATGTTGTCCCAGAGGTTCCTGAGACTGTCCTCAGTTCTTTTCATTCTTTTTTCTTTATCCTGCTCTGTAGTAGTTATTTCCACCATTTTATCTTCCAGGTAACTTATCCTTTCTTCTGCCTCAGTTATTCTACTATTGATCCCATCTAGAGTATTTTTAATTTCATTTATTGTGTTTTTCATCATTGCTTGGTTCCTCTTTAGTTCTTCTACATCCTTGTTAAATGTTTCTTGCATTTTGTCTATTCTATTTCCAAGATTTTGGATCATCCTTACTATCATTATTCTGAATTCTTTTTCAGGTAGACTACCTATTTCCTCTTCATTTGTTAAGTCCAGTGTGTTTTGAGCCTGCTCCTTCATCTGCTGTGTGTTTTTCTGTCGTCTCATTTTGCCTATCTTACTGTGTTTGGGGTCTCCTTTTCACAGGCTGCAGGTTCGTAGTTCCCGTTGTTTTGGGTATCTGTCCCCAGCGGCTAAGGTTGGTTCAGTGGGTTGTGTAGGCTTCCTGGTGGAGGGAACTAGTGCCTGAGTTCTGGTGGATGAGGCTAGATCTTGTCTTTCTGGTGGGCACGTCCACGTCTGGTGGTGTATTTTGTGGTGTCTGTGGCCTTATTATGATTTTAGGCAGCCTCTCTGCCAATGGATGGGGTTGTGTTCCTGTCTAGCTAGTTGTTTGGCATAGGATGTCCAGCACTGTAGCTTGCTGGTCGTTGAGTGAAGCTGGGTCTTGATGTTGAGATGGAGATCTCTGGGAGATTTTTGCCGTTTGGTATTACGTGGAGCTGGGAGGTCTCTTGTGGACCAGTGTTCTGAAGTTGGCTCTCCCACCTCAGAGGCACGGCCCTGATGCCTGGCTGGAGCACCAAGAGCCTTTCGTCCACACGGCTCTGAACTGTTTCAATAGGCCCTTAAGTGTTGTCTCATTCCCTGCTTTGTCTCATTTCTTCTCCATGTTGACTTCAACGTTACTTGCTTAAGAGTCTCTGCTCAGGCCACCATTTTATTCAGCTCCTCAGATTCCACACAGGGTCGCTTATTTCTGCGCTTCATCCGAGATTTCGTGAATAGAGGTCACAAAGATGAGCCCTAAGTCTGAATTTTTAAACAAGCTTCTACCACCATTTTGCTGCACCTCAAGTTCTGGAAAACACTGCTTGGAACCCCACTCCTCAGGACCTAAAGCATCTCTTTAAGTTTTCTTACTCGTCATTTCTACTTCATTCCCAGGGGTCTGTATGATAGTTTTATTATGACTAGAATTCTTTCATGTGATCATTGAGAGAAATGACTTTGTGCATTGGCTTTATTTATTGAATTGGAAACCTGTTATCAAATTCAATAGAATAGGTTTTCATTACACGGTTTCTGTTTCAAATTGTGTAATTTGCACGTTTTTCCAGTAAGCACACATTCTAATTCAAAGAATTTTGTTTAAATAAAGAAATGAGTAAGAGAAATTCTGATTCAGTACAACTGGATTTGGTGTTAGAAATCTGTATTGTAAAGCTCACCAGGTGACTTATATATACACTGAAGTTTAAGAGTCATTGCTGTACAAAAGTGAAAAATAACATGCTTTATCTTTTAATTTTCTAGTCTGTGAAAAACTATACCAAATGTCATGTGAGAAATGAGCAAATTTGTAACAAACTTACCAGCTGTAAAAGCTGTTCACTAAACTTGAATTGCCAGTGGGATCAGCGACAACAAGAGTGCCAGGCTTTACCAGGTAAAAATTTCAATTTGGTAAATGAGTTTTATAGTCCACAGATGAATGCCATTATAGTAAAGAACGTTTAGTAAGAACATTCCATTTTCTAAAATTAAATCAGTAGCAAATAAACAATAATATTGGAGTAATGATAGCAGTGTTTCTACAAGAAAAGTTTGTATATTCATTTCTAATTCTTTTAAGATGTTCAAGGTTTCTTGTATTTATTATGCTATTGACTTGATCAGAATACTGTTCAATTAAAAAATTATGTCTTAAAAACATAGAAAATAAAAAGTACTCAGACTAGTATCCAGATCTAGCAATGTTAACATTTTAGCATATTGGATTTATTTTTTAAGTGCCCTTTATTTTTTAAATTCCAGGAACTGTTTTTTACTGACTGCTTTTTTGTTACAAATTGAAACATTTATAATAATTGTTATATGATTTAATGAGAATCTAAGTTCTGCAAACCAGAGCAAAACTCATTTTATTTATTTTTTAAAAACTAATCAATCAGTTAATTAATTAATTAGGTTGTGCCAGGTCTTAGTTGTGGCAGGCGGCCTCCTTAGTTGTGGCTCACCAGCTCCTTAGTTGCAGCATGTGTACTCCTTAGTTGCGGCTTGCCAGCTCCTTAGTTGTGGCATGTGAACTCTTAGTTGCGGCATGCATATGGGATCTAGTTCCCCGGGCCCCCTGCATTGGAAGTGTGGGGTCTTAACAACTGTGCCACCAGGGAAGTCCCAAAACTCATTTTAAAGAGAAATTTCAATTTAATTTTTATAGCTAACACTCTTCTTAGTGGACCCTAAGTATTCTTTCTTTCAAATATGAAAGAGAAAATCAGAAAATCGAAAATTTGTATAGTTATTTAACCAGTTCCATTTTCTTGTTATACAGGTAAGCTGAGACACACTGGTTATGTGACTTGCTTAAAAGTGCATGACTTGTAAATGGCAGAGGGGACTAGTAACTAGGAGTTCTATCTCTGTTCAGTTTTTTGCCTGTTTCTATACCATGATTTTTTTTTTTTTAATTCTTTCATAGAAAAATTTTCTGAACCTATGTAGTTCTAGAAAGTGTTGGAAAATTCCATCACAGGATTTAAGTCTTTCTTATATAAGTTCATGTAAGAAAATAAAAATTAGATTGCCTTTAAAAGTACCATTGAGGTTTTGGCATTTTCTCTATGTACTGACTTTTGAAGCTTTTAAATAGTGATATATGCATGTGTGTTCACTTTGAGTAAATTAGAGAATATTAATGCAGTAGGCAGGATTTGAGAAGCATTAGTGATATGACACTAAACTTGAAAGTAATGATTTCTAAGTGTTAAAGTCTAAAAATAACATGTAGATCAGTAAAAATACTTATAAAGTCTCTTTAAAAAGACAAAGAAAATCCTAGACTAAAATAAGATTTGACTGAAGGAATATATATGTTTAAAGGAATATTACTCAATAAGAAGGGAATTCGATTACCAGTGGAAATTTGGAAAAATAATAGTGAAGTCATTTTTGGTAGTACCCATCTATTCATTGCTTGGGAAAATATTTTGGTTTGGTATAAGGGTTCTACTTGACCAGGCTATTATTTTGGAGAATAATAAATACAATAAAATATTTCATTATGTACTAACTTACCTTGCCCTGTGTTCATATTTACTAAGAACCAGCTTGGTATACATATAGTTTGGTTTCCATTCAGCTTGTCTCAAGGAAGTGAATGCTCTAAATGGAGGGCCCAGCCTGTACAGTAGTTGCACTTTTCCATGAAAATTTGTGAATTGCATTTTTCCCATTGATCTCATATAAAATTGGCAATTTGGGGCTTCCCTGGTGGCGCAGTGCTTGAGAATCTGCCTGCCAATGCAGGGGACGCTGGTTCGAGCCCTGGTCTGGGAAGATCCCACATGCCGCGGAGCAGCTAGGCCCATGAGCCACAACTACTGAGCCTGCGCGTCTGGAGCCTGTGCTCCGCAACAAGAGAGGCCGCGATAGTGAGAGGCCCCCACTTGCTGCAACTAGAGAAAGCCCTCGCACAGAAACGAAGACCTAATACAGCCAATAAATTTAAAAAAAAAAAAATTGGCAATTTGAATTTGTCTAACTAAACTTATTGAAAAAATTAACTGCTATCCTTTTAACTCTAAAGCTGAGTTGATGCTCAATACTACAGAAGCCTAAAACATCAAAACATTTGGTTCAGGGCTATAATTTAGTTTAGCCTCAAAGGCCCATGCATTGTTTGCATTTGTATGATTTATCAACCAGGTATTTTTGATCTTATAAAAAAAAGAGAGACAGCCAAAACTAATGTAAATCCTTCCTTGATTTAGTAAGGAAAGAAATAACCGAAATTTGACAAAAACTTTTGCACTCTTTCCTTAAAGTGATTTGGTACTTTAGATTTCAGAAGACAAGGAAGATTGCTATATGTGTAGCCCGAAAATGAAAACAGACGTGTTTGAAATAGTCTTATTAAATGACTCCAGTTTATTGAGGGGTTACTGTGTTCCAAGCACTGTGTGTTATTCTCATTACCTAGTTTAACAGGACAGCAGTTATTAAAGAACCAGAGTACCCTGTAATACTAAGATACTATTTGCTTTTGTGATTCTCATTCTGTTATAGGTTTACTATGTAAATAGTTTTCCAAAGGCTACATAATATGTGATTCCAATAGATTGAATGTAGATGCAGATACGAGAATACAGTTATACTAAACCAATACTAAAGAGATTTGCAAAAATATTTATAAAACAATGCCACACTTTTCACTGTTTTGTTTTTTGGAGACTATAATTAAAAAATTAAATATGCTATTTATTTTAAGTTGTTATATTTTCCCGCAACATTTTATTATGAAAAATTTCAAACATATAGAAAAACTGAAAGAATTGTAGAGAGGATACCCAAGACCCTCACCCTAGATTCTACGATGCACATTTTGCTCTGCCTTATTCCTGATCTCGCTGCCTATCCATGCCCTATTCATTTATCAACCCATCTCAATGTTTTGATGCCAGGGACCTGATTTGAACTGTTTCTAAGGAGAAAATTTGATGGTACATCTTCTTCAAGCCTATAATAGCATAAAGGGACAAGACATCCCAGAAACTGGAAAAGTGTGTTTGTAATAAAAATTTAAATTATAATTTTAAATGAATAAGTATATTTTTAAAAGATCAGTTTTTATTTTTAATATGGTCAAACCCAATAGATATAAAATGCATAAGGGAAAAAATATGTGGAGTTCTCAATAATTTTTAAGAGTTAAAGGGGTCTTGAGACCAAAATATTTGAGAATTGCTGCTTTATAATAATTCCATAAAGATTGTATTAATGCATCCAAGGCTGAAATGGCAAGAGGCACTGATATATTTAGTGATGTGGAAACTAAAATGTAGTGAAACTTCATAGATCGGTGTGTTAATAAAACACTGCAATGTTAATTAATGCACACTAGACCATAACTTTATATTGTATTTATGAATCCATGTTTTATAAAATAGGCACTGTTTTAAGTTCAGTTTGGACCCTAAGGATAAACCACTGTTACTGAGTGGTATGTTTAAACTTTCGAAAGACCTGAATGACTGTGTAAAAATAAATATTAGAAAGCAAAGCTTATAGCTTCTTTACTATACGTAAATGAAATGAGACTTCTCGCCCCACAGTTATAACTAAAGAATCAAAGAACCCAACTTATATCAAAATCGTACACCTGGGCTATGGAAATTAGATTTAGAGGACAATTAGCTCACTTGTAGGATAACTTTGAGATTGCTTTTGTTATGTGCTGCTTATTTTTCTATTAAAGTGATCTTGTATTATATAAATTGCACTTTGGGACATAAGTGCAGTAGTGATTTTACTTGCTGAGAAACCATATGCCAGTACACTAGGTTTACACAGAAAACCTAACAGTCAACACATTTTAACAGATGTTATAGAGCCATAGCTTTTCTTATGTTTAAGATTTAAAGAAAAAATTAGAATCTTCTTATTCTTCATCAAACTATTAGACAAATTTAGTTTAGTATGTTATAGTGATATATTTAAATTTTTATTGTTAAAATTATTTAAACAAATACCGAAGTTGTATTTAGAATTCTGAAATAATTGAAAAATACACATGCTTTTTGGTAATCTAAAAATAAGATATAATTTTTTTTTTTGACTAGCTCATCTTTGTGGAGAAGGATGGAATCATATTGGGGATGCTTGTCTTAGAATTAATTCCAGTAGAGAAAACTATGACAATGCAAAACTTTATTGCTATAATCTTAGTGGAAATCTTGCTTCATTAACAACCTCGAAAGAAGTAGAATTTGTACTGGATGAAATACAGAAGTATATGCAACAGGTAACAACTATACTTGTTTTTATTATGGAAATATGCTGATAATCCTGTAACCATTGGCAATGGTTCATTCTTTTTGTTTTTTAATACATTATTTTTACTAAATCGTCGAAGTAAAAGTAGAACTGATTTCTTTGGTAATAAAGTTTTCTAAATTACTCATCTCATGTTTTGCTCAGTAAACCATTGCATTATCTTACCAAGAAGACATCTCATATGAATAAATATACTTTAAATATACTTTAAAACTTGTGCATATAATTTAAGAATTTGTTTTGAAGTGTAATAATTTTGGGATGTCCCTTATAATTAGAACACTAGACCAACACATTGGCTATATTTGTATATATGTATCTTTGTGTGTGTGTTCTGTGGGTTAGGTTTTTGAATTATGCTATTTTCCTAGGTATAGATTTGCTTGAAATAATATACAAATAATTAGCAGGACTTAAACCGATTTTTAAAGTACATGGGAGATTTGGAACATACAGCATTTGGGAACAGTTTCAATTTCCTAGAGAGTTGGTCCATAGAAAATGGAGTATTTCCTTGGAAATAATGTCAAATATCATTTTATAAGAAATTTTAAATAGGAATTCACAGTATTTTCTGTTCTTGGGATATTAAAATACAGTCAACTCTTAAGAACAGATTAAGTTGGAGATTTGGAAATAATTTACTAAATATTGTTTTGAAATATCTTATTTAGATACTTACTTGAAATATCTTGAGGACATTTTTAAAAATTGAGGTATAGTTGACATGTTGTTTCAGGTAGACAACATAATGATTTGATATTTGTAATATTGTGATATATATTGTTTTTGAATTTTTTTTAGGTTCCACATGTAAGTGAGATCATTTTCTTTCTCTGTCTGACTCATTTCACTTAGCATAATGCCCTCAAGAGCCATCCGTGTTGTCGCAAATGGCAAGATTTCAGTACCCTGTGATCTCACTTATGTGTTGAATTTAAAACAAAGAAACAAGCATACACACGAAAAAACAAAAAAACAAGCTCAAAGATACAAAGAACAGATTGGTAGTTGTCAGAGGCAAGGGTGGAGGGTGGGCAAAATGGGTGAAGGGGGTCAAAAGGTACAGACTTACAGTTATAAAATAAACAAGCCATAGGGCTGTAATTCATGGCATGGTGACTGTAGGTAATAATACTGTATTATGTATTTGAAAGGTGCTAAGAGAGTGGATCTTAAAAATCCTCATCACAAGAAAACTGTGTATGGTGACAGATGTTAAGTAGACTTATGTGGTGATCATTCCATAATATATACAAATATTGAATCATTATTTTGTATATCTGAAACTAATATAATGTTATATGTCAATTATACATCAATTAAAAAAAAGAAAAAATATAGTCAACTCTTAAGTTGTAGGAGATTTAGAAATAATTTACTAAATCTAATTTAAGATACCTTATTTAGTTTGTGTACATACTTGAAATATACTAAGATAATATAAACTGTCATAGCATCATTGAAGATTTTTGTATTTTGTGTCAAAATAAAATTAGAACTCAATATAGATCAGGTAAGTGATAAAGCTAAACAATAATAAATACCTCAGATCTGAGGTATGTACAAGATTTGGCCAATGTTTAAGATACATACACACACGGACACACTGTGGTAAATAATCCACAGAGTGGTATGATTTCTATACAAATAATGGAGATATGGCTATAATTCAACTATTGCTTTGAAAACTATATTAGATCTCAACGACTTCTTTTGACCTTAGGTTATGGCTTTTATTGGACAAGGGTCTGTTGGTGCTACAGAACTCCACTCTGCAGTGCAGTGGATATGGTTTTGGCTTGAAAATTTTTCAGAGCAAAGATTACCAATTGCTTACTATTGAAACAGTTAAGTAATACTTCTTTGGTACAGCTGATTTTTAAGCAGCATCGAGGACAGTGTATCAAAATGATGGAGAGCATGCAGTCTGGACATACTGCTTATCTCCACAGCTTAGTAGCAAGTTAACCTCCCCAGCCTTTTGTTCCTCATCTGTAAACTGGGATAGTAATCATAGCTATATTATATGTTTATTGTGAGAAATAAATGAGGTATTGTATGTGAGGAGCATAGATAAATTTTATTTCTTAGTGTTTACTAAAGTTATCATTATTATTGTTTGCATTTTAAAGATTATTTTTGTATGTCTGTTTCCACTACTGCTATAACTACTATTTCCAAGAATCATTAATTAGATAATGAATTCTTAAGTAACTAAATGAATTTATTCAATGAATAGTTAATAATATTGATATTGACTGTAGAAAAATATTTGCCCCAGACTAGTGTTTTAGTTTTTCCACTTTACAAAGCCTTCCTCCACTCACCCCCACTAATTATACTAAGACCTTTTCCTTCTTAAGATCATTTCTGATTTATGCTAAAGAATAGGAATATATGTTAGTGATTTTCCTTTTGCTAATAACAGGGGAATAAGCATCTGATTTTTAAAAAGTGATATAAGAACAGTTTTGTATAAATGTTAAAAAATTAGAGGGACTTAAACACATACTCTGTTGAAATGTTTGTATGAACATTCAGTTATTACTGCCTGCCATAATTTTTGTGGTGGTATTAGTGTGTGTATTTCTCATGAGTATCGATACAGATAATTTAATTTCTAATGCCATTTTATATCTGTAGAGTCAAAGCCCTCCCCCCATTAATAAAATTGATAAATTTATTATACCCCCAGTTTTTATAAATATTCAAAAATTTTACATGGATATCACATTGTGATACTTGTCTGTCAAACATTTGTTATATGCTTGATATTAATAGGGTAAAGAAAAACTATAATAATTAAATTTGTATGAAAAATTGATCTGTAAAACCATTTTTGTGTGAACTGAAGCTATATTTCTGGGAAGGATGGGCTAATCTTCATTCATTTAGTACAAATTTATTGAGCACCTTCATTGTACTTGGCAGTCTACTGTTTGCTGAGAATATAGAGATCAAAAACAATCACTGTTGTTAAAGAGCTTATGGGGGAGAAATACAAACACAGTTATACCAAAGTGTGATAACTGCAATGATAGATGCACACAGGGTGATGTATGAAGATAGAGGATGGATGGATACCTGACCAGTAACGTGGACTTAAGGAGTTTCCTAGAGTAATGCTGTAGTTAATTATTGCAGGACCTCGAGTTGGCCAGCGCATGAAGATATTTGTAAGGAGGTCAGAGAAGTGCCTCTGTTTTTTCTCTTAATTTGCTTTGTTTGAGAGCTACCAGCCTTATGGTTGAGGATAAGATGCAAGTGGTGTCATCTAGGAGAGATCTATTGATTTTTTAAAAAATATTTTAGAAAATATTGACAGTATTATTTGTAAGGTTTTATTTTTAGTCATATGGAGCATACAACATAATTTAAGATCTATTTATATTCTTGTACTACCAAGAGCTTCATTTCTTTAATTATAAAATTGAGGTTCAGTTATCAATGAACATTTGGAAATTAGTTCTACTGAATATGTATAACTTATAAAGAGCGTCTTATTGGTAGATCCACATTCTTTGAGTTTTAGAAAGTACTAGTGTTTGGCATTCGAGCTTTATTGCTTTCTTCCTTGTTTAAAATATATTATTTTTAGTTTCTACATTTTAACCTTGAAATATGCTATTTTAGAAGTTTCATATTTCAAGATTTCTTATGTAAGTTGCTCATTTTTTCTTGCTTATGATTATACAGTAGGTCCTTACTAGTTATCTATTTTATATATAGTAGTGTGTATATGCTTATGATTATAAATCGTAAAGATTAGACCAACAATTATTTCGGATGTATGATGGACTTAGATTCAGTAGTTTGTGGCATAGCCTGCCCTGTAAATGAAGAATGTTTTATTTCATTAGAAATATGAGCTTTAGCAAAATTTCAAAGGTGGAATTTTCTGCAAGGTGACATTCCGCTAAGCATATCTTTATATAAATGAATTATATCCTGAGTCATTGCAGTTGTATAAACTTAAGGTAACCCTTCTGTAGCAAATAAAGATTGACAAATTCATGCACTTTAAATAGGTATCCTGGATCAAATGATCATTTACTTATCGGAAATGGCTAATGAAATGTTGCAATGATTTATGGTGTGCTGCAGTGAATTTTCATAATATAGTAATTTATCTTTCATTTTTCAACTGCCTGTCCAGTTCATTTACTGCGTAATAGTTACTTTAAATGTTTTATCAACTGCTTATTTTTCTGTTCCTCTCCTCTTCCTTGCAGATTCTTACCATGATGATTTAGAGAATAATATTTCATTTTAAATGACTTGTTTTTACTATAGATAGTTTGGAAATACAGGCAGAGTTGCTGTAATGTGAAGCACAGTCATTAATCTGAAATAGCTATGTTGGATTGATTCCTGCTGTTATTATCAAAAACTATAAAAATGTTATAGCTTTTTTGTTATCAAAATATCTTTGAGAATAAGTATGAAATATATGATGATCACAAGGCAAAGCAGCATGTGTATTTTTATAATTAGAAACATTATTTATTAAGCACTATCTCTGTCTCAGGAATTGGATGTTGGAAAATAAGCATCTCTGTACTCATGGCCTTGCTTAGCAAAATTTGTTGACTACCTACTGTGTGTACAGTACTCTACTAGGTGATATGAGATCTACTGTTATAATGAATATTCATAATACTTTAATTTCATTTAAGAAATATTTGTTGAGTATTTTCTGTGTGAAAATTGTTATATTTATATACTATAAATTTCTAGGTCTACGGGTTCTTTATAAGCTCTCTAGGACCATTTGTACAACATATTTAGAATAAATACTGGATTTATATATCTTATTTCTATATTGTTAAAGACTCAGGTGGAGGGACATATTTTTCTCTATCCTGACAGTCAGTAATGTAAAAAAAAAAAAAAAAGATGATGTGGAGTTTTGAAACTACTTCACATTATAATATTATTAGCTTGGTAACTGAGAACATAAATTATTAGTATGTATATTTAAGGTAGAAATGTTTAGGAATGATATCAGCAAGGTGATAGAATGGGAGTTTGCAGCACTCATTCCCTCACAGAAACATTGATTTGAACAATCATCCATATACAAAATACCTTTACAAAAGCTAAGGAGTCCAGGTAAGAGATTATAGCACCGGGTTGGGGACGGTGGGGGGAACACAGAAATAAGAAAACACTCATTGAAGATGGTAGAAAGGACAGTTTCACATTACCTGCATCATCCTTCCCCTAAGCCTGCACCGTACAGGAAGCACGGTGAGAAAGGGTGAGAAATACCCTCTGCAAAGGGGAAGGAGAATGAAATGAGCACCGATTTTGCTTTGGACCCTACTTCCAGGCCTGCTCTGGTGAACCCCGGTGCCTGGATGATCCCTGTGGACCCAGGCGCCAGGCGCATGCCACTGCCACACTGGCCGCTGTGGCCTCAGGCTGCAGGCTGGCACCCGCAGACTCAGCCTCCAGGCTAGTCCCCCATATGCCTAGGCTACAGGAGACCTAGGATCCACACCCTCCCCATTAGACCCCAGCACTGGGCTGGCCTCTGGAGACCCAGGGTCAGGCTCATCCCAGTGGACTCAGGCTTCAGGCCCTCCCCTGTGATCCCAGGTACCAGGCCCACCCCCATGGACTCAGGCGTCAGACCTACCCCAAAGACTCAGGACCAGGCCTACCCCAGTGGACCCTGGTACCAGGCTAGCCCCTGCAGCCTCATGACCATACTTGTTGGCCCAGGTGCCCGGCTTGCCCCAGCACCAGTCCATAGGATTCAGGCTCATGGCCTGATCCAGTGCCAGGTAAGCCCTGTGGATCCACGCTCCTGGGTGGCTCCCACAGTTCCAGGCTCCAAACTGGCCCATGGACCAGGCTGCAGGCCTGCCACTGTGGACCCAGTTCCAGGCTCACCACTTTGTACTCAGTTACCAGTCCTACCCCGGTGGTTCCTTGTGTCAGTCTGGCCCTTCAGACCTAGGATCCAGGCCTGCACCCACAGACTCAGGCTCCAGGCTTGCCCTCATGGAAAAGAGAAAGCGGCAGAAAGGTCATTTAAAGAAATAATTACAGGAAATTTCCCAAATATGGAGAGGGAAGAGAACATCCAGATCCATAAATCCCAAAGAACCTCAAATAGATTAAACGTAAAGAGACTTTCACCAAGACACATTATAATAGCCCCAAATAAATCCAAGCATTTATGATCAATTGATGTTTGACAGAGGTGCCAAGAACACACGATGGGGAAAAGACAATCTCTTCAATGAATAATGCTGGATATGCTTATGCAGAAGAATGGAAGTAGATCCTTATCTCACACCATATAAAAAAATCAATTCAAAATGGATTAAAGACTTACACATTAAGACTCGAAACTGTAAAACTACAAGAGGAAAACACGAGGAAAAATATCGACATTGGTCAGGGCAATGATTTTTTGGATGTGACACTAAAAGCACAGACAACAAGAGCAAATATAGATAAATGAGATTGTGTCAAACTAGTAAGATTCTGCATAGCAAAGGAGATAATCAAGAGTGAAGAGACAGGGCTTCCCTGGTGGCACAGTGGTTAAGAATCTGCTTGCCAACGCAGGGGACACGGGTTCGAGCCCTGGTCCGGGAAGATCCCACATGCCACGGAGCAACTAAGCCCGTGCACCACAACTACTGAGCCTGCGCTCTAGAGCCCATGAGACACAACTATTGAGCTCACGTACTGCAACTACTGAAGCCCGCATGCCTAGAGCCCATGCTCCGCAGCAAGAGAAACCACCGCAATGAGAAGCCCGCACACTGCAACGAAGAGTAGCCCCTGCTTGCTGCAACTAGAGAAAGCCTGCTCACAGCAATGAAGACCCAACATAGCCAAAAATAAATTAAAAAAAAAAAATAAAAGAGTGAAGAGACAACCTATGGAATGGGAGGGAATGTTTGTAAACCATACATCTAATAAAGATTTAATGTCCAAAATATATAAAGAACTCAAACAATTCAACAGGAAATAAATAACCCAGTTAAAAAATGGGCAAAGGACATAGATATTTTTCAAAGGAGACATAAAAATGGCCAGCCAGATATATGATAAAAAGCTCAACAGCAGTAATCATCAGAAAAATGCAAATCAAAACCAATTGAGATAGATAGCCTATTAGAATGGCTGTTATCAAAAAGATAAGAGGTAACATATATTGGCAAAGATGAGGAGAACAGGAGCTCTTGTATACTGTTGGTGGGAATGTAAGCAGTATAGTCAATTTGGAAAATGGTATGGAGTTTCCTCAAAAAATGAAAACTATCATATGACCCAGCAGTCCCATGTCTAGGTATATATCCAAAGGAAATTAAGTCAGTATCTTGAAGAGATATCTGCACTTCTATATTCATTGCAGCATTATTCACAATAGCCAAGCTATGGACACAACTTAAGTGTCCATCAATGGATACATGGATGTATAAAGAAAATATGATATATATACATATGGGTATGTTAATTAGCTTGATTGTGGTAATCATTTCATAATGTGTACATATACCAAAAAAAAATCATACACCTTATATAGGTATAATTTTCATTTGTCAGTTATACCTCAAGAAAGCTAGAAAAAATGAAAAAATAAAATCTCGAAAAGCATAACTCTAAAGCAGAAACAAGGAAAGAAAAAGAGGTGTTCATAATCTAAAAAATTTTGTAAAGAGAGTGCCTTGGACCAAGAATATATCATTATTTTTTCAGTTTCATTAGAATAACGTATTTTAAAATTGAGTAATGATTAAACTAAGGTATATAAATACAGCATATATTTTGTTTTTAAGCTACTTTTGAAATATTATTGAGAGCACTAAGAAAGTTTAGTTTGATGGCATTTGTCAACCTCTGTTAATTAAATTTAGGCATCAGGGTCAAAGATTTATTAGTTTTCTTGATCTCTTTAATAATGAAAGTAGATGACATTAATTTATCTAAAACTGTGCTAAAGTCCTTCCTTGTGTACTAGTAGAGGTCTGAACTAGGAGAGAGGCCCTTCTTCTTCCTAGTCCTTTGTGAACCTGTTGTGAAGTCTTCACTCAGCCTTTATATACTGTTCATTGATTTTGTTTTCTGTTTTCTCAGTGCATATAATGTCAATTTAGCTTTAGATTCTTAACTCCACAACTGATTAGATTGGTAGTAACAGTAGTAATAGTAGCTGCAGCAGAAGTAGCAGTAATAGTAGCAGCAACACAATATGTTAAGTTTTTTTAATGATCTTCCCTCATAAGATAGGTATTTATATCAGATATCACCATTTTATAGAAGAGGAAACTGAGGTTCACAAGGGCTAAAGAAATGACCCCAGTCATGTTACTAAACACAAAATATGTTTTAAACATAGTGTTCTATTATACATCATTCTCCAAGATGTGCTGGAATTGTTAATTATCCTTAGTACTCAAAGTCCTTAGAAAGGCAGTTCTATATATTTTCAAATGTAATTTTTAATGATAATGAACTGTTTGCTAAGGAATATGATGCAGGATTTTTACATCTCACTTTTAAAAAATGTCCCTTTTGCTATTGTTTACAGAAAGTATCACCTTGGGTAGGCTTACGCAAGATCAATATATCCTACTGGGGATGGGAAGACATGTCGCCATTTACAAACACAACACTACAGTGGCTTCCTGGTGAACCCAATGATTCTGGGTTCTGTGCGTATCTAGAAAGGGCAGCAGTGGCAGGCTTAAAAGCTAATCCTTGTACCTCTATGGCAGATGGTCTTGTCTGTGAAAAACCTGTTGGTAAGTAGTCCAGTAAACTAGTATTCTTTAAAAATATGTTTTCAACCCTTCTTCCCACTACCCTCTTCCATGGTGTGATGCTATGTAGGCCTGAAGTAACTTTCACCATCTTTTTATGATGCTGATTTCAATGTATATTTTATCTTTATTCACATTCCCCACTTACTATTAGTGACCTCAGCCTTAACTTATGAAAATATCAAAATTGTATTGTTTTATACAATCTTTATTTCTTGGTTAAAATAGTGAAATTATGAACATATGGTTGTAGTTACAGTATAATAATAATCTGTTCTTAATATTTTAATGTGTTTTACTTTCATAATAATAGTCTTTGTAGGAAAGACTTATCATTAAGATCAACAACTAATTTAGAATCATTTTAATCTTACAGATCTTTTATTTCAGTTGGCAAATGAAGAGAAACATTGCTGTTCCATCTTTTGAAATGGGTTTTTGTTAAGTGAGAAAGGAATATTGAGTTCTTTTCTCTTTTTTTGAATACTATATTTTGTATTGCAGAAGAATATACGTAACATAAAATTTATAATTTTAACCATTTTTCCCTTCAGTGCTTTTGAGATATAATTGACTTTTTAAAACATTTTTTAAGTGTAGAGTTCACTGTCATTAAGTATATCCACATTGTTGTTAATCTATCAACACTATCCATCTCCAGAACTTTTTCATCTTCCCAAACTGAAACTCCATATCCATTACACAATAACTCTCCACTCATCCCTCCTCCAGCCCCTGACAGCCACCTTCTACTTCCTGTCTCTATGAGTTTGACTGCTCTAAGCATCTCATATAAGTGGAATCATAAGGTGTTTGTCCATTTTGTGACTGGCTTATTTCTCTTAGCATAATGTCTTCAAAGTTCACCCATGTTGTAACATATGTCAGAATTTCATTCCTGTTTAAACATGAATAATTATCCATTGTATGTATATACCACATTTTGTTTATCCATTCATATCTTGGTGGACACTTGTTGCTTCCACCTACTGACTATTGTGAATAATGATGCTATGAACATAGGTGTACAAATATCTGTTCCAGTTCCTGCTTTCGTGTCTTTTGGGTATGTAGCCAGAAGTGGAATTGCTGTGTCATATGGTAATTCCGTGTTTAATTTTTTGAGGAATTGCCATACTGTTTGCTATGGAAGCGTCACCATTTTAACATTCCCACAAGTAGTGTACAGGCTTCCAATTTCTCCACATCCTTGCCAACATTTAAAAAAATAGTCATCCTAATGGGTGTGATAAATATTATATTTTATGTAAAAATGTTATAGTAAATTGTTTTATTTTTATTGTTTGTTGCTTTGATAAGGCGTGGAATGTTTATAGAATTATGGCTAGATAGAAAAGTAAATAATGTTAGTGTACATAATATTTAGCCAATAGATAGAAAAACCTAGGTCATGTATTACATTTCTATTTAAAAAATTTTAAATTATACAATTTTATGTACTTTGTAAATGATTAAAAATTTCCAAGGTATTATAAATTTCAAATTAGATAATAAATTTAAGAAGTATTGACATGTCATCTTCATTCTCATTTACCTTATCATACAATTTTTACTCTAATTTTTATCCCACACTTGGCTTAATTGAAACATTCCATAAACAACAAAATGAACGAAACTCATATACTTGTGTTAGAAAGCAGTTAACAAAGAAAATAATTATATTTGCTGATTTATTCCAGTTAGTCCAAATCAAAATGCAAGACCTTGCAAAAAGCCATGCTCTTTAAGGACATCGTGTTCCAACTGTACCAGCAACGGCATGGAGTGTATGTGGTGCAGCAGCACGAAGCGATGCGTTGACTCGAATGCTTACATAATCTCTTTTCCATATGGACAGTGTCTGGAGTGGCAGACTGCCACCTGCTCTCGTAAGTATTTCTCTAGAGTCCCTTTTTGTTTAACTGCAACATAAATCACTTTTCTGTGATGGACAGAGAAATTGAACATTTGAGGAAGTTTAAAAAAATGAGAAAAAATATTTTCACTAGTTACAATAAAAAATGGCTAGTTACAAGTAAAAGCTAGTTTTAAAACCTCTTAATGCTGTAAGCCCCTGATTTACATTATACCATCATTTTTAATTCCCCTAAGTATATTACCCTACTATGAGCATTTTGCCACATTTGTGTTCCCCTGAATTCTGAGCGTGTGTTGAAGACAGAGTAACACTTCATGAAAGTGCTCACTTCAGAAGGATCGCATTGCTTCGTTGTGCTTCTTTAGTGTCCTTTAATCTAGCACAGTTCCTGTGTCGTCTTTTTTATAACTGTGATTTTTTTTTTTTTAAAGAATCTACACCAGTTGTTTTGTAGGTTTCCCAACTTGGATTTGTCTAATTGTTTCCTCATGATTAGATTCAAGTTAAGTAATTTTTGGCAAGGATATATCAGTGGTGGTATATTTGCTACAAATGCAAGATGTATAATCTTGGCGTCCCATGGGGAGTTGTGTCACCAGGCCAATACTGAACTTACTGTGGGTTGTGCTTCGGGGGAGGACCCTGCCCCTTGCTGGTCTCATGTTTTATAAGGATATAGAATGAGGAAGCTGACAGTCTGTGTTACTGGGTCCTGTGTAGTTATGAGGCAGCATGGTCATCCAGTTATAAGCCCTTCTTGCTCAGATGAGTGCCCTCATTTAGAGGCAGCTGCTTAAGCCAATACAGATGGAGACTCACTGTCTCTTCCAGACCTTACATTACTCCCAGGGAGGATGTTTCCTTCCCCTAGGGACCCAACCAAATCCATATTTGTTCCATATCGGGCACCAGTGTTGCTTGAAGAGCTGGGACAAAGTGGTAATTGCCACAGTGTAGGCTAGAACTTGCAGGCTGTAGCTGTTGTGTGCATTTATTCTTCCAGGCTCTTGGCGTCAAGTGGAGAGGTGTTCCTGGGATGGGTATGGCTCGACCTGTTATGGGTTGAGCTCCCTGTTGCTATCCCATTTTAGGAATTTTGATAAGGAATGGGGACGTACGTGATCAAGTGTGTGACAAGGGGGTGTTGCAGGCATAAAATGGTCTTGCTAGCACAGAAAATGTCTTATAACTAGGAGCCAGCTGCCGAGGAAGGTTGAAATACCAGTCCTGGAGACTTGTGGGGAGTTAAGACATTGCTCAGCTTCTCCTGCCTTGATTGTTGTGTTTGTTTCACAAAAGATTATATACGTATGACCCATTTAGATAAAGTTGAAAATAGGCAAAACTATGCTATATTGTTTAGGAATGAATTTTTTAGGTAGAACTGTAGGGTAAGGTAAAAAGTTATTCTTATAAGTGTCAGATAGTGGATGCTGCTGGAAAAGATTAGGGGTGCTGATTAGGAAAAGGGTACAAAGGAGGCAATGTACTGCTTCTAGACTGCATGCAGGTACAGAGTATTCATTTAAAATAATTTATTAGTATCACATTTTTCTTTATGTACGTCTATGTATGTGTGTTATATTTCACAATGCAAAAAGGCTAAAAGGTAGGGAAAAAGGAACTTGGAAAGTCTCCAAGCTCTTAAACTTTTAAGAACTTTCTAAAAATTATTTAGAGTTAAGTCTAAGTTGTCTTCTCCATTCACAAATCTTTCTTATATTCCATTCTTTTCATTTGTTCATCTTCTGGAAAATAGTCTTCAGTAATTCTTTCCAAATAAATTTGTGGCTAGTAAACTTTTTGAGTCTTTGCATGTCTAAAAGTGCATTTTGCATGTTCACTTGAATGATAAAATGCCTGGGTGTGGAGTTCTAAATAAATTGTTTCCTTTGAAGTTCTAGCATTCAGTGTTGTGGATAAGAATTTTCATGCTTTTGTGGGATATCTTTTTTTCCCTTTCTTTGAGAGCTTTTAAGACTCTTCTCTTTATCCTTGGCATTCAAAATTTTGCAGTTTATTTGAATTCAGTTTTACAGTAGTTGATGTAGATTTCAAAAATGGATTCTCATTTGCTCTTAATCTGGAGAGTAGTTTTCCTTCATCTGCTAAAAATGTTCCTTAATGTCAAATTATTTGTTTTCTTCTATTTACTCTTATTGGAAATCTTAAAATAGTCATTGGAATTTTTGGATATATATCAGTATCTCTTGTTTTTGCCTTTTTTTATTGGAGTATAGTTGATTTACAATATTGTATTAGTTTCAGGTATATAGCAAAGTGATTCAGTCATATATATATACATATATATATTCTTTTTTTCATATTATTTTCCATTATAGGTTATTATAAGATATTGAATATAGTTCCCTGTGCTGTATAGTAAATCCTTGTTGCTTATCTATTTTATGTATAGTAGTTTGTATCTGTTAATCCCATACTCCTAATTTATTCCTCCCCGCCCCCTCCTTTCCCCTTTGGTAACTGTAAGTTTGTTTTCTATGTCTGTGATTCTGTTTTGTATATAGATTCGTTTTTTTTTAGATTCTACATATAAGTGATATCATATAATATTTGTCTTTCTCTGTCTGACTTAATATGATAACCTCTAGGTCCATCCATGTTGCTGCATATGGCAATATTTCATTGTTTTTTTATGACACCACATCTTCTTAAGCCAGTCATCCAGTCGTCTCTTTATGGGCACTTGGGTTTTTTCCATGTCTTAGCTATTGTAAATAGTGTTGCTATGAACATTGGGATGCATGTATCTTTTCAAATTACTATTTTTGTCTTTTCTGGGTATATGCCCAGGAGTGGGATTGCTGGATCATATGGTAGCTCTGTTTTTAGTTTTTAAGGAACCTCCATACTGTTTTCCATAGTGGCTGCACCAATTTACATTCCCATCAACAGTGTAGGAGGGTTTCCTTTTCTCCACTCCCTCTCCAGCATTTATTATTTGTAGACTTTTTGATGATAACCTTTCTGACCGGTGTGAGGTAATACCTCACTGTGGCTTTGATTTGCATTTCTCTGATGATTAGTGATGTTGAGCATCTTTTCATGTACCTTTTGGCCAACTCTATGTCTTCTTTGGAGAGACGTCTATTTAGGTCTTATGCCCATTTTTTGATTGGGTTGTTTGCTTTTTTGTTATTGAGTTGTATGAGTTGTCTGTATATTTTAGATATTAACCCCTTGTTGGTCACATTGTTTGCACATATTTTCTCCCATTCCATAGGTTGTCTTTTCATTTTGTTGATGATCCCTTTGCTGGGCAAAAGCTTTTAAATTTGACTAGGTCCCATTTGTTTATTTTTGCTTTTAATTCTTTTGCATTGGGGGACTGACCTAAGAAAACATTGATATGATTTATGTCAGAGAATGTTTTGCCTATGTTCTCTTCTAGAAGTTTTATGATGTCATGTTTATCTTTAGGTTTTTAAACCATTTTGAGTTTATTTTTATATATGGTGTGAGGGATTTTTCTAATTTTGTGGATTTACATGTAGCTGTTCAGCTTTCCCAGCACCACTTGTTGAAGGGACTGCCTTTTCTCCATTGTGTATTCTTGACTCCTTTGTCGTAGATTAATTGGCTGTAGGTGTGTGAGTTTATTTCTGGGCTCTCTATTCTGTTCCATTGATCCATATGTCTGTTTTTGTGCCAATACCATGCTGTTTTGATTACTGTAGCTTTGCAGTATTGTCTGAAGTCTGAGAAGGTCATGCTTCCAGCTTTGTTCTTTTTCCTCAGGATTGCTTTGGCAATTCTGGATCTTTTGTGGTTCGATATAAATTTTAAGATTATTTGTTCTAGTTCTGTTAAAAATGCCATGCATATTTTGATAGGGATTGCATTAAATCTATAGATTGGTTTGGGTGGTATGGCCATTTTAACTATTAATTCTTACAATCTAAGAGCATGGGATATCTTTTCATTTCTTTGAATCATATTCAGTTTCCTTCATCAGTGTTCTATAGTTTTCAGTGTATAGGTCTTTCACTTCCTTGGTTAAGTTTATTCCTAGGTATTTTAGTTTTTTGATGTGATTTTAAACAAGATTGTTTTTTCACTTTCACTTTCTGATATTTCATTGTTAGTGTAAAGAAATGCAACAGATTTCTATATGTTAATCTTGTATCCTGCTTCCTTGCTGAAATCATTTATTAATTCTAATAGTCTTTGTATGGAGTCTTTAGGGTTCTCTATATATATAGCGTATACTATCATCTGCAAATAATGGCAGTTTTATGTCTTTCTTTCCAATTCTTGTCTGATTGCTGTGGCTAGGGCTTCCAATACTATGTTGAGTAGAAGTGGTGAAAGTGAGCATACTTGTCTTGTTTCTGAATTTAGTGAGAAGGCTTTCAGCTTTTCAACATTGAATATTATTTTGGCTTTTGGTTTGTTGTAAATGGCTTTTATTATGTTGGGATATGTTCTCTCTATACCCAGTTTAGTGAGGGTCTTTATCATGAATGGATGTTGAATTTTATCAAATGCTTTTTCTGCGTGTATTGAAATGATCATGTGGTTTTTGTCTTTTCTTTTGTTGATCGGGTGTATCACATTGATTGACTTGTGTATGTTGAACCATCCTTGCAACCCTGGAATGAATCCAACTTGATCATGGTGTATGATTCATTTTATGTATTGTTGGATTCAGTTTGCTATTTTTTTGAGGATTTTCGCATCTATAGTCATCAAAGATATTGGCCTGTAATTTTCTTTTTTTGTAATGTCTTTGTCTGGTTTTGGTATCAGAGTGATGGTGGCTTCATAGAATGACTTTGGGAGTGTCCCTTCCCTTCAGTCTTTTGGAATGGTTTGAGGAGGATGGGTATAAATTCTTCTTTTAATGTTTGGTAGACTTCCCCAGTGAAGCTGTCTGGTCCTGGACTTTAGTTTGCAGGGAGTTTTTGTTTTGTTTTGTTTTGTTTTTACAGATTCTATTTTACTTCTGGTGATCAGTCTATTCAAATTATCTGTTTCTTCTTGCCTCAAATTTGGTAGGCTGTGTATTTCTAGAAACTTTTCCATTTCATGTAGGTTGTCCAGTTTGTTGGCATATAACTCTTCATATTTTTATGCCTTTTTCTTTTATTCTCTTATGACTTTTTGTATTTCTGCAGTGTCAGTTGTTACTTCTCCTCTTTCACTTCTTATTTTGTTTATTTGGGTCCTCTCTCTTTTCTTTCTGGTGAGCCTGGCTAGAGGTTTTCAATTTTATCTTTGTGAAAAACCAGCTGTTGGTTTTATTGATCTTTTCTATTGTTTTTTGATTTCTATTTTATTTATTTCCTCTCTGATCTTTATTTCCTTCCTTGTGCTGACTATAGGTTTTGTTTATTCTTCTTCTTCTAATTCTTTTAGGTGGTAGGTTAGGTTATTTGAGATTTTTCTTGTGTCTTGAGGAAGGCCTGTATTGCTATGAACTTCCCGCTTAGGACTGCTTTTACTGCCTCTCATGGATTTTGTAAGGTTGTGTTTTTATTGTCATTTGTCTTGAGGTATTTTCTGATTTCCTCTTTGATTTCATCATTGACCCATTGGTTTTTTTAATAGCATGCTTTTTAGTCTTCGTGTGATCCTTTTTCCCCCATTTTCCTTTCTGTGGTTGATTTCTAGTTTCATACCATTGTGGTCAGAAAAGATGCTTGAAATAATTTCTATCCTGTTAAATTTGTTGAGGCTTCTTTTTTATACTAGCATGTGGTCTATCCTAGAGAATGTTCTATGTGTGCTTGAAAAGAATGTGTATTTTGGTCTTTTTGGATGTAGTGTCCTGTAGATATCAATTAAGGCCAACTGTTTTATTGTGTCATTTAGGGTCTCTGTTGCCTTATTGATTTTCTGTCTGGAAGATCTGTCCATTGATGTCAGTGGGGTGTTAAAAATCTCCTACTATCATTGTTTTTCTCTTAATTTCTGACTTTATGTCTCTTAGTATTTGTTTTATGTACTTAGGTGCTTGTATATTGGGTGCATATATATATTAATGAGTATGATGTCCTCTTCTTGGATTGATCCCTTTGTCATTATATAGTGTCCTTCTTTGTCTGTCTTTATGGACTTTCTTTTAAAGTATTTCTTGTCTGATATGAGCATTGCTGCCCCCACTTTCTTGTTGTTTCCATTTGCATGAAATATTTTTTTCTATCCCCTCACTTTCAATCAATATGTGTCTATATGCCATAAAGTGGGTCTCTTGTAGGCAGCATATTGTAGGTTCTTGTTTTTTAATCCAATCTGCCATTCTGTGTCTGTTGATTGGAGTATTTATTCCATTGACATTTAAGCTAATTATTGATAAATATGTATTTATTGCCATTTTAAACCTTATTTTCTAGTTGATTGTATAGTTCTTCTATGTTCATTTCTTCTTTTCATTTTTCCATTTATGATTTGATGGTTTCCTTTTGTATTATGTTGTTTCTTTTTCTTTTTTGTGAATCTACTGTATGTTTTTAATTTGTGATTATCCTGGTTTTAAAGTATGTTAACCCATAACTTACATCTGTTTGCTTTAGACATAGTCATGTAAGTTCAAACACATTCTAAAAAATCTATAGTTTTGTACTCCCCTCCCCAACATTTTGTGATTTTGACGTTCTATCTTACATCTTCGTGTTTATCCTTTTGCTGTTAATTGTAGTTATAATCACTTCTAAAAATGTTTTTTGATTGTTTTTAAATTTATGTACTGGCTTATTTAAGTGATCAATCCTGTTATATTTTTGTCTTTCCTATTGTGATTTTCCCTTTCCTATAGATTCTTGCTTCTTTTCTATTTAGAGAAGACCTTTCAATATTTCTTTTAGGTTATGTTTAATATTGCTGTATTCTTCTTATTTTTGCTTGTCCGAGAAATTCTTTATCTCTTCTTTTATTCTAAATGATAAGCTTGCTGGGTAGAGTATCCTAGGTTGCTGGATTTTCCCTTGCAGGAAGTCCAGTGAGGTGGCAACTGTCAGCACTGGTCTGTCTGCACAGATAGCTAGGAAGCCAGCAGGTGCATGCTCTTTCTGAGCAGAGTCCAGGCTCCTCCCAGCTTGCAGGGGGGCTTTTCAGGGCAAGGACCTGCCCGTGTGTACCCTCCCTCCTTCACAGATTCCTCCCACAGGCCTTGGATCTGTCCTGATGCCCCCTTTTTTTTTTTTCTGTCCTACCCAGTTACTTGGGGATCTTTCTTACAGCTTTGGTTGTATAAGAGATCTTCTGCCAGTTTCCAGTTAGTTTTCTGTGAAAACTGTTCCACCTGTAGATGTATTTTTGATGTGTTTGTGGGAGGGAGGTGAGCTCCACTTTGCCATCTTGATCCACCTACGAGCTTAATATCTCTTAAATTCACTTGTACTTTCCATCTCTTTGTTTGCTAAGTGAGATTCGGATATTTTTCCTTTTTTATGGTTTTTAAAAATTTGGGGCTTTTTATCTATTCAGAATGAATTTTTTTGAGAACTCTCCACTGTAAAAATTGTAACTGCATTTTTTGAAGGGTAAATTAAAAATGATTAACTCTTTGAACACAGGTATGAATTGCATTTCTTACCACTGCTATGAATTGCATTTTTACCACTGCTGAACTAAATGATGATAACTGCTGCTGGTGGGATTGTCAGCTAGGCATGCACGGGTCACTTCTTCAGTCCTGCTTTGGCATCTCTTGTTTTTGATCTTTTGCTTCTTTTGTTTTCTTGATTGTTATAGAGGCTTATTTTCTACTTCTGCAGTTTGTTCCTTGAGCAGTTAGTCTAATCTGCTGGATTTTTCATTTCCATAGGTCTTTTCTTTCACTGTTATGTCTATTGTCACATTTGCCTTCCCTGTGGCTATATATATAGCTCGTTTGAACTGATGATGTCTAATAGCAGTTATTTTTGTTCCATAGCTTTTAAAATTATATGCCCTGTGTATCCTTGTGGGGAAGAGGGGCATTTTACTTTGCCCCAAGGAGCCCTTGTGTTTTTTGGAGATAGTAGTTACCTGGCAGTGACCCACTCCTTATGGAAAACAAGCTCCTTTTCTATTACGTTTAATTCTTTTCCATGTTTTTAACCAACAAACATTGAAAGAAACTGCTGTAAATAGGCTTTTAGTAATGTAGTAGTAGGGTGTGCAGGAGGGGAAGTATTCTACAGTCCTATGATTACGTCTCATTCTTTTGGTGAGCCTGTGCCCCATACTCTTCTGTGAACTTCACTTCACTAGTGCTTCTCAGTCTTTTTTTCCACTCTTAGGTGGTACAGCATGGCTGGAGGGAGCTGGAGTTGTATACTTCTCTTCCCCCCACATGAAAGACTAGAGCAGGTTAGAGTTGGTTATTTCCCTTTAGCCAGGTCAGTTAGGCTCTGATAAAACCCCAGCAGTTTAGGCTCTGTTAAATTGTTTCTCCAGGCCTTGGTAAGAATAATAGTGCTCTGGCATATCTCAAAGTTGCTCCTTTACCCCTCCCATGCTGGAAGCACAAAGGGGTTTTTCTTCAATATTCACCGTGAGGACCTGTTAGAATTAATCTTTCAAAGAGCCAAAAATAAATAAAATTAAGTTGAATAAAAATAATTGCTCTAATTACTTATAGCGCATACATAGTCTTCAGACTACCCATAACTTACTCAAAATAGCACAGCCTACAAAAGCTTTCCTATATTATTGTTTTCCGTAAGAAAAGAATAAATATTAGAGTCTTTCAGTTTTTTAGTCTCCATTACAAACTAAAGAATGAATATTCTGTTAATTTTTCAGCAATGCATGTTGCTCTCCCCTCTTGAGCAATAGCTAAACCAACATTACCTTTTGTAATAGTTTCATACCTAAAATAAAACATAAGAGAATAGAACGTTGCTCTGAATATGACATTTTGTAACTCATTATTAAAGCCTAAAGTCTAATAGATAAAGACACCATTAATAGTTTGTCATTCAGTCAGTGTAAGAAAGGCAGGATTCTTTCATCTAAGATTTACCCAGTTGTTTGAAAAGCAATAACAGGTATGTTGTGTTTGAAAACAGTTTAGGTTTAATTGTACATTATGCTTCTTCAAGACATTTGATCGGTTATCTTTCCTTAAAAAGGTAATCCTAAAATAGATTTTATTTTCCTAGGAGATATCTATAGACTATAAATATAAAGCCTAGATTTATTTTGTGTGTGACCTAGTAAAGATTTACTTCAATTCATCACGTGACAGTAAATAATTAGAATGTCAAGATAGCATACCTAATTTGATATTTTACATTGTTCCCCATTGATTTCATAGCAACCCAATATAGTTGTGAAGACAATTAGAATAATCTAGTCAATGATACTGTGGGCTAGCTACAATCGCAGATAAAAGAGAAATATTTCACAGCAGAAAGTCTAAGGAGGCGTATGGTAATATATAAAATGTTCAGTTATCTAAGGATATTTTAAATGAAGTGCCACTTAACACCATTTACTGCTTAAAAAATTTTTCAAAAAGAAGTATGTTCATGTCACTGAATTATTTCTCTACAGGGTTAGCATTAATGACTTGTGTTCAACGACTCAAAGAATATTCTTCCTTTTAAATTTATTATTAAGGAAATATAGGAGATGGTACTCATTCTTCACTTTCTTGCATCCAGTCTGTGAAATGCTCAGCACTGAAAAAATTCATAACAACAAATCATACTGTAATTGATGAATTCTTTAATCCAGTATCGTATTATCCCTGCATAGCCTACTATATTGAGTGCCTGATATTCACTGAGAAGCTTGCACTATTCTTATTTGCAGCTTTCTGAGGAACATTTCTGTTTCCAGTAATATTAAAACACTGAGTGGCAGTTAAGTTATTACCACGACAAAAATGAAATTGAGACTGTCAGAAATCTACCGTTTTTTTTTTTCCTTTGAGGTTTTTCTAGCATGCCATTAGAAGGCATCATTCATGGTACTTGGTACCTATGCATTATCTTATATGGGTAAACAATTCCCAAGACAGTGTACCTTTGCTAGCAAAACATCAGTGAAACTAATTTTAAAAAGTCTCAGCCTGATATAAGGTACTATTATTGTGAATTAAAAATATGAAACATCACATAGCAGCTATTATGACTATTATGGCAGACTGTAATATGTTCATCCTTGGCAAAGACATCACAGTATTCGCAGGCTTAGTTGAGGCTCATAGTCTATACATCAGTTAAACAAAAAAAGGTTGAGCTTCAGTGAGTGATTCTTGAGGTGATATTCTGAAAGTCAAGAGAGAGCCTGTCCTGCTGGTTGCCTGCTAAGGCAGAGTATCCAGTTTCCATATTCCCATTCAGTTTGGCTCTTCGAGTGAGATTGCTGTTAAACATCACATGGCAGGCAAATGCTAGTATCTTGGACCCTTGGGAAGAGCATTGTCCATGAGAGGCAGTCCAGCTGGGTTCAGCTATCCCGGGGAGTGGGTAAGCATGACTTACACTGGACATTCACAGGAAGATGAGGATTTTTTCCTTGAAGGCCCTCCCTAGGCACAACAAGAACAACTAACATTGCTCTATATCACAGACAATGTTGTCTGTAGGCCCCTGGATCAGTTCCCAAAAGGTCTTAATACTGGCAAAGTTCTCAGGAGTGTTTAAATGCTGACTTTGTTTTTCTCCATGTCATGGTACCACACCTTTATTCACCCTCACGTCAATCCATTCATCTCCTCTTTGTTCATAATGTATGTTTTATTTGCTTTTGAAGTAATTACTGTCTCTTATTATTACATAAAATGTTTACGTTAACTATAGGTGACTTTTTACTGTCTTTTTTTCAGATCATATTTATTTTTCCATTAGCTTGCAATTCTATTTGAATATAAAGTCATATAACATACTTGTTAATGATGTTCCTGCCATGCAGCTCAAAATTGTTCTGGATTGAGAACCTGTGGACAATGTTTGGAACAGCCTGGGTGTGGCTGGTGCAACGATCCTAGTAATACAGGAAGAGGACACTGCATTGAAGGGTCTTCCCGGGGACCAATGAAGCTTGTCGGAATGCATAATAATGAGATGGTTCTTGACACCAGTGTTTGTCCTAAAGAGAAGAACTATGAGTGGTCCTTTATCCAGTGTCCAGGTAATAAAAATGTGATGAAAGCAATTTTAACTTCTGCTCAAGGACACCAAGAATTACTTTCCTTTCTTATAATAAAGATTTAGAGGGAAAAAAAACAATGAAAATTAGACTCAAATTTAAAGGATTAAAAAAATTCTTTCCTATATCCATGTTTGTTGTATAGGTGGTATTATGTTTGGAATCATTAAACAGGCTGACCAGATGCATGGTATATAATTGTTAGATTTGGTTTCATGTGAACTGTTAAAAGGAAAAGAAATATTGGTTTCATACCAAATTTCTATACTGTAGTGTAGTCTTTTATTGTTTATAATATTATACTATCTTAGAATTCAAAGGCAACTCAGAGGATCCAGTCAAGCTAAGTACGGAAATATTTTGTATAATATCCATGATAGAGTCATTTGACCCTTGGTATTTGGTCCCATTCAATTTTAAAGGTCAGTAAAGTTTTTAGAGGTTTTAAAATAGGGAGTCTATTCTTATATGGAATAAAATCAACCTTCTTGAAAAATTAATTTATTCAGTATATTTTTATTGAGTGCCTACTATGTGCAAAGAGTGTTTTACGTGCTAGAGACATAACAATGAAAAAAGTAGACTAAAATCACTGCATTAATCGAGCCTGTATTCGAATTGAAATTAATAAAATTGATTACACACACATACATATGTATATGAAGTTAGGTGGTGATAAGTGCTATTAAATAAAGCAAGGAAGGGGAATAAAGCTTGCAATTTAAAAGAGTGGTAAGAGAAGCTCTCACTTAGAAGTAATGGTTAATAAACACCTCAAGTAGATGAGGGAGTGAATCATGCGGCTGTCTGGGGAAAGAGTGTTCCAGAAGAGACAAAGACTTGGGTGAGATAGTTTATTTACGAGATGAACCTAGGAAGCACAATTGAGGGAATAGAGAGTTTCAAAGACGGGAGAAAAACCAATAATATGTACATGATTAGGCTGGCTACTATACTGGGAAATTTGAACTCAGACCCACTAGAGACCTATGAAGAGCTATGCAGAATGCTCCTCAGTTAACCCTCAGGGATTGGGGGTGGGGGTGGGGAATTTATCCAGTAACTCTCTTCCACTGATGGTTGAGTGATGCCTCTGGGGGTATTGTACTTCTGAGCTGCACCAGCATGTCTGATTAATAGCTTATCATGATACCAGTGAACATTCTGAGGCAAAAGAGTGGGGAGATGCTGCAGAACTTGCTTTAGGTGAGGCACTGACAGTGTATTGCACTGAAACCAGATGGACTGAGGGAATGTGGTACTTCTACGTAAACTTTGGAATATATGAAAACCAAGAAGAGGGACAAACTATTGATGCATACAACGACATGGCTGAATCTTAAATACCTTTTACTTAGTGAAAGAAGCCAGACCAAAAGGCTACATATTGCACTATGGAGATGGAAGAGAGATCAGTTATTTGCCAGAAGTAGTAAAGGTAGGGATTGCCTTCAAGGGGACCTCATAATGGAATTTTTTGTGCTGTGGAACTGTACTTTATGACACTGTGGTAGTTCATAATGACTCTATGCATTTGTCAAATCATACTGTATACCACAAAGAATGAACTTTCCTGACGGCAGATTAAAAAAAAAGTCAACCAGCATGTCAGGGGATCCCATAAGGGAATGCAAACTGTGACAAATAAATTTAACTGTATTACAAATGCCATAACCTCATCAAAATAATGAGCTGACCTAAGTAACCTTGGAAAACAGTGTTTTGGCTGGATACTATAAAACTAAAGAAAAAAACCTACATAAACATTATATTCTGATTGGTAAATTTGTTTCTCACATAGTACAGATTAACAATTCTAACAATACTTTATATGTTTAGTAGGTTTGGACAAATATATAAATTAATTGTGTTTAATGTGAGCCAGGTTTCCCACTGTCACAGAAAGACGTAGACATAGAGAATGGACTTGAGGACACGGGGTGGGAGGGGGAAGTTGAGGCAAAGTGAGAGTAGCATCGACATATATACACTACCGAATGTAAAAATGTTAGCTAGTGGGAAGCAGCCGCATAGCACAGGGAGATCAGCTCCGTGCTTTGTGATGACCCATAAGGAGGATGAGAGGGAGGGGATATGGGGATATATGTATGCATATGGCTGATTCACTTTGTTGTACAACAGAAGCTAACACAGTATTGTGAAGCAATTATACTCCAATGAAGATCTATTAAAAAAACATGCAAAGAGTGAAGACTGTAAAGAACCCTGTGGGGAATTCCCTGGCGGTCCAGTGGTTAGGACTCCGAGCTTCCATTGCAGGGGCCACGGATTCGATCCCTGGTTGGGGAACTAAGATGCCACATGCCATGCAGCATGGCCAAAAGAAAAAAAAAAAGAAAAGAAAAGAAAGAAAAAAGAATCCTGTGGTATTAGTTTAGAGTATAAGCATGAATTCAAGTTTATTTTAATATTTAATATATATATGCAGAGGTATATATACATATATTTTCTAGCTCAGTTCTCCAAGAGGGCCTGGAAACCATGATGCCCCAGTAGCAATGAGCACATTCAGTGCCCACAATCCTGGTTTCTAAATACCATTTTCCAATGAAAGGAACCAGGGCTCTCTGGAGTAACGGCTGGTTCTAGGGCTGGGGCAGGGAGAACACAAGGTGAACCTGAAGTATTGTTTAATGCCAGAAAGTAAGAAAGTGCTCAAAACAAAATAAAGGAGGATGGGAGCATGTCAAAGGGACACAGCCAACCAGAAAGAGTTCTTAATGGGTCAAATCTGGGCAAAAAATAGTGATTGTATTGGATTGTAACCCAAAGAACATAATACATATCCATGATTCTGTAGTGATTTAAGTGATTGAATAGATAATAAATGGGTGAGAATGGATAAGTATTCCTTACAGAAAATTCCAAATAATAAATGTAGAGTGAATGAGGGAAATAAAAAATTGCTGTTAGAACCCCACAGTAATAAGTGCCATAAGAATAGTCTTCTTAAGAACGTTCAAATTAGTGGGTGAAACCTTAAGGAGAAAAAATATATTTGTGTAGCTTCCAGATATCTTCCTCAAAAATATTTATTAATTACTGTGGTGGTTTGAACGTATGTCCACAAGTACCTTGACACTCATTTCCCTAGGAAGTGGAGCTTAATTTCTCTCCCCTTGAGTGTGAGTTGGACATGGTGACACTTCTAATGAATAGAGTGTGGATGTGGAAAAACTGTAACTTTACAGTGGAGGATGTAAGGCGACATCACCATAAACAAGTGATCAAGGTTAACAACACCAGTAATAAGTCATGTTAATATCACATTACCCCCTGATACGATGTGGTGAGAAGGGCACCTCACTTCTGTGGTATTCTTCCCCCAAATCTATAACCCGGTTTAGTCATCAGAAAACATCAGACAAAACGACATTGAAGGACATTTTACAAAATACTTGACCAGCCCTCTAGAAAAGAATCTTGCTTCCAAGCTCATTCACATGTTGGCACAATTCAGTGCCTTGCAACTGTAGGGCTGAGGTGACTGTTTTCTAGCTGGCTGTCAGCCAGTGACCACTTCGGCTCTGAAAGAATGCTCACGTTCTCTCCCTCATCCCCCTTCCATCTCCAGAACTCGCATTGTCGAGTCTCGACAACCGAAATGGGATCACTCACACTTCGAATCTCCTTCAAGTAGAGACTAATGCCTTTTAAGGGATCATCTGACTGAGTCCATCCAGGATGATGTCCCTTTCTCAAAGCCAACTGTGCCATGGAACAACCTTAGTCATCAGAATGACTATCCCATCATATGTTCAGGTCCCTACCACACTCAGGAGGAGGCCATTAGTGTTTGATTAAATACCTGAGGTACTATAACCCAGCTTCATCAACGCATAAGACTAACCATCATACCATACAGTTTACCCATTTATAGTGTATAACTGAATGGTTTTTAGTATATTCAGAGTTATACAACCATCACTACAGTCAGTTTAAAACCCCTTTTTAACCACCCCCCACCCTTGTCAGCTATGGATTTACCTATCCTGAACATTTTATATAAATTGAGTCATATAGTTGTAGTCTTCTTCTACTGGCTTCTTTCACACTGCATAGTGTTTTCAAGGTTTATCCATGTTGTGGCATATAGCAGTGCTTCATTTCTTTTTATTACCAAATAATATTCCATTGTATGGCTATACTACATTTTGTTTATTCATTCATCATTTGATGAACATTTGAGTGTTTCTAATTTTTGGTTTTTAAAATAATGCATCCATGAATATTCATGTACAAGTTTATGTGTGGACATATTTTCATTACCTTGGGAATGGAATACCTAGGTCATATGGTAACTATGTTTAACCTTTTGAGGAACTGCCTGACTGTTTCAAAGCTGCTGTGTTATTTTACATTTCCACCAACAGTGCATGAGGGTTACAATTACTCTACATCCTTGCCAACATTGCTTATTTCACATCGTTTTTTTTTTTTAATAGATCTTTATTGGAGTATAATTGCTTCACAATACTGTGTTAGTTTCTGTTGCACCACAAAGCGAATCAGCCATATGCATATATATGTCCCCATATCCCCTCCCTCCCATCCTCCCTATTCCACCCCCCTAGGGTCCTCACAAAGCACGGAGCTGATCTCCCTGTGCTATGCTGCTGCTTCACACTAGCTAACTATTTTACATTCGGTAGTGTATATATGTCGATGCTACTCTCACTTTGCCCCAGCTTCCCCCTCCCACCCCATGTCCTCAAGTCCATTCTCTGTGTCTACATCTTTATTCGTGCCCTGCAACTAGGTTCATCGGTGCCATTGTTTGTTTGTTTTTTTTAGATTCCATATATATACGTTAGCATACTGTATTTATTTTTTTCTTTCTGATTTACTTCACTCTCTGTGACAGACTCTAGGTCCATCCACCTCACTACAAGTAACTCAATTTTGTTTCTTTTTATCGCTGAGTAATAGTCCATTCACATCGTTTTGATTGTAGTCATCCTTGTGGGTGTGAAGTAGTATCTCATTGTGGTTTTGATTTGCAGTCATTTGGTGGCTAATGATGTTGAACATCTTTTCTTGTGTTTATTAGCTATTAGTATTTCTTCTTTTGAGAAATGTCTATCGGATTCTTTGCACATTGTTTAATTGGGGTATTTGTCTTTTTATTATTGAACTGTGAGGGTTCTTTATATATTCTGAATATGTCCCTTACTAAAGATTTTTTTTTTTTTTTTTTTTCAAATTTTATTATTTATTTTTGGCTGTTCTGGGTCTTCGGTTCGTGCGAGGGCTTTCTCTAGTTGCGGCAAGTGGGGGCCACTCTTCATCGCGGTGCGGGGACCGCTCTTCATCGCGGTGCGCGGGCCTTTCACTATTGCGGCCCCTCCCGTTGCGGGGCACAGGCTCCAGATGCGCAGGCTCAGTAGTTGTGGCTCACGGGCCCAGCCGCTCCACGGCATGTGGGATCTTCCCAGACCAGGGCTCGAACCCGCGTCTCCTGCACTAGCAGGCAGACTCTCAACCACTGCGCCACCAGGGAAGCCCCCTTACTAAAGATTGATTTGCAATTATTTTCACCCATTCTGTGGGTTGTCTTTCACTTTCTTGATAGTGCCCTTTGAAGCACAAAAGTTTTTTTTTTTTTAAAGACATTTATTTATTTATTTATTTATTTATTTTTGGCTGTGTTGGGTCTTCATTGCTGTGCGAGGGCTTTCTCTAGTTGTGGCGAGTGGGAGCTACTCTTCCTTGCAGTATGCGGGCTTCTCATTGCAATGGCTTCTCTTGTTCAGGAGCATGGGCTCTAGGCGCGCAGGCTTCAGTAGTTGTGGCACGCGGGCTCAGTAGTTGTGGCTTGCAGACTCTAGGACGCAGGCTCACTAGTTGTGGCGCATGGGCTTAGTTGCTCTGCGGCATGTGGTATCTTCCTGGACCAGGGATCGAACCCGTGTCTCCTGCATTGGCAGGTGGATTCTTAACCACTGTGCCATCAGGGAAGTCCCCACAAAAGTTTTAAATTTTCATGTTTTATCTGTTTTTTTTATTCTTTCTTTTGGTATTGGTTTCATGCCTGTGAAATCATGTATAATAAAAGATCCCAAAGGTTTTCACCTATGTTTTCTCTTCAGACTTCAGTAGTTTTAGCTCTTACATTTAGGTCTTTGATCTGTTTTGAGTTAATTTTTGTGTGTGGTGTGAGATAGGGATCCAGCTTAATTCTTTTGTTCATGGCTATAAGCACCATTTGTTGAAAGGATGATTTTTTCCTTATTAAATGTATTTTAAATTTTGTATATATTTTTTCATCATAGAAATTGAATTTTAGTCATTTTTATATTTTCCATTTCTCTCCTTCTTATGTTGATATTTTACTCTGTATTCTCGAGTATATGGGGCATACTTTTAATAGCTGTTTTAAAAATCCTTCTCTACTCATCCCAATTGGTATGCCATTTCTTTCTGTTTCTATTGGCGCGTGTATGTATATATATATATATATATGTGTATATATATATATATATATATATATATATGTGTATATATATATTTTTTTTTAACTGATTATGGATCAAAATTTCCAGGTTGGCTATTTTTGGTGGTGTTATCCTGGACATTGTGATTTTTTTCTAGCTTATTCAATTTTGTTCTATTTCTTTAAGTGTGTTGGACTTTATTCTGGCATTCAGTTGTGTTACTTCACAAACTGTTTTTAATATTTGTCATGGCCTGTACATAGCAGCCCTAAGTTCAGTGCTAATTTATTTCCACTACTAAGATAGTGCCTTTCTGTGTTCTCTATACAATGCTCTTTGTATTAAGAGGTCTCTCCACTTTGACTCTTGGGAGTATAAGCTATTCCCAGTCCTATGTGAGTTCCTGACATTGTTTTACTTACTTTTTTCTGATGGTTCTTTCTCCAGCTTCATAGAGTTTCACACTGTGTTCAATTCATTATTTAACCAAAGATTCAAGGGGACCTGTCTATAGATTGCTGTGTGCAACTCTCTCTTCTCTAATATTTTGCCCCACAAAGTCTAACCACCATGGCCTCCCTGAACTTTGCTCTTTGTTTCCTCAACTAAACGAGAGTTTGGGTTTTCCTTCCTGGGCTGCATCCTCAAATCTGCCTCCAGGTAGCAAGCCAGGGCAGTCATATTTTGTCTTCTTTTTCTCAGGGATGCCATTCCTGAGCTGTCTGTTATACTTGAAAGTAGTTGTTTCATATATTTTGTTCAGTTTTCTTATGTTCACACTAGAGGTCAGTTCTCACAGCAGTTAAACCTTCATGAGCAGAAGTGTTAATCTTCTGTCTATGTGTTTTTATTTACAGTGAATCTCTTGTAAGCAGCATAAATGTCTTGTTTTTTATTGTTGTTGTTGATGTGTTTTTAAAATCTATTCTGATAATCTCTGTCTTTTATCAAATTGTTTAGTCAATTTAGATTTAATATAATATTGGTAATATTGAATTTAGTCCTACCATCATGGTATCGATTTTAAAATTTCCTTTATTTTTTTCTCTGTTGTTTGTTCCTCCTTTTGCCTTTTTTTAGATTAATTGAGTGTTTTTAAAGTCCACTTTTATCACTTTTATTGGATTTTTAGCTATACCTCTTTTGTGTTTTTTTTAGTGACTGCTGTAGTGATTGTAATAGTCATCTTTATCTTATCACAGTCTACCTTGAATCAATATTATACTACTTCATGTATAAGGTAAGAATATTACAAAAGTGTAATAATTCCATTTGCTCTTTTCCTGTCCTTTGTGTGATTACTGCCATATATTTTACTTCTATATATGTTATTAACCACACATTACATTATTTTTTTTACTTTAAAAAGACAATTTTCTTATAAAGAAATCATAATAATAAAAAAATCTTTCTATTTACCCATGTATTGACCATTTTCTGTGATCTTCATTTTTCCCTATTGATCTGAATTTCCTTTTGCTATAACATTTCTTCAGCTTGATGAACATTATGTAACATTTTAAAGTAGTGTGTTTCTCAGTTGGGCTATAAATTAGCTTTTATACATCTGAAAAAGTTTTTATTGTGTATGTGTGTGTCTTCATATTTGAAGGATATTTTTACTGATAATAGCATTCTAAGTTGACAGATATATTTTTTCAATAATTTGAAGATGTAATTTCCTTTTCTTCTGGCTTCTACTTTCTCTTAAGAATTCCTCTGTCAGTTTTATTGTTTCTCCTTTGAAAGTAATATGTCTTTTTCTTCCCTCTGACCTTTTAAAATATATTTTTTTCTTAGTTTTTGGATGTCAGCAATTTTAGTGTGATGTACCTAAGTATCATCTTTCTTTTTTTAATTGTGACGTGTTTTTCATCATGTTTGTAAAGTTTTCTGCCATTATCTCTTCAAATATTGCATCTGTCCCACTGTGCCACTCTAGTCTGTATTTCTAAAAGTTTGATTCACTTATGTTAGGCTTTTTCACCATGTTCCTAAGTTTTCTTATTGTCTTGTCTGTATTTTATATCCTTGCACCTCCTCTGATCTATATTTTGTTTCACTAATTCTTTCTTTAAATGTTTCCAGTTTTCTCTTAAACCTATTTTTTAATTAGTTATTGTTATTTAACATAGCATGCGAGGTTCACTGTATTAAAACAGTTTTACACATGATTCTGCATCATCTATTTTGCTGAATTCCACTAGGCAGTTCTTCTGCCAGTCTCTCCTGATTTTTCTCTTGTGGTTCCATTTATCTGGCAGCTTGACTGGTTTTGGATGATCTCAAAATTCTTTACTCACACGTCTGGTGGTTTGAGCTGATTGCTTGATCTAGGGGTCCTCAGGCTGCAAATGATTGTTCTCTGCTGTATTTGGCCTGTCATCCTCTGGTGGTGTAGACTGGCATGGTATACATAGTATGTTTAGAATAGAATTCCAAGAAGGAGAGAGCAGAGTATATATGCCTCTTGAGGCCTAAGCTTAAAATTTCCATACCATTACTTCTGAATTCCACTGTCCTGTAAAAGTCTTCATACCAATGCATGTTCAAAAGGTGGGAAAAAATTGTACTTTTTTGATGAGAGCAAGGATAAAGTAATATTATGAATTTTGTACATACAGAGATATGAAGAATTTGTGTAAATTATTTTTCAGCTCACCTAATTAGTTCTAACTACTTTGTTTATTGACTTATAACTCATATGACATAAAATCCTTCATTTTAAAGTGTACAATTCAGTGGTTTCTAGTATAGTCAGTAGGTATTCAACTATTACCATCATATAATTCCAGAACACTTTAATTACCCCAAGACAAAATTCCATACCCTTTAACAGTCACTACCTGTTCATCCTTCCCTCTAACACCTGAAAACCACTAATCTACTTTCTTTTTCTGTGTATTTGTCTATTCTGGACATTTCATTTAAATGCAGTCATATAATGTGTCTTTTAGTGTCTGACTTCTTTCACTTAGCATACGTTTTTAAGGTTCATCCATATTGTAGCATATGTCAGTCCTTTACTTCTTTTTATGGCTGAATAATATTAAATTGCATACCACATATTCATACTCATCAGTTGATGGATCTTCAGCTTATTTCCACTCTTTTGCTGTTATGAATAGTGCTGCTATGAACATTTGTATGTAAGTTTTTGTGTAAACATGTTTTAATTTCTCTTTGGTATGTATCTAGGAGTTGATTTCTTAGTCATATGATAAATGTATATTTAACCTTTTAAGGAATTGCCAGACTTTTTCCAGAGCTACTGTACTATTTTACATTTCTACCAGCAGTGTATTCTAATTACTCTCCTCACCAATATGGGTTAATACATCATTTTCTTTATTATCATCCTAGTTGATGTGAAGTGGTAGCTCTTTGTGGTTTTGTTTTGCATTTCCCTTATGACTTATGGTGTTCTTTTCATGTGCTTATTAGCTACTCATATACTTTCTATGGAAAATGTCTATTCAAATCATTCGCCCAGTTTTAAATTGAGGGTTTTTTTAAAAAATGGTAGAATTGTAAGAGTTATTTATGTGTTCTGGGTATGAGATCCTTATCAGACATATGATTCTCAAATATTTTCCACTGTTCTGTGGGTTGTCTCTTCACTTTCTTGACGGTGTCATTTGAGGCACAACATTTTTTTGATAATGTCTGGTATATCTTTTTTTTCTGTTAGTTGCTTAAGCTTTAGGTGCCATATATAAGAAACTGTCACCTAATCCAAAGTCATGAGGATTTACATCTATATATTCTTCTAACATTTTTGTAATTTTAGCTCTTACCTTTAGGTTTTTGATCCTTTTTTAGTTAATTTTTATATATGGTGTGAAGTATGGGTCCATATTTATCCTTCTGCATGTGAATATCAAGCTATCCCAGCACCATTTGTTGAAAAGACTATTTCCCCAGTTAAACTTCTTGACACCCTTGTTGAATATCAATTGACCATAGATGTATGGTATTATTTCTAGACCTAATTCTATTCCATGGTCTATATGTCTATCCTTATGACAATGGCACATGGTTTGATTACTGTAACTTTGAAGTAGGTTTTGAAATTGGAAAGTGTCAGGACTCCAACTCTGTTTTTCTTTATCAAGATTGTTTTGCCTAATCTGAGCCCTCTGTTTCTAAACATGAATTTTAGGATCTGCTTGTCTATTCCTATAAAAAAAGTCTTTTGGAATTTGATTGCATTGAATTTGCAGATCAGTTGGGATGAATTGCTATCTTAATATTAAGTCTTCCAATCCATGAATACAGATGCCTTTTCATTAATTCCTTTTAACAATGTTTTGTAGTTTTCAATGTACAAATCTTGCATTTCTTTGGTTAAATGTATCGTTAAATGTTTTATTCTTTCTGATGCTATTGTATTTGGTATTGTTTTCTTAATTTCACTTTCAAACTTTTCAGTTTGTAAGTGTATAAAAATACAATAAAAAAGATTTTTCTACAATTGATCTGTAGCATTGTTGAAGACAATTATTAGATTAAATAATTTTTTTGGATTTCTTAGTTTTCTGTATGGAAGATTATGTCATCTGAAAGTAAAGTTAGTTTTCTTCTTTTTCAATCTGGTTGCCTTTCATTTCTTTTTCTTGCTTAATTGCCCTGTGCAGAACCTCCAGTACAATACTGAATAGAAGTGACAAGTGAGGACAGTTTCGTCTTGTTCCAGACCTTAAAAAGAAAACTTTCAGTCTTTTACCATTAAATATGATGTTAGCTATGAAGTTTTTATACATGCCCTTTATGAGGTTAAGACAATTCCCTGCTATTCCTAGTTCGTTGAGTATTTTCCATCTGTTGAGATGATCTTGTGATCCACCCCCACCCTGCTTTATTTCTCTAAAAGTATGTTGTATTGATTGATTTTCATATATTTAAATAATCTTGCATTCCTGGGGTAAATGCAACTTAGTCATGGTGTATAATCCTTTTATATTCTAGTGGATTCAGTTTGCTAGTGTTTTGTTGAGAAGTTTTGTAGCTATAATCATAAGAGGTATTGGTCTGGCATCATCGTTTCTTGTGATAAGTTTGTCTTGTCTTTGTATTAGGTTAATACTGGCCTCATAGAATGAGTTAGGAAATCTTCCCTTTGCTTCTGTGTTTTGGAAATATTTGTGAATAATTGCTGTTAATTCTCCTTAGCTGTTTGGTAGAATTCATGAATTAAGCCAGTTGATCTTGGGCTATACTTTTTCTGGTACTTTGTTGATTACTAGCTCAGTCTTTTTATTGTTATAGCCTGTGCCTATTTTCTGTTTCTCCTCTAGTAAGTCTTGGTAGTTAGTATCTTTCTAAGAATCTCCCCTATCATCTAGGTTATCTAATTTATTGGCATACAGTTGTTCATAGTATTTCCCTATAGTCCTTTTCCCCAGTCTTTGTCAGTTGTATGTCTCATCTTTCATTCTTGATTTTAATAATTTGTGTCTTCGTATATTTCTTTGTTAGCCTAGCTAAAGCTTTGTTGATTTTGTTGCACATTACAAAGAACTGTTTGTATTTGGCCTTATTGATTTTCTTTATTGTTTTCCTACTCTGCATTTTATTTATTTTCACTCTAATCTTTATTATTTCCTTTCTTCTGCTTGCTTTGAGTTTAGTTTTCTATTAATTTTTTAGTTTATTAAGGTGCAAAGTTGGTTGATATGAGACCTTTTCTCTTTTTTAATGTAGGCTTTTACAGCCATAATTTTTTTTTCTGAGCAATGTTTTGCTGCATCCTGTAAGTTTTGGTATATTATGCTTTATTTTAATATACCTGAAAGTAATTTTTAATTTTCCTATGATTTGTTTTTTGATCCATTGATTATTTAGGAATGTGTTGCTTAATTTCCACAATTTGTGATTTTTCCCAAATTTTCTGTTATTGATTTCTAATTTTATTCAATTGTGGTTAGAGAACATACTTTATATGACTTCAGTCCTTTTAAATTTATTGAGGTTTGTTTTATGACCTAGTATATTATCTATCCTGAAGAGTTTTTTATGTGCACTTAAGAAGAATGTATATTCTGCTGCTGTTATGTGGATTTTTCTATTTATGTCTGTTTGGTCCAGTTGGTTTATAGTGTTGTCCAAGTCTTCTAATCCCTTGCAGATCATCTATCTAGTTGTTTGATTCATTATTGAAAGTGAGGTATTGACGTCTCCAACTATTTTTGTTGAATTCTTTATTTCTGTTTTAATTTCTGTCAGTGTTTGCTTCATGTAGTTTGAGGCTCTGTTAGATGCATGTATGTTTACGATTTTTATATCTTATCGATGGATTGTCCTTTTTATCATTATAAAATGTCCCTCTTCATCTTCAGTAACATTTAAAAAGTCTATCTGATATTTCTATAGCCATTCCATCTTTCTTGTGGTTGCTGTTTGTATGCTATATCTTTTTTCATCCATTCATTTTCAATCTCTTTGTGTATTTAGGTGTGTCTCCTATGAAGGGTACATAGTTAGATCTTTGTCTTTTATCTTGTCTGTCTTTTCTGCCTTTTGATTAAATCATTTGATGTATTCACATTTAATGTTATTTTTGATGCAGTTGGATTTATGTGTGTTATTTTATTTTTTCCCCTGTATAGCATGAATTTTCTGTTCTTCCACTCTTCATTTGTTTATTTTTTTGCAGTAAGTGAATATTTTCTATTATAACATTTTAATTTTTAATGATTTTTCATTATATTTTATGAGTTATTTTCTTTCTTTTTAAAAATAAATTTATTTATTTATTTTTTGGCTGCATTGGGTCTTCATTGCTGTGTGTGGGCTTTCTCTAGTTGTGGCGAGTGGGGGCTACTCTTCATTGTGGTGTGCGGGCTTCTCATTATGGTGGCTTCTCTTGTTGCAGAGCATGGGCTCTAGGTGCGCGGGCTTCAGTAGTTGTGGCACTCGGACTCAGTAGTTGTGGCTCATGGGTTGTAGAGCGCAGGCTCAGTAGTTGTGGTGCACGGGCTTAGTTGCTCCGTGGCATGTGGGATCTTCCCGGACCAGGGCTCGAACCCGTGTCCCCTGCATTGGCAGGCGGATTCTTAACCACTGCACCACCAGGGAAGTCCGTGAGTTATTTTCTTAGTGGTTACTCCAGGGTTTACCATATATAGCTTATCTTATTAAAATATGCTTCAGATTTATACTAACTTAATTCCAGTGAGATGAAATAATGTTACTCATATAGGTCTAGTCTCTTTCTTCCCTTTTTGTGGTATTGTTATATGTATTACATCTGTATATGTTGCAAACCTAACAGTCCATTTTTATAGTTATTATTTATATAATTTTATGTCTTTTAAAGAATCTGAGGAAAAAAAGGAGGATGAGTATGTGCTTATAACTTTTGTTATATTAATCTTTGTATTAACCATTTTTGGTTTTCTTTGTTTGTTCCTGTGGATCTTTGTTTACCATCTAGTAATACCATGTCATATACTTAGCCCAATATAGATTTTCTCTGATACACTTCCTCTGTGGTGTTATTGGGCAATACATTACGTTTTATGTTTTATAGGCCCAACAATACTATTTTTTATATCATTTAAAATACAATCTTTAAAAATCATGTAAAAGAAGAAAGGAGACAAAAGATATATTTTTACTGTCTTTTATAATGACAGTTCTGTTATTGGTGCTCTTTGTTTTATTTTGTGGAGTTAAATTACTATCTGGTGTCACATGCTTTCTTCTTGAAGAGCTTCCTTTAGTATTTCTTGTAAGGCATATCTGCTGACAGTGAATTCTCTCAATTTTTGTTTATCTGTGAATGTTTCACTTTAATTTTTGAAGAGCAGTCTCGATGGATAGAAAATTTTTGGTTGACAGTTTTATTTTCAGGACTTTGAATATATTATCCCACTGCCTACTGACCCCCATTTTTCCTGATTAAAAGCCAGTTATTAATCTTATTGGGATTTTTTTAGGTGAGGAGTCATATTTTCTCTTGCTGCTTTCAAGATTTTCTACTTGTTTTTGGCTTTTATCGCTTTTATTATAATGTATTTATCGATCTCTTCATGTTTATTGTACTTAAATTTTGTTAAGCTTCTTGGATGTGTAGATTAACATTTTTATCAAATTTGGGGATTTTTCAGGAATATTTCTTTTTTTTTTAAAATTTTTTATAGCTACTTTATTTATTTATTTATTTAATTTTGGCTGTGCTGGGTCTTCGGTTTGTGCGAGGGCTTTCTCCAGTTGCGGCAAGTGGGGGCCACTCTTCATCACGGTGCGGGGACCGCTCTTCATCGCGGTGCGCGGGCCTTTCACTATCGCGGCCCTTCCCGTTGCGGGGCACAGGCTCCAGACGCGCAGGCTCAGCAGTTGTGGCTCATGGGCCCAGCCGCCCCGCGGCATGTGGGATCTTCCCAGACCAGGGCTCGAACCTGTGTCCCCTGCATTAGCAGGCAGATTCCCAACCACTGCGCCACCAGGGAAGCCCCCCAGGAATATTTCTTCAAATAAATTTTAGCCTTCTTTCTCTCTCTCCTATCTTTCGAACACTCCCATTACACATAGGTTGGTGCACTTAATGGTGTCCTGCATTTAACTGAGGCTCTGTTTATTTTTCTTCATTCTATTGTCTCTCTGTACTTCAGCTTCCATGGTCTCTACTGATCTTTCTTCAAATTTGCTAATTCTTCTGCTAGTTCAAATTTACTGTTGAATCTCTAGTGTATTTTTCATTTCAGTTTTTTAAAATGCTTTTATTTTATTTCTGTTAGTATGTGTAGAATTTTATCCCACCCCCCCCGCCCCGCTTTTTTTTGGCTGCACTGTGCAGCGTGCGGGATCTTAATTTCCCGACCAGGGATTGAATCCTTGCACCCTGCAGTGGAAGTGCGGAGTCTTAACCACTGAACCGCCAGGGAGGTCCCTCATTTCAGTTATTTTACTGTTCTACTTTATAATTTCCATTTGTTCTTTTTTATAATTTCTGTGTTTTTATTGATACTCTCTTTTTGTTGAGACATTGTCATCATACGTACCTTTAGTTCTTTAAGCATAATTTTCTCATTTTTTCTGCCTTTAATTATTTTGAATATTTTTATTGTCTTCTAATTGTCCTTTTACTCCAATTCTTGGGTTGTCAATTCTCATTTTTATTATCTCTCTCTCTTTTGCCTGACTCTTCTTTATGATGCTTTGTGATTTTTCATTTTGAGGTTTAATTCAGTAAGTGTTGTTGGTGTTGTTTTCATTGTCTTTTATTTCTGTATCAAAGGCTTGCAAACGAAGGTGTGATGGCCAAACCTGGTTGACTGCCTATTTTTGTAAATGAAGTTTTATTGGATTATAGCTATTATCAATTGTTTGTGTATTGTGTATGGTTACTTTTGTACTGCAGTGGCAGCAGTGGTAGTTGTGAAGAGATTTTATGGTCTGCAAAGCCTAAAATACTTAGTATCTTGCAGTTTGCAGAATCAAGTTTTTCCAGTTTCTGTTCTGTGTGACCTGAGTTGAAGAAGTATTTCAAGGGTCCATTTATATCTGCTTTTGCATGAGGCTTTTCTTGTTTACAGAGCAGGTTTTAACACTATTGTTTGATGTTGGGGTTTCTCTACCATATGGAAAGTGTGAATTTCAACCCAACCCATATGATCGGTATAGGCTTTAAGTTCTCACAAGTGACTTTTGTCTTTCATATATTCTTTCCCATGTTAAGGTTCCTTTCTGCTTCTTTGGGCTTGTGATGTATTTTAGTACCTTTTTCACAGATAGGGGCTACAACTGAAGGCTTTAAGCATTTTAAATGTGGTTCAGTTTAGCTCTCTTATTTGAGTGTGCCAGAGATTATATCTCCTGGCCCTGCTGGGTTTTGAAACCCATACCTACTAGCTGTTGCTAGTCTATCACCATGTATAGTAAAGTTCTGTCACTAGCTCACACTTCTCTTTCACATTCTTGTTTTGGATCCCTGTTTTATTTTTAGCAATGATAATTCCCTTTTCTTCTAAAGGGCTATGTTTTGAAAAAAAGTTTTGGGTAAATTTTAGCCTTGATTTTCTGTGTATATATTTTTTTGAATTTTATTGAGAATGCCAGACAGATACTTTTTAATGCTTTACATCTGTTTTAGAGAGCACATATTTTTGAAAACGATGTACTTTATTTGCATATCATGTGCTGTGTTTTTCGTTATGTTTTATTTTCATTTTTTTCTGTTTGTGTGTACATAGATGAAAAGCCATCTGGGCTGGTTTTAAAATTTAAACAAAACAGTATGGATGACTTCTCTTTAGTTTCATTCATGTTCCAGAACCAGGTTGTTACTAGAACCTTTCAAGTAACAGTGTATCCTGGAAGAACTATTAGATACAAGCTTACATTACCTGTTGATCCAAGCCCCTGATGGCAGTGGAGAATAAAACATCATCATAGGCTTTATAGTATAGCCTTTTCCTGTGTTTGATACAGCCATTATTACATCTGGGTCCTGCTTTCTATAACATGCCTTATCCTTTGCCATTGCTGCCATACTAGTTATAAGCTGCAACGATGACTATCCTTTTTTTGCTGGAAATTTTGCCAGCAGTTAGGTCTAAATTATACCAGCTTTCTGTATGGCATATTCATTACTTGGAACATTAGACTTTCCTGTATCTCATTCTAGCAGCTGATATGCTTCTTGGTTGCACCATGGCCGAGAACTGCCTTCAGAACTTGTCGCTTTCAGGAAAGTTACAGTTGAGTGGCATTATGCCAGGAGTCCTCTTTTAATTCCCAGAGGTATAGTAGGTTACTACCTTCTGGTTTTACATACGTAGTTGTCATCATACCCCAATTCTTGTTGTTGCTGGCAAGTTTTTTTATTATTACAGTGGTAATCTATGAGGAGGATATTAGATGAGATTGGTAAATTTAGTCATTTTATTCAGAAGTTAAGACATTTGTTTTTCTGATGAAAAAATGTAGCCAGGGTTTCATAAAAATGCTTATAGTAACCCATCTCTCATTTTGACTTTTTCAGATAATGCTTTGCATGTAGTGAGCACTCAATAAATTTTGTTTTTACCTGAGTGAATTAACCTTAGTGGTTTTACATAAAATTTTCTATGAAAAAATTACTTAAAATTTTAAGCACAGTGTTAAAAAATTAAAGTTCTTGTCATTATTTTCCTTATTATAAAAGTAATATGAATTTATTTTAGAAAACTGATGATGCAGAAAAATCTTACTGAACTAAGATAACCATCATTAACTTTTCCATGGGCATATTAATACATTTAAAAACAAAATTGTGATCATTCTAAATATATTATTTGAATCCTTATTTCACTCAATTTATTATGAATATTTCTCTTGTTATTAAATTTTCTCCTAGCTGTTTCATAATGTAATATAAAATTTGAAAACTATATTGTAATTTTCTCAGTTTCATAAAGAGGAAGATTACTTAACATTTTTCCATGATGACTGCATGTCATTTCTATACTATGTTGCAATAGAGTTATGCCTCTGAAAATTTCTGTAAGATATAGGTATTTGTTTTTTACTTTTTTTTTTCTTTACTCTTTGATGTTAACTCATGTTGATGACCTTATGCTAGTCTCTTGGGATTTCCCTCTTACTTTCAAGTTTTCTACGTATGATAGGCATGAGATTTAATGTCTGGTCTTTGATTCATACATCCTGATTGTGCATTTGTTTCTGCCGTTCTTTAAATGTGTGACTTTGGGTAGTTGCTTAATCCAGGCCTCCTGATCTTAGAAAGAACCCTAAAAATAGTACCTTCCACACAAAATTGTTGTGAGGATTAAATTATATAATTCATGTATGCCACTTGGTTCACTGTCTAGCCATGGGGTAGTATTTACAATATTTTAAAAACTGATACAATATGTAAACTGACCAAGCAGAATATAGATTCCAGCGACAAACAACTGCAATCGACTAAACATTGACTTTCTTGGCTTGAGCGAGAGAGAGCTCAATTAAATGCTATCTTAGTTGTAATAATGATGAAAATGATTATGAAAGTGACAGTGATGATGATGTTTTGACAAGACGTTACCAAACTAAGTCAGTATTATGCCCCCAATAGACACTAAACATGAGCTTTCATATACGAACTTTATGTCATCTGAAATTTTTTAATTCTATTGTAATATTAATATGAAAACATATTAGACCTCGTATTAAGAAGACATAAAAAATTCTCGTGCTTTAAATCTGTTTCTGTTTAGTTCACATTCAAATAGAATTTTAATTAAGCCTTGAAGCTTTTCTTGCCCAGAGAAGATAAACATTTATACAAAGTAATTTAAAAGTGCTATGTTTGCTAATTTTACACTAATGTATTTTCTTGAAGTAAGGTCTTATCACCACACAATTTTCTATATTTACTGATCCTTTTTTATTATATGTAGGTATAATTAAGATGCATTTTAACATTCTTTGTCAAAGCTCTTTTATTTATTCCTGTTAATAGACATAATTGTCACATGAATCTTTAAGGAATATGTTAAAAGATATTTCCTCCTTAGCTATAACTTTTATGTTTCACTTAAATTTCTAACCCCTACATTTTACAGATCATAGGCAAAATTTCAACACAGAATTTATTGTATATAGTGTCCTATATTAATATTTTGAGACGCACATTAAAAAAAAACTTGGGAAATGCCCGTTGGACTCTGCTACCATTCAGATTTGTAAAATAAATTCTTTGTCTTGATGGCAGTTATACTTGATACTGTTAAGTAGATACTTAAAATTTTTTTTTTTTTTTTTTTACTATTTTCCTTAGCTTGCCAGTGTAATGGACATAGCACTTGCATCAATAATAACGTGTGCGAACAGTGTAAAAATCTTACCACGGGAAAGCAGTGTCAAGACTGCATGCCAGGTTATTATGGAGATCCAACCAACGGAGGACAGTGTACAGGTAATTATTTTTTCTTTCACTTCAGTGTATTTTTACTACAGAAAAGAAAATTAAGAAAGATATGCCTCTTGTGGAAAATATATTTTATTAAAGAAGTTTTTATCCATTAAGTCTCAATATTTTTGGAAGGTAATATGTATTTATTAGGGACTATGAACTATAAAAATTCTGTGATATACTTGCTTTAAGAAAATCTTACTTTTTCTTATTTTAAAATGAATACATGATTACTATAGGAAATTTACCAAATGCAGATAAATTAAAATTAAAAATTACCTGTAATCTTACTATTCTAAAGTAATCACTGCTGATAATCTGTTTTTTAATAATAGTAAGTTATCATTTTACATTTTACTTTAGGAATAAGAAATAAAGGTTTTGTGTATGCCTTACATCATGTAAGTTTTTTTTTGTTTGTTTTTGACAAGGTGATAGTATAACATAAGGTTTAAGAGAATGGGTTTAGAATCAGTCCTTGGCTGAAATTCCAACTCTGTCACTGTTTAAATGTATGGCTTTAGTTAATTCACTTAGCATCTCAGTGCTTCATTTTTCTCATATGTAGAAGGAAGATGATAATACTTCATTGGATTATTGTAAAGATCAAATGAGATCACATGTAATAGAGCCACATATAATAGGAATTGAAGCACGTTAAAAAAGCATTATGGGCTTCCCTGGTGGCGCAGTGGTTGAGAATCTGCCTGCCAATGCAGGGGACACGGGTTCGAGCCCTGGTCTGGGAAGATCCCACATGCCGCGGGGCAGCTGGGCCCGTGAGCCACAATTACTGAGCCTGCGCGTCTGGAGCCTGTGCTCCGCAATAAGAGAAGCCGCGATAGTGAGAGGCTCGCGCACCGCAATGAAGAGTGGCCCCCGCTTGCCACAACTAGAGAAAGCCCTCGCACAGAAACGAAGACCCAACACAGCCATAAATAAATAAATAAATAAACAAACAAACAAACAACCCCTCTCTTAAAAAAAAAAAAAGCATTATAAGAGCTAACTATTATCATATCATTTTTCGATCATGAAACCCTTCTTTTCTCTATTTTCTTCTCTGTCCTGCTGCTTCTTTCTCCTACTTTTTAAAAAAGAAAATTTGGTCTTTCTTTAAAAAATTTCCTTTAAAAAAATTTTTTTTTCACTAATCCTTCTTCATTTCTAGATTAGTCCTTGTTCCTTAAATCTTTAATCTACTTTTTCTAAATGGAATAGCCTGTAGAGCACTCACAGAAAAGCCTCAGTTGTTGGCTGTGATAAGATGAGAAATCTTTATAGAGAGAGTTGGGCCTGAGCCTGGTTTAGATAAAACTTTTTAACACTACCTGCATATTAAAGCCACCTGGAGAGCTTTTAAAAAATACGGATGTCTGGGTCAATACCTAAAATAATTAAATCAGTCTCTTAGTTTATCGTAGGGTGATTCTTGGTTCTTTTCAAAGTCTTCCCAAATGATTCTAATATACACTCAGGGTTGAGAAACACAGAATTTTGTGCTTTAGAGTCAAAAGTTGTGCCTTAGAGTCAACAAAACTGCTCTGGTAATAGCAGGTTTGGTGCTGATTGAAATTTTGTGATATGGAAAGCTCCGCCCTGATTGAGGCTGTAATGCACAAATTGGTTGACGCTTGCATTTTCTGTGTTCTAGGCACTGTACTCATAGCTTATAGTCATTATCTCATTTCAGCTGTACAACAACTGTATGGGAGGAATCACAATTATCTCCATTTTACATACAACCAAATACACAAAGAAGTTAAGTAAAATACCCAAATCATACTGCTAATAAGAGGAAGAAAGTGTCTGATTCTTAGGCCTAACTCTTAACTATTAATGCAGAAGTGGTGTTAATAGGGACAGGGAGGATCCAGTAGCCCTTATTAGCCAAAAGCCACAGCTTAGTGCTGTGTTCATTGTATACAGAAGCAGCAGTAGAGATGTGTACAACGGAATCCACGAAGTTTAGACCTTACCTAGTGGAGTCATAGTATTTTGTAGCATTAATTGTAGTATTTTTTAGTAATAGTCATAGTATTTTATGTTTATTAAGTAAAAAGGTAAGGATTTTGGAGCCATCCTGTTTTCCAAAAAGCTTTTTACTACTGAATTTTCTATAGCCAAGAATTTCATTGGACAAAAAGTGTATTTCAGATAGATTATTTATGTTATATATATAAATGTTTCCATAACTTTAAGAAGAAAACACTCCTGGGTTGTTTCTTTTCCACATTGCAATTTATATGTGTTTGCAACCTTTCATATATTTAATATACAATTGTTGTTTTAATTTACTTTTATGAAAATGATTTCATTTACAGTCTCCAAATTATTTTAATGCCTATATAATAGTCCATGGGGATTTTGTGAAGTAATTTACTTCATATACTTCTGTTATTTATATATTGCTTCCAACCGTAACCCCATTTTTAGCATTTTTTAAATTTGAGGTCAAATTCACATAGCATAACAGTAACCATTTTAGGTATACAATTCAGTGGCATTTACTACATTCATAATATTGTGCAACCATCACCTCTGTCAAGTTCCAGAAAATTTCCTTCCCTCCAAAAGAAAATGCCATACTTATGAAGCAGTCATCCCAGTCCCTGGCAGTCACTAATCTGCTCTCTTTCTTTATAAATTTACTTATTCTGGATATTTCATGTAAATTGGATCATAAAATATGTGACTTTGTGACTGGCTTCTTTTACTTAGCATAATTTTTTTTTTTTTTAAAGAAATTCACGTTCTTTTATTTATTTATGTATGACTGTGTTGAGTCTTCGTTTCTGTGCGAGGGCTTTCTCTAGTTGCGGCAAGTGGGGACCACTCTTCATCGCGGTGCGCGGGCCTCTCACCATCGCGGCCTCTCTTGTTGCGGAGCACAGGCTCCAGACGCGCAGGCTCAGTAATTGTGGCTCACGGGCCCAGTTGCTCCGTGGCATGTGGGATCTTCCCAGACCAGGGCTCGAACCCGTGTCCCCTGCACTGGCAGGCAGATTCTCAACCACTGCGCCACCAGGGAAGCCCTAGCATAATGTTTTTAATGTTCATTCTTGTTGTAGCATCTATCAGTACTTCATTCCTTTTTGTGGATGAATATTATTCCATTGTATGGATATATCACAATATTTTTACCCATTTATTCATTGATGGACATTGTGTTTTTTCCCACCTTTTGGCTATTGTGAATAGTGCTGCTATGAACATTACTGCACAAGTTTTTTTTGAATACAAGTTTTTATTTCTTTTGTGTATAAACTGGGAGAGGAATTGCTGGGTCATATAGCAATTTTATGTTTAACTTTTCGAGGAACTGCCAAATTGTTCAAATTGTTTTCCATGGTGGTTGCACGATTTTACATTCCCACCAGCAACGTGGAGGATTCCAATTTCTCTACATCCTTGACAACAGTTGTTATTTTACATTTTCAAAAACTTTTAGCTATCCTAGTAGGTGTAAAACTACTTCTCATTGTAGTTTTGATTTGCATTTCCCTAATGACTAGTGATGAAGTTGTTGGCCATCATATGTTATTTTTGGAGAAATGTCTATTCAAGTTCTTGCCCATTTTAAAACAATTTTAAAAATTGTGGTAAAATGTACATAATATAAAATTAGCCATTTTAACCATTTTTAAGTGTGTAGCTCAGTTTCATTAAGTACATTCACATCGTTGTGCAACCATCATTACTATCCATCTCCAAAACTTTTTTCATCTTGCAAAGCTAAAACTGTATAACCATTAAATAATAACTCTTCATTCCCCAACACCGGCCCCTGGCAGCCACTATTTTACTTTTTGTCACTATGAATATGATTACTCTAGACACCTCAAATAAGTGGAATTATCCAGTATTTGTCCTTAATGATTGTTTTTTTTCATTTAGCATAATGTCTTCAAGGTTCTTTCATATAGTAGCATGTGTCCTTCCTTTTTATTGCTGAATAATATTCTGTTGTATGTATATACCACATTTTTTAAATCCATGCATCCATTGATGGATGCTTGAGTTGCTTCCACCTTTTGACTATTGTAAATAATACTGCTATGAATATGGGTGTACAAATATTTGTTTGAGTCTTTTTGCCTTTTCATGTGCATATTGGCCACTTGTATATCTTTGGAGTAATGTCTTTTTGAGTCCTTTGTTCATTTTTTTAATTGGGTTATTTGGTTTTGTTGTTGTTGTTGAATTCTAAGAGTTCTTCATATATTCTAGTTATGAGGTCCTTATCAGATAAATGATTTGCAAATATTCTCCCATTCTGTAGGTTGTCTTTTCACTGTCTAGACAGTGTCCTTCAAAGCACCAAAGTTTTAAATTTTGATGAAGTCCAGTCTATCTCTTTTTTCTTTTGTTGCTTGTGCTTTTGGTGCATATCTAAGAATCCATTGCCAAATGTAATGTCATGAAGATTACCAAAGTATTATTTTAATTTTTTGCCAACATAGGCAAAAGGAACGTTTGAATACATATATTAGCTAAAAACTGTTTTAAATTAAAATAGTAAGTTTTATCATTCCACCAGGCATAGTGATTTTAGAAATATGTTTCCCTTTGGGGATGATATACTTCTCTGCTAGGTTTAAGACTACTTCAGTTATTTCATATTATTTTTGTTGCTGACATTATACATGTGGAAAGCTGAGGTACAATGCAATAGAAAACAAAAGAGAATGAAAGATAAATACCTTTCTTATTCACTGTTGCACATTCCCTGGTAGTTTATGAAGCTTTAAACAATTCCTTATAGTTTCCTTATTTCCTAAATTTGGCAAAATAGTATTTTTCTGTCTATGACTTTTCTACAGTGATGTGATGTATGAAATTCATTTTTATTTCTTAGGGCCACATTAGCAATCTAACTAAATAAACAATATGTCACATCTGGTGAATTATATTTAATGTGGCAATGGCTAAAATCAATCTATAAAATATGAGAAGTAAAAGTTTTCTACTATTTTTTCATTTTTAGTTCACCTTATTGAGAAAAGTTCATTTTTTCATTAGTAGTTGCACGTATTAAAATTCAAAGTCCATGGTGATGTTAAGGGAAATAAGGAAATAGATTTACATTTGAATGGTAAGGCTTTAAATGCACTGCAGATTTAGATATTTTTTTAAAAGTCGGCCTACTAAAGCCATTTAACTATGTTGTCAATATGTAAATGTACTTGTAGACTTCCTTCAGATTGTTTTTAAACTATGTTATATTTATAGCTATTCTGTTAGTACAATTATTGAAAGTGCTTTATTATTAAAATTATTTTATTTCTTATTAATGTTCAGGAAGATTCTCTGATACAAACTTGCTCTGGCATTGGTTATCTATCTATCTATCTATCCGTCTGTCTTTGTAGCTATAAAAGAATGTAACATTGTTAAGAGTTTGGGCTTTGGAATTATACTGATTGGGTCCATATTCTGGCAATGGCACTGTCACCTTGGATAATTATTTAACCTCTTAGCGTCTCACTTTCCTCACCTGCAAAATGCAGCTAATTTAATTTACTGTGAGGCTTAAATAAACATATGAAATAATATGTGTTTCCAGCAAATGTTAACTCCATAATGCAAACTGTTATTGCAAATTATTATTGTTACTATTTATAACATCATTAGGCTTAAGTATGTTAATATAAATGTATGAATCAGACTTTTGGGACGGTATTATTTTTGCCATATTATCTCCAATTTAACATAAATTTTAGTAAAAGAAAATAAATGAAAGTTTCATTGAGTAGAGTAACAGCTCAATGTGCTACAGCAGCTCAACACTCAATATACTGTACTACTTTGCGATGAAGGATTACCCTTGAATTCCACAATTACCGACTACTTACTGTATGCAAAGTAGTGTGTTAGGACTTACTAAAATTTATTTACGGTTGACTTGAACAGCACAGATTTGAACTGCGCAGGTCTACTTATACACGGACTTTTAAAATAGTAAATACTATAGTACTACACTATCCACAGTTTGTTGAATCTTGTGTATAGAAGATGCAGAACTGTGTATAGGAGGAACCTGGTATATGGAGGAACTGCATATATGGAGGGCCAACTATAAGTTATACAGGATTTTTCTATTGCACAGAGGGTTGGTGTCCCTAACCCCCTCCCTACTCAAGGGTCAACTGAACATTGTGTAGGTGCTGTAATAGTGCTATGTAGAAGTTGAACAATAGAATCAGGGACAAAGAGATTAATTTTAATGGGAGGATCTGGGTAGGCCCTTGAGAGTTGAGGCAATTTGCATGCTTCAATTTTCTGTAATTATCATTTGCTGCATGTTTTTCATTATAGCTTGTTCTAAATGTAAGAAACTAAGCTATAATGTTATTAATCTTAAAAATATTTTAATATCTTTACATGTATTTGTTTTGTTTAATTACTCATAAAAAATGGACTCTAAGAAAAAAGCTCCCCATATGAAGTATACAGACATTTAAAAAATTGCAGTCTTGTATGACTAATAGTTTTCTTCATCTAGGTCTTACTGTTTTTAGTTACTTTATTGTCAGATGTCTAATGGGTTTGGTTGGTATTATGAATAAATTCTTTTCCTTTAACATTGCATTCATAACTGGTTTTAGTAAAATGTAATTTTGTACTTATTTATGACTTTTAGTTCATTTTATTATTCGTTTTCTAGGTTCTTAAATAGTATATGATTTTCTTTCTATATTTTTTACTTTTAATAGTGATAAAGAAACTGTTAGTTTCCAGGTTGAGGAAAAAAAAGTTCTTTCAACATAGTAACAGTTCTGTTTTTACCTTTGTTTCTTATTAGCAAAACTTATGTTTTTCTTTTTGGCATATTATTAATATCTGTCCATAGCAGGCTTTTACAGAAATATTTAAAACTTTAATAAACACACTGGGCTATGACACAGATATTCTCTGAGACTTGAGGGTGGTAAAGAAGAAGATAAGTGAACTCTTCTTTCTCTCTACTAGAATGGGAGATTTTTTTCATTTTAAACCCTTCTTACATATTGCAGATTGTTCAGAGAAGCTGAAAGTTCATAACCAAATGAACTCGAGCATTTCTTAAAATAAATGTAAGAAGTTTAATTCTCTCAAAATGGAAGCATTGACCTGAATAATCTAAAAATGCAGATAAATGAAAATCACTTGATATGGAAATCTTGTTTTTATTAATTATTTTGACACAACAAAGTTGAAAGTTTGTATTTTCTGAGTACACAGTATCATCCTATGTGGCAGAGAAAAGCCAATCTGAGATTTTAAATATTTCAAAGAATGGCCCTTAAATGAATAATTATATAATTACACGTAGCTATTTAGTATATGATATAGTCATAAAGTTATACTTTGATCTAAAATTCTCTTCAGAATGACATTTTTATGTAAATTTAAGAAAACAAGAGAGCCTTTTAAAATCATATAGAACTGCCTGTTTCAACTGCATGATTAAAAAACAGTCTTTATTGCATAGCTTCTATAATATTTGTAGCTAGTTTCTCTTCTCTGTATACTAATTTTTTGAAACTCTTTGTTTTCCTTGTAGAAGTGTTGCTCTACGTCAAATTGCTCAGTAACCCTGTTTTCTTTATCTACTCCATCTTTTCAAACTCTTTTCATCCTTTTTGTTCTCAAAGAGGAATGTTAAGGATAAGAAGAACTGCGTTTATGAAAACTGTTTGGCCTTGACATTGTCAGCTATTTTAGAATGACCTTTGATTGTGGGTTATTAGAAGATGCAGTTTACTACTCTTTTCTCTTAGATTCCTTTTGCAAGAACTGTCTGTGGGCTGAGTCTCATGAAACTGCTAGAGATATTAGTCACTGAGGTTTTAAGTGCTGGGGAACTTTGCCATGCATGACTTACTTTGACACCTTTCTCAAGATCTCCTTTCCTACTTTTTATTTGCACAAAGTTCTACTTTCCACCTATCCTAACTTAAAATAAAATTTTACTTCGACTTTTGGCATTGGGTTAGTGGTTTTTAGGCTTCTAGACTTGATGTTACAGACTATCTCCATCTCTGAGTTATCAGTTTTGACCATGAAGTGTGTCACTTGAATGTTTTCTTTTCATTAGTAAGTTCACTAGTATATCTCTCACGGAATTAAAAAAAAAACTATTCAATGGTTTTAGGTCTACAAGTACAATACTTACCTATTTGGGGCAAGATAGAAACCATTATTTTATCTAAGTGTTCAATATTTCTCTTTAATTTCACTTGACGTGATGCTTATCATCATGTATTGCTTTAGGTTTTATGTTACAAGGATCTGGCACTATTTTTTTTTAATAAGTAAGGTAAGATAATTTAATTTAAAAATAAAAATGCCTCTTACCCTAATCTACAAAGGTTGAGGAATTCCTATTAGCTTCAAATGACAGGCCTAGGGTGAAAAAAAGTAAGAGGTGAATTTAAAGTGGGGCGTACTTCTTGTATTCTAAAACATATAAAACATTTATTTAGTATGCTACAGAAAATTAGAGGTTAACTAAGAAACTCTAAACATGTACTTACCTTGTCCTGATATTTAAAGATTTTTTAAAAACCAAAATCAAGCTAAATACCAATTTGCATACACACTTTTTCATATCTCAAAAACTACTTAGTGATGGTGGGGAAGTTAATTATATATTAGAAATGCCTAGAGCAGGTGTAAAAAAGCACCAGCATAAATATTCCCTTAAATATTTCATAAATATATTAAAATCCTCCTTAACATATTATTTAAGAAGAAATGCCTTTTCTTCAAATGTTCATTTTTATATATTAGGACATGAATGGCAAATATTTGCCTTTCTCTTAATCACATATAATTTTTTATACCTTTTATCTTGCTTTTTCTTTAAAGGCCAATTTACTGATTTTATAATAATCGCAGTCTATACTTTTAGGCTTTAAAGCAAGTATATAAACATTTAATTGTATGTTTAGTGAATAGTGCAGCCTACTTTTTTAAGCAATTTTAACTTATTTTTTGACTTCTTATTAAGCATTTCTGTACAGGCCACTATTATTCAAATCAATATTTATAAACTGAATTCAGTAACTTTATTATCTAAAAAATGTTCTCACTTCACCCGCATTTTGTTAATGGCAATACAATTCTTTTTGGGCTCAATTTCAGTGGCACCTTTGATTCCTTCCTTTTCTTCAGCCCTTGTATTCTGTCCCAAGCTGATTCTGACTCTGCACTGTCTCTGATACCTATCTCCGCCTTTGTATTCCATTACCTTTATTGGTTTAGGCCCCCATGATCCCTCTTCTCTTCCACTGCTGTTGGATGTTACAGATTACCTAAAATGGAATAAGTTCTTATTAAGTATTTGTTGAATTAATGAATGATTACCCTCTGTATATGCAATCTCTCCATTTGTAATCCACCCTTGTATCTCCTTTATCAGAAGATAAAGACATAGTTTTCTTCCCCAAAACATTCAGTGATTTTTATGACCATTTCCAAAATCTTTCATTGCCTCCAAAGTGTCTGTGAAATAAATTAAAACCTCCTTGACAAGACTTTCAAGGCCTTTATGTTCTGACCCAGAGTGATTTTTCTGGTTTCATATCCTACCATGTTTCTCATATTCTACCACACCTTTACTTCTCTTTTTCTCTGTGTCCACATTTAAGTTAAGATATTAACATTTTCCTTGTCAGCCAAGCTCCAAGCATTATATTAAAAACATATATAACTAATATTTAATGGTATTTTATTTATACCAGGAACATTGCTAAGAACTTTGCCTAAATTTTTTCATTTTCTCCAAAGCATTTTGTCAAGTATATACTATTATGTCAATTTTACAGAGGAGTAAACCAAAGACATAGGCCTAAAGAGTCATGTTAAAGGTTAAGCCAGCAAGTGATGGAACCAGGATTCAAATGTGAACTACCAGACTCTTGTACTCCAAAGCAAGTGTGTGCTTACATCTTTGAATCTCAAATATAATCAGTGGTCAGCTCTAATCCATTTCGAAGCCATAATATTGAACTGCCATTGTCTAGTTGTGTCTACCTTTACCTTAACTTAGCCCACTGTAGCAGTTTCTAAATAGATCAGCCTCACTTTCTTTTAGTTGATCCTTTATTCTGTATCTAGGACATTCACAATATTGTATTCCTTTTCACCTCATATCAAACCACTCCTTCATATAAACCCAACTCTTTACCCATTTTTCCTATTTTTGCTTCCTTGGACACTACTGTGCCTCTGGACTCCATTACTCATTTTTCAAATCTGAACTCGGGAAATTTCAGCCTGAAAACTTGTAATGTCCCTCCTAACTTCAGGCAGTGTTGGTACCTCCATGGTGATAGCCATCAGTGTTTTTGTAAGTCATTGTTCACTTATCTTTCTAAGTAGGATGTGAACTTCTTGATGAGAAAAGTTTTGTCTTAGTTGGTTTTTTTTTTAAAATCATTTTTACATTATCTTTGTGACGCTATTACATAGGTAGTAGTACTGTGCTTGGTATATAGTTAGCCCATTGCTATATTAATATTACTAAGAAAATATAATATTTGTGTCATATGTTTTACTCATTTTCATATGATCTAAGAGAAAATGTAATTCAGACTTTCTATCTAGGTGGGTTTCACGTTTCAACCAATATTTTCACTTTAGAGCAAGAGGTAAAAAGTAGCTTACTATTTTTCTCAGGTTGATTTTTCTTTCTTTTATTTTTTAGTAATAGAGGCAAAAGTGAAGCAATATTGGTTCCAAAGTCTATGTTTTATTTTGTTCTAAATGAGGATTAGTTTTAATAATTACCAATGGTGTTCCATTCTGTACTCATAACTTATTGAGCAATAATCCAATATTTTGTACATAAATTTTTCATTAAATACTGATGAGAAGTTATATGAAGTTTAGATAAGGAAGAAAAATGAAATTTATATAATTCCTTTCAGTTTCTAGTTCTTCTAGAGAAAATAAGTAGAATATTGGTGTCTGACTTCTCTAAGCTTACCATCTACATTTCACTTCACTCTATTAATTTTGGGGTCATTTTAACAAAATGTGTTATCCTATAAATGTTTGTAGCTAACTTCAAAATATCTATTTCAGTATACCATATAATTTGTATTTTAAATGATTTTAAGGTATATTTTATTTTTCTATCTGCCAGCAGCTAATTCTTTCAAGTTTAAAGCTATATTGTGCTTATATGCATCCCATTGTTGGTAACTGTAGGCATTTGGGTAATTATTCACATAGGATGATTGGTTTTTCTTGAAAAGATAGAGACTAATGTTTTCTTGAGAAATGGAATCATTATTTTACATATTGTTAACAACATCCCTTCCAGTCAGAAGTATAGAAACTAAACCCTTAATAACATATGGGAAAAACAAAGAACTCTTCAAATAAAGTTGTTAACATAATGTTATTATTGACATACAAGTAAAAGACATAAAAGTATATTTTATTATCTATTTTTAAAGTGTAGAAATGTTTAATCTTTTCAAAATTGGAAAGGTCTGTTAATTTTGGGGGGGGCATAATTTCACACAGAGAAGTTGTAAGGATATTCAATAAGTTCCCTCAGATTTCTTCTTTCTCTCCCTATCTCTCAATTAAACATTGCAGACTTGATATCCCTCTATTCCTTAAAGATTTTAGGGTTTATTTTTTAAAAGTTGGGAAATCTCTTAACTACATTATAATTATAGAAATCAGGAAATTAACATTGATGCGTATTGTTATTAAACATAGACCTTACCAATTGTCCCAACATTGTTCTTTAGAGCAAAAGAAAATTCAAGATTACTAGTTGCATTGATTTGTGTGTCTCTTTAGACTTTAATCTGGAACATTTCTTGAGTCTTTCTTTTTATGTAATGACATTGACATTTTTTAGGAATACAGGTATTCCCAGCTTTTCAGATGTTCATAAACATTTGGTTAAAGTGGTGTCCGCCAGATTTCTTCACTATAAAGTCACTATTTTATCCTTTAATGAAAAAATATCTTGTAGGAGATACTCTGAGACTATGTGAATATCATGTTACTTCTCAAACTTTTACTCACTAGTTTTGTGATTTTTACCAAATAGAGATTTTCTAATTCCATCATTCATTCTACAATAATTAGTTAGCTTTCTTCTACAATGAAAAGCTTTGTCTTCTCTAGTTTGTCCGTCTTTGAATCTTATCTATGTATTCATCTGTGCATCTGTGTATTTATCTATGTATCTATGCATCTGTCTGTGTTTCTATCTATTTATCTATCTATCATTCTTTGAGCATTTCCTTATGTTTTTGGCACTCATCTTGTACCTTTCCTGCCCTAACTGGAAGCTGACATTTCTCAAGCATCCCTGGTTCCTTTATTGGTCTCTTTGCTACAGGGCCATCATTGTTTATGGATCATCCTAGCAGACAGAACTGGAAAATAGATGTATGTATACATAACAGACACCAGTAAATTCTCATACATAAATATAAACACATCAGTACCCATTTCTGTATCTACCCTGTCCTCTATAGTAAAATCCATGAGTTCACACTAATACCTCTCATTTCCTGTCCCTTACTACAGGGTTCATTCTATCCTTCCTCTTTTCCAAATTTTTAATTTCCTTCTCTGACAGCAAATAATCTAACTTTAGTTATTGACAATAAATGTATTTTAATTTATATCAATAAAAATATGTTTATTTTTATATATGAAAGTTTCCTATGTATTCAGTTTTTTTTTTTTTTTTTAATTTTTATTTATTCATTTATTTATTCATTCATTTATGGCTGTGTTGGGTCTTCGTTTCTGTGCGAGGGCTTTCTCTAGTTGTGGCAAGTGGGGGCCACTCTTCATCACGGTGCGCGGGCCTCTCACCGTAGTGGCCTCTCTTGTTGCGGAGCACAGGCTCCAGACGCGCAGGCTCAGTAATTGTGGCTCACGGGCGTAGTCGCTCCGCGGCATGTGGGATCTTCCCAGACCAGGGCCCGAACCCGCGTCCCCTGCATTGGCAGGCAGACTCCCAACCACTGCGCCACCAGGGAAGCCCTGTATTCAGTTCTATTTGTAGATCTTCTATTCTACTCCACTGATCTGTTTGCCTATTGATGTGCCAGTATCACAGTGTTCTAATTTTAGAGGGCTTATACATGTTTGAATGTCTATTAGAACTAGTCCCCCACCCCCTTTTTTTAGCTTTTCTTTTTTAGTGTTGTCCTGGCTATTCCTGAATGCATATTTTTCTATGTGATTATTATTATCAATTTATCAAGTTCCATTAAAAAATATTAGTATTTTTGCTGAGATTGGGTTAGATTTATAAACTAATTCAAATAGAACTGACATCTTTATGATATTGGGGGTTTTTTTTTTTTCAAGAACAATGTGTGTCTTTCCATATTTTTCACAACTACTTTTATGCCTCCCATGGGTTTTGCATATTTTTTGTTAAAATTTATTCCTAAGTATTTTATTCATTACAATTACAAATAAGATTTTATATCCTTTACCTGGTTATTGTCAGAGGGCTATTGATTTCTGTATATTAATTTTTAAAATTTATTACCCTACTGAATTCCTTATTGTTTTAATTTGTTTTAACACTGATTCTCTAGCGTTTCCAGACATACTATCGTATCATTTACAAATAGAGATAGTTTTACTTTTTTTCTAGTCCTTACACATCAATTAATTTTTCATGTATAATTACATTGGTTAATATCTCTAATACAGTTTTTTTTTTTTTTTTTTTTTTTTTTTTTTTTGTTATTTTTTCCACACACACACACTGTATTTTATTTTTACAAGAGATAGATAGACTGACACCAAGCATTGTACATGGATGACCACAACAAAAGCAACAATGATTGCAATTACCAAACATGAAACACACTTATACTATGTCATAACATTGACATTCAGTCCAGTAATCCTCCACTGTAACAGCTCCTTTACTTTGCAGTGAAAATTGATTTGTATATTCTTTTCCTCTGAGTCCTTGTGGGATTTTTTTTTTTTTTAATTCAGACAGAAAGTCACAAAAATTATACTCATCCTCATCAGTTCACTCAGTCCCATGTAATTAATTTCTTTTTTTTCATCTTGATCTTTTGTTAGCACTTTTATGAGTTCATCAGTTTTTCATTAGAGTTCTGAAAATGCTTATTCATTCAGTTCAGCAGTACAGTCAGTTACCAGAAACCTGTACTTGTCAGAGTCTTTTCCATGAATTTCTTGAAGATGAAACTCTTTTATAGGAACATATTTGCAAAATCATCAGAGTACACCCAGAACTGTCTGTAAATGACAAAAGACTTAAAAATGACCATGGTTAAAGATTTGATGAAAGTTCATAATAATGCAGTTGACAAGAAAATTAGTTATTTCTGAGATATACATTTTAAAGTAATAACTAGGATTATTACTTATAACATTATACCAGAACATATAAGATTTTTAGACGTTTCCTGTAATGTCTGAAACATTTATATTAACATATTTCCATATCTAATACAGTTTTACGAGTAATAGATCTATTGGGGAATCTTGCCTTATTCCTGATCTTAGTGGAAGAAAAGCTTCCAGTGTTTTCTTATTAAGCAAGATACTGGCTACTATATATATGTGTGTATAGATATAGATATAGATATAGATATAGATATAAATATATATACACACATATACATATGTTTGTGTGTGTGTGTGTATGTGTGTGTGTAATTATGCTAAGAAAGTATCCTTGAATTACTATTTTATTGAATGTTTTATCAGGAATGGGCATTGACTTTTGTCAAATACTTTTTAGCATCTGTATAGATAATCATATTTTTTTATTTTTAGATTTGATACTATGGTGTATTAATGAATTTCTTAATAATGAATCAACCTTGCAATCTTAGTACTTATATTTAACGGTGTATTTACTGAATAGGTTATTATCATTGATGTTTTCAGGTTAGTTTCAGCTTTCAAACTGTTAAAAAAGTACATTATATATTTGAAATTAAAAAGCATACATGGTCAAGAATGTTACATGTTATCTATATGTGCCATCCACACATATATATTGTCTATCAAAAAGTTGAAAGAATCTCAGGATATAATTCTTTACTACTTACTAGATGTATAAATGTGGACTTTTTTTTTTTTCATTTCTTTGAGGCCATTCTATCAAATGAGTATAATACATATGGTGTAAAGATTGAATAGGTAATGTGTGTGAAAGTACTTTGGAAATAGTGCAGTCATATATGGTTGCAAAATATTGTTCTTGTCATTAACCTACTTGATGTTTTATATTTTTAACATAATGAATACTCAACGACTTTTTTCAGATGATTTGATTCATTGATTAATAACTATTCAAAGCAACCTTTAAAAACAATCTCATTGAAAACAATGCAGATTTAAAAAGAGATGCAATAAAAATTCAATAAATTGGAATTTAAGAATTTGAACTTAAGGCAAGTAGTAATTTTTGGTGGTAGAACTGAATGTGGGAAAAAATGCCTGGTATTTTATTGGTATTGAGGTTTGGTTTGTGAATAGATTCTAATAATATGTGTCATTCTTGCCTCATCTGTAGCCCAAGGTATTAATATTTTGCCCTACTTTTTTAGATGAATGAAAACTTAAGATTAAAGAAATAAGTATAAGTAAAATTTAAAGGGTTTAAAAACTTGAATGGTAGTCATTAGGCGTGTTCAAGAAATTTATCTTGCTAGAGTTAGAAAATGAAATATGACTAAAGTTATTCTTTATCAAAGCTAAACACAAGGTATTAAAAATACAATTCCAGAAGAGTTGGGTTGGAATTTATTTTGGTCAAATATTTTCAGTGCTTATGCTTAACCCTCTTCTATCAAAAAAGAAAAAACCAAAACCTTGTTTGTTTTAAATGAGATTTGTGTTTTGAACATTCAGTCAGAATGAAGAACTGACAAGTTATGTGTTTCCAGGCTTTGTGGTTATAGGTCAGGGGTTGGCAATTTTTTTTTCTCTAAAGGATCAGGTAGTAAATATTTTATTTTTTGTGATCCAGGTACAGGTATGGTTGCTGCTTTGCTGCTGCCTCCTCTTGTTTGCCTCCAGCTTCACTTCCTTCTTATCCACAATCCTTTGAAAATGTAGAAACCATTCCTAGCTTATGGGCCATAAAAAATAGGAAGTGAGGACTTGCCCTCACGGGTATCGTTTACTGACCCTTAAAACAGATGGTTAGAGTTTCTCCTCATTTTTCAATATGTTAGACGGCTTTGAAATGTAAAATATGAATCTTAATAGCCCTCTTGGCACTTTATCACTTTCCAACCTGTAACTTAAATCCTTAAAACAGTACCATTTACTTGGCAGTTCCAGTCCTTAAGTGCTAGATTCTTGTTCACCATCATATTCTCAGACTAGTTCTAGAGCAGTGCCTTTCACCCAACAGCGTTCAACAAATACTGGAACAAGGACTGAATAACTGAGTTTCACTGTGCTTTATTTATTGGAGAAAGAATCATTTCTTAATTTCTCATTTACTCTTTATTTAGGCAAATACGGGTGCCCAATATCCTAAGTAAACAAAATAATCTCTGTAAGTCAAATGACATATTTTAAATTATGAGACTTGTCATCTTTCCAGGAGAAAACAAAATCATACTCTCAGCAACAGATTAATACATGGCAATAGTTATAATTTTTGAGTTTTTAGTGAGAAAAACCAGATTGCTAAGATATTATTGATATCAACATTTCATGTTTATTTATATCAAAGGGAAACAGCTATGTTCTGTTTTCCCTTTTTATAAGCCACACATGATGGATATTTGGGCTTAGAGCTGTAAATAAAAATATAAGTTTGAAGAATATAATTTTAAGTCATGTGGCTATTTGAACATTTGTCTTTGCCAGAATTCTTACTATATTTGAAAGCTAATGTAATATATCTACTAAATATCAAGTATAATTATGCTAGAAGTATATAAAGGAAATTAAGTGGACATGATCTCCTAACTCCCAGAAGCTGTTGTATATGTGTGTGACAAATAGCAATGACATAGCAATTAAAGGACCGAGGCACATAAACTGACTTTGAAACAAGTACTGCCAATGACTATTTTTTGATTTCCTTTTCTAAAGTATATTCTTTATATACAATTTATTTGAATAACTCTTATAGCATCTTTTTTTCTATCCTTATTGTTTAGTTTTAGTTACAAGTTGATATTGCAAATTTATATTATAGGGAAACATAAATACCGTGTGACCTCATAATGTTCCTGTAATGTATAGCTAGGCTATACAATCATCATCATATAAAATTTACCAAACAAAAGGCCACAGTATGATGATTTTATAGGTGCTTATTCAGCATAAAAAGATAACCTCAAACGCTGACAACAACAGAATGATGTCAGCACCGTCATGAAGTATAAATTTTAAACGATTGAATTTAAAATACATTTGTGCCATTTTAGCCTGAAGTGTAGCACCAGAAGGGAATTCTCTCAAAATGAGTTTTCACTAAAAGGTATTTTAACACAATATTTTTTCTGTCTCAGAAATTATTAAAGCTACTATGCAATGATAATTCTTTAAAGAAATGCTGCAAGTGTGACTATTATCTAGTTCTGCCATAAAGGGTAAATAAAAAGTTTACCCAAGTTTTAAAATATTAATGTGTATCATTTGTTTTTTAGTGAAGTTCTGAATACAAGATAGTATTAATGTGAAACGGCAAGTTAATATTAAAAGATACCATGGTATATTCACTATTTATGAAGTTACATGTTATCAATATATGAGTCCCTTTTTTGCTCATGATAGTTTCCTTTATTCCTTGCACTTCTGCATCTTGTCATTCATTTCTAAAATTCTCACATGTTGTGTTTCCATAGTTAATTCTACAAACTTAAAGGAAGATTATACTGATCTATTTAAATAGTCTTTATAAAGGAAAACCCCACACTTTTATGTAGAAGCCTCTTTTAGCAAAGAAGGCCTGGCTTCTTAATAATCTACCTAATACCAAAATTTATTTTTTATGTGTGTGTCGGGTTGTATGTATTTACTTTATATTAATTATGTATTTTTTTCAAAGCAAATAATCGTAAACAATAAGAAGCTTAGTGTTCTAAAATATTTTATATTTTGATCAAAATCAGTGACTCATTATCTTATTTTTGAATGTGTATGAAAATCAGGAATGAAATCATTATTTCATTTTTATCAATAGAATGGTTTAACTAGCTGGTGGTGTGCAGGAACACAGTAGTTCTCATTAAAGGTTTTTGAAAGAGCTAATGACATGATCAGCCTTATCTCTTGAGAATATGTCTCGGGATTGGAGAATGAGTTGTAGCCATACTGAAGGCAGAAAGATCAGTTATGTAATGTATTGGTGTCAGTAAGAGAGCATGAGTGACAGGACTTGAATGATGTGTTACCATAGTGGAAAGGAGGAGGTCAGATACAAGAAAGATCCTGCATGTAGAAACTAAACCTGCCAGCTGATTGGATGTTGGGCACAATAAAGTGTGAGATTTGTGTCCTGAATAATTGGAACACTGATCTTTAACAAATGAATGCAAAGTAAGAAAATGAAATGAGTTCAGTATGAACCAAATTGACTATAGGTAACTGTTATACTATGGAATGTTTCAGGTAGTATTCTGGAATACTGAAACTGAGAATGATCTCAGAAAAGGATGATTTTGGGGTAAATAAACAGATATGCTTTTTTATACAATATGTAAAATTATATTTTTTTATTGTTGGCAGTGGTAACAGTAGTGGAAGTAATAGTTGTATTTATTAAGTGCTTGATAGGTGCTAGGAATTTAAAATACATTATCTCATTTAATTCTCACTGAGTCCTGAGAGCTCCTTTCTCCTTTTGAAGATGAAGAAACTAAGACTAGTGAGGTTACATAAATTGCCCAAGGTCACATAGCTGGTGATTATAGATGTACATTCTGAAGCTGAACTGTTTGAATCCGAAGATCTTATGCTCTTTGAAACTCATTTCATTAAGTAGATGTACCAAATTAGAAATGGAAAAAAGTCCAAAGAAGGATGAGATAAATACTTGGATCCACACTAGACTTCAGGATACCCCAAAGACTTTGAAGAGTTTCACAAAATTTTTAAATAAGTGAATTTACTTCCCCTTAATTAAAAATAACTTGTATGCTAACCCTGGTTTTTGGATGGCAAGAGGATAATTGATGGTTTACAAATAAGATAATACAACCTTCCCTGAAATGTGATGCACATGTTTTTGATGGGGAATATTCAATATCATTTTGGTTTTGACTTACAGCTTGTACATGCAGTGGACATGCAAATATTTGTCATATGCACACAGGAAAATGTTTCTGCACAACTAAAGGAATAAAAGGTGATCAATGCCAACTGTAAGTAAAAATTACTTTCTAGAACTTTCATGGGTTGAATTTGTGCTGTAGAACTAATTGTTATAGGTTTTCCATTTTAAGTTTAGTGTTGTGTTAGTTAAGCAACCAGTATTGTTTTAAGCTATGTTTACTTGCATTTTATCAATTTTCATAAAAAATTAAGCCTTCAAAATGACAATTTTGTGGAGCCTTCAAAACAGAGCCCATAGAATATTTGTCTTTTGTATCTCTCTGATAAAAAGAAACATTCTTATTTTTTCTGGAAAAATATCTTATATATCAAACCTCCATTGCTATCTTTATAATTTTTCTCTATATCTTGTTAAATAACTGAAATCCAATGTTTCTATGCATTTCCTTCTCTTGAATCTTTTATTATTAATTCTGATCATTATAGTCTTTTAGGCCTTGCAAGTGGTTTCTTATACTCATCTTCTTTTTCTCTGTTATTTCATTAGACATGAACCCACTCTTGTTGTTACTCTGCTTTCAATAGTTTTATGAGTGGTTTTTGTCTTTTTATAATTTAGTTGTTATTCTCACCTACCTCCAAAAGGAGTAACTTTAAAAAGTAGTTGTTTCATGTTACTTAAATGTTTTTTCTTATTCATAGTCTTCATATATTAAAATCATTTTTATAGTTTTGAGTTGTATATATGCACTTACGTTTATATTAGGTATAATATGCTGTATGACATAAACCATAAATTCCAATTATAATAATTATATAATTATTTTAAAAATTAATAAAAGATTCTCCAAAACTATATGTAAAAATTTATATCCAAAGAGGTGTGTTAGCCATGGAAAATGATCTTTTTGTTTGTTTTTATTTAGAACAAATACATTATTTACAATAGAATTATCCTAAACATTTCAAGTTAGATGGTCATGTCTTTGACTAGTCACTGAGGTATCATAGGTTTTCAAGAGAAGGTGAGCAGAACCAGTTTTTATTCCTTCTCCATAGTCTCTAAACTTAAAAATGAGGTCAAAGCATAAGATCTTAGGGAAATTCCTATTAAGGAAGGCTATTTTGTTCTCAGTACCAATGAGATTAAGTCAGAGTCCTATGCTTTAAGTCAGAGAGATGCCTCCAGTATTCTGCAGTGCTACATACTGGTTGTCATAAGTAACACCAACTTCTTGGGTGTGTGACATGTGCATTTACACAGGGCCTCATGCTTAGAAGGGCATCATGCCTGATTGAATGTTCTTCTGTCGCCATATTAAAATTCTTAATAAATTTTTAACGAGAACATTTTCATTTTGTACTGCTCCTTGCATCTCTCTTCCCCCAGTGAATTGTGTAGTAGCTCTTGGTCTTAAGCAACAAATACTTTATTTTTGTTGTGAGATTCCATCATCATTATAAACACTGACAATTTAAATTTGTACTTTACTTTTGCACAAATGGTATAACCATCCATAATAATTACCCGTTATGTGATGCAGTACGTTAGAAACGTATTTTTGTTTCCAGGTAAGAGAGACAGTATTTTAATTCACTGAACTCATGGGCTTCTAAGCTTATATATACAGAGTTACAGGATTTGGCATATGTATGAAATATTAGAAAAATAAATTATATAGTTCTGAATGGTGAAATTACATTTTGCCCTAGTTATTATAAACGGGAAATGTTTTGTAAGCAGAGGAAAATTTGGAATACTAATTTGTAGAGAGTATTTTGTGGACAGTTTTTGTAGATAGAATTACATTCATTACTTTTTTGTTTTAGTTATTTATTTGTTTTATTTATTTATATAAGATTTATATTATATAATAATATATATCATATCTTATTTGTATACAAATATAAAATATATTTATAAAATAGAAATATATGTATATTATTTACATATTTATATTAAATATATATTTATATTTGTATAAATATTTATTTGTTTTATTTATTTAATTTATTTATTTGAGTGTAGGGCAGTGATGACAATAGGGTCCTCATACTTAAAGCAATAATTTCCTGCAGTGTGCTTATACTGGAAAAAAAGCTCTCTTTAAGAAGCAAAGCTAGTCACTCAAGTCAGTAAACAATTATTAAATGAGTGGTTGCTACTCTTAATGAAGATGAATAACACATGGTTTTTACTTAAAGCTTCTTTCAGGCTAGCAGTGGAGACACTAGCCAAAATATACTATATTAATTTATTATTGATACATTAGTGATTTGAGATGCTTATGAATGAACTCTTTCCTCTTCCCAGGATAATTTCTGTTTGGCTTTAAGTATGTAGTCAGACATCACATCTCATTTGTGTATTTTCCATAAACTCTCCAAATTGAAATTGGTTCTCTTCCTATTTACTAATTTTTTCCTTGCATTATCTATGTACTTGCCTGTATCCTTTATTAAGTGAACCTCTTTAGGGACCGTTACATCAGTACTACAGTGTAAGTGTTCAATAAATTTATTTAATGGAATAGAATGAAGAAAGTAGTGAAGGAGTACTGAAAGGGAATGATTGATTTATCATGGAAGAATAAGGAAAGTTTGAGCAAAGCATATTTGAGATGGAACTTGAAGGAAGAGTTAAAATTTTCTGGGTATAGAATGTAGTAAACAGAAAGAGAAACCACACCAGTAAAGCAAACAAGTAAAAATGAATGATAGCATTTACAGTTTTTGCTCAAGATGTAGAGAGCTGGAAAAAGCATTGTTCCCACCTTTACAATGAAAGAAAGAAAAGCTGGGCGAACTGCAAATTCATGAGTTTTCTTGAAAGTGTTGGAGAACTGAGATTACAGGGTAACCAAATGACCGAAACTCTAAAGAGAAACAAGAGCTTTCAGGGAGAAATGAGACAGGAACACTGGCTAAACTGGAGTGAAGCCAGTGGGAAGCTTAAAAGCAGAGTCCAGCTGAGGTGGCTGATAAATTGGTGCTCAAGTGCTCATCGTCAATAGTGTGAAGGTCCTGGGGCTGAGGAATTGGTGGGTGCACACACTTTTTAGAGTTTTTTTTCATGAACCGCACCAGTTGCTCATGGAAAAAATTGGAGATAATTTCTTGTGGCGTATGCTGGGGGAAGGGAATAGCAGACAGTGGGCAGGGCTTCAGTATGGGGTCAAAATATTCATTTAAAGGGACAGCAAATTATTAATCTTGCCAAGGTAAAGTTCTCATTCTGGCCCTGGCCTAAACACAGTTGGAACTCAAAAATGGTAAGTTAAAAATTAATTTAATGGAAAAGTAAACTATAATATAAATATAAATATAAAATGAGTGAAGTGGTATTGTCTAGGAAAATTGTTTACTTTTGAGGAGCAACATGCAGACTTTAAAGAAAACACACATATTATTTTTGTAAAATTTCTCAATTTACAATGTGAAGGTGACCCATATTTGCATTATGTAAAATATAATGTCTGTCATTTTCAATGTATGTGTAATGAAGGTCAGTAGTATTTAATTGCTTTTTCCTTCAGCCTTCTAACAACCCTACTGATAGAAACTAATGTTCCTCAGTGGGAAATAAAGGGGAAATCAGATATAGGTGAAAGAAGTTTTGATAAAATGTTGTGGCAGATACTTAACGATACATCTTGCCAACTCTCATGGCTTTTAGGGTTTCATCAAGGCTGCAGTGGACAGTTTCCTGTACTTTCCAATATTCACATAAAGAATGAGAATCTTTGTTTCTCTTTTAGTTCCAAAGCTACTTATTTCTGCCCAGGTGCAACCAGGAAGTGTAAAGCAGTTGATGCCAGTATGGGTAATCCTTGGCCAACGAGAAATGGGAGTTTGTCCTCCATTTCCCACATTGTCACCAATGCTTCCTGAGATAACTCTCCTTGGCAAGTACCCACATCCAAGTCCTTATTTCAGCATCTGCTATTGAGGTTATTCTGACTGGTTGCTACTGGAAGCAGTTCTAGATAATAGACCCTCAGCATAGGATTTTATAATTGGATGACTTATCAAATGGCAATAGCACTACAATGCTAATGGTGAGTGGGGTAGTGATTATCCTGGTGTGTTATAATAATTATTGAGAATATTAACTGTGTTTGATAGGATAAAGTATAGGTTGACGGAGAAGTACTAGTTTATGTAGCAACTTTAGCACTTGAAAGTCATGGGGCGATGGTAATTATGCTTACAAACTTGGCTAGCTTTGTTAATTGCCAAGAAGGCTTAAAGAAGGAGGCTTCCATCAATTCAAGGCATAATGTGAACATCAGAGGCCCTCATGACAGCATTTAAAGACCCTCATCCTCTATAGCCAGAGAGCAGAGTATCTTGAAAATTATGCCCAGGATTTAATCATAAGGTTGGCAGACTGCAGATGAAACTGAAGGCTCAGTCATGACAATTTACCCATGCCAGAGTCGATGCCTGATGACAAGGAGTAAGCCTTTGAGGCCTACAGTGGGGACACTTATGAGTACGACCTTAGAACCCTGAATCTTAGATTCCCTTGAACACTCCTGACTGGAAGAAGTAGCCCTCTGTCATTTGCTAGAGTAAAATAGCTTCCTTTTCTCTGGACACAGTGCAAAGATTTCACCTGAGGGTTATGCTTCCTAAAAAGATGTCCTCCTCCAGAGTGTCCCCTGCCTCTACTTATTGTGTTCAGATCAGTAAGAAGCATCAGGTCTCAGTGTAGCACGAATGGGAAAACACAGTCTCTGCTATGGGAAGAGATAGCTTATTCACTCAAAAAGTTGCAGAGCCTGGTAAGTATGCAGAGGCAGGAATCAGGAGTGCACAGTGAGGGTGTTGGACCTGGGGACATGGGATATAAGACTGGAGAAGGGAGACTATATTGATACGGCATCACTCTCCTATATTTCAGGATTTCATATCTTAGTGAGTTTACCTGGAGTTGCTGATGGCTTTTTAAATTGTGGACATGATGCTTGCCTCTAGTTAATGAGGTGGGAGTTGCTGGAACTGTCTTGGGAAATTTTGAGCACTGGGGTCAGAAACTCAGGAAGTTGGATGTATTGGAATGCATGTATTACATAATATCAGACTGCCCATTAACTGACTATATTTTCTTGGAGGTCTTCCAGAACACTTCCTTCACTAGGACAATAAGGAGTACAACAGTAAGGGGAGCCCTGGAATCTGTGGAACTCAGTGGTGGCTATTCTCTGTAGGTCCTGATAGACAGTAGAAAATGATTCCAGTCAGCTGGGCTCTCTAGTGACAATGTGTATGTCAGGATTCCAGAATAGTAGAAGCCAGGTGGTGACATTTAACTCTTAAATATAAATATAATTACCTTAATAGTCAGCAACACCAGATTACCAACAGGGGGTGTTGGTCGGCAGGGATTTGTGGAAATGCCTGAGTTCTGAGGGATAAGCTAAATTGGCAGCCAACTAGATTATCGTTGGACTTGTATCACCAGAAAAAATCATGAACCAATAAGCAGAAGGTTGTTGTCAGCTGCCTTAGTAGAAAACTGTGATCCTTCAGTCTTTTCATGATTCTGATTTGAATCTCTGATTCCCAGAGCCCATCAGTTAAAATAGTGGTTGGGTTCCTTTGAGGAACCACGCATGCCGTCTCATCAATACACACAATACATTCTCCTCCATTCTATCCAATGGGACCTCAAGCCATTTAGTACATAATTGGTCACTGGAAAATGACGCACACATACTTTTGAAGGGCTTTGGGATAAGGTGTTTGGCCTGGTATTGGTCACCAAAATAACATTAATATATTCACTTAAAAATCTGTTCAGTATTGTTACTGTGTATTTAAGGAGTTATATGAATATTTCAGAAGACACCATTGGGAAATTTTACCTTAACATTTATTGCATGTTTAAAAAAAAACAAAAAGAAACAAAAAACATGTTTCTGGATCGGCCCTGGATTAGACCTGTCTAATCTTTCTAATTACCAGAAAATATCTAAATCCTACAGAAAGTGTTGTTATATATTGTACACAGTAACTATGAAGCTCAAAATATTTTGGTTGCACAAAGGAAAACATTAATTTCTTAGGTGGTTCTCAATGGTGATGGAATAGCACCTTCTAGAACTTTATGGATTTTCATAATTAATTATCTTAAAAATTAAGGAGTGCTACTGGCATTTAGAGATGAAGAGTCATAGCCCCTTTATTAGAATGGGAACTTACCGGGACCAGGTAATAAATGGAATTTTGGTCCAAATCTGTTTAATTGAATACATTGGTCTATAAGCGCACCCTGTGGTCATTTTCCTGTTCCTAAGTGCAAAATTGGAATGGATAAATGTAGCAGCTGACAGACTCTTCAGGTTGATCTTCTGAGTTGTGGGAAAGGAGCCGTTAGGTAGAAAGGGTCAAGTGGAAGGAGTCCCTTAAACTCCTTCCATTCACTCTGGACCCGGTGAAGATGGTAAATCAGAAATTAGAGATCTTATACCAAGACAAATAACAGGCTGTTGAAATAGAGAAAATGAGGAAGTATTATATTCTCAAATATTAGCTGGGTCTTATTAGTCTAGCTGGGCAAGATTATGATAAAATGTCACAGAAAATACACATTCTATCCTGAAACCATACCACGTGTCAAGGCACACATTCAATTTCTGGTACTTGAAAAGACCTTGGAAACTATATCATTTCTTAGAAATAGGTAATAGAGGATAATTTCGAAAAAGATATAGTAATACCAGAGCCAGTAGAGTTGTTTGGGGCTTCTGGGAACATTGTCAAAGTTCCCAGCTGAAAAATAATTGGCAATCCCCAAATACATAGTTTTAATATGTGATTTTTATCACATAGATTTTATGTCATAGGGCTAAAAATTTTTTTAAAATATATAGTATAGGAATAAAATAACAATTTTCATCACTTTATTAATGAAATCTAGTGCTATTCACAAGTCTATACTACTCATAAAATTTGGTTCTTAGTTTCTTAAAAGGAGTCTCAAATATTCTCTAGACACATGGCATACTCCAAGATGTGTGTTGTATATACCATGAACAGCATAGCTATTTTTGATGAGGTTTTCTAAAACGATGAACACATCTTAGTTAAATTCTGAATAAAATTATACATGGTCTATTTTCAAGTTACATGGTAATTGCATTCCTAGAAAATTCACTGTTTGTTATAAACATGCAACACTATTCTGTGTTTATAGGTAAAATGCAATTAGGTTCAACAGTCAAATAATTATGAACAAAAACTGTTGATCTGCTATTTTATCCAAAAGTTGTGTGGGATTTGGATCAATTTTTTGTTATGTGGAGTGGCCTTTTGCATTCAGGATATCTGTCATCCTTGGCCTCCCTTTTAGCCATTGTAGTACATTCCATTAGAACTCCATAATTATAGAGGTAATTCATTGTTACCCACACATTCATCCCCACTGAGAACCACTGATCTAATTAATTAGTGTTTTCCTTTATCTAGCCAAAAAAAACTTTTGTTGCTTTATTTATTGCATATAAGATCTTAGAGCAATTTAGTTCCTTCTGGAGAAAATTATACACATTCATGATATTGTTAGATATTATGTTGGTAGATTAATCAAAATTGTTGGGTTGATCCAGAATCATGTTTTAGTTTTTATCCACAGTAAGTTGAAGATAAAATTTCTCAAACATATTAGGAATTATAATTACTGAGATATATGGCACAATTAATAAGCAGGATCTTTTAAGTTTAGTAATTTAATTCATAATTGAATCTCCTTTTCTCTTCCTTATATCTTTCCTCTTTAGTGATCATAACTTCTTCATAGCTACTTATGTTAGGATTAAGACACTCGTTCTCAAAATTAGGGTAAAGAAGAATCTCCTGGAAAATGGTGACTTAAATTCTACGATGGGGATCAAAATTTTGCTTTACTACAAGCATTCCAAACAGCTGTGAGTCAATAGTTCTTGATACATACATAGTCCTTGCCATAGGAGAATCTTCTTCCTGAGCATTTTTTCCTCACTAGTTTGCCTTTAGACCAGCAATATCTAAGATTATTACCCATTTTAATCTATTTTGTTATATCTAGTCTCTCTCTCTCTCTCTTATTTTTTGGTGGCAGGAGGCAGAGGATGATGCCAATAATGCCTTTTACATTTTTGGACAATCAAACTTGTGTCTTCCTTTCTAGACTAGTTTCTGGCACATAGTAAGGGCTTTATAAAACAAATATGAATTAATGTATTTTAGGACTTTGTTTTTCCTAATTACTCCCTTTTAAAATTTTATTTATTTATTTTTATTGGGGTATAGTTGTTTTACAATGATATGTTAGTTTCTACTGTACAGCAAAGTGGAGTTCCCTGTGCTATACAGGAGGTTCTCATTAGTTATCTATTTTATATATATTAGTGTATATATGTCAATCCCAATCTCCTAATTCATACCACCGCCCCCCCTTTCTGCCCTTGGTGTCCATACATTGGACAGTGCCCCCTGGACGCCCAGGTCTCCATGAGTTCAACACCAACGGCATCAAAGTGGTCTACTTGCCCTCTAACAACATCTCTAATTCAGCCTCTAGATCAGGGCATTCATAAGAATCTTTAAGCCTCATTACGCACAGTACTCTATGCACAGGATTGTCAGTGCTATGGAAGGGAACCCGGATAGGGAGAACATCATGAAAGTCTGGAAGGATTTTGCCCTGGAAGATGCCGTTGTGTTATAGAAAAAGCTGTGAAAACTACTGAGCTTGAACCAATAAATTCCTGCTGGAGAAAACTGTCCAGATGATGAGCATGACTTCACAGGATTTATGACAGAGACAGGAAATCGTGGAAGAGATTGTGGATATAGCAAAAAAAAAAAAAAAAAAAAAAAGAGTGGGGGTTGAAGGGTTTCAAGATATGGATCTCGGAGAAATTCTAAAGCTGATAGATACCACACCATAGGAATTAACTAAGGATGGCTGATGGAATTGAGTGCTTCTGAACCAGTGCCAGACAGTAAGGAAGAAGATGTAGAGGAAGCAGAACTGTGTGGGACATTTTTGTGTCATCATCATCATCTAAGTAGTTATCATGTAGGTCATTGTGTGCAAGACATGTATTGAAATGGATAGTCTATCCTTACATAGGCATAAAGTTAGTGATATTAATATAAAATTAATGTGTTAGATTTCTTACTGTTTTATAACTTTGCTTTCAAAGAATTACCTTACTGTACAGTATGCCTCTCTCTCTTACAGTTGGAGAAACTGCATATCAGCCTATCATCACTGAGTGGTTTTTAAATGAAAGTAACAATGTTTTCGATACTGTATTGTAAATATGACTGTAATACTGTATGCCATAAAGATTTTTTTAACGTCTTTATTGGAGTATAATTGCTTTACAATGGTGTGTTAGTTTCTGCTTTATAACAAAGTGAATCAGCTATACATATACATATATCCCCATATCTCCTCCCTCTTGCATCTCCCTCCCATCCTCCCTATCCCACCCCTCAAGGTGGTCACAAAGCACCGAGCTGATCTCCTTGTGCTATGCGGTTGCTTCCCACTAGCTATCTATTTTACATTTGGTAGCGTACATATGTGCATGCCACTCTCTCACTTCGTCCCAGCTTACCCTTCCCCCTCCTCGTGTCCTCAAGTCCATTCTCTACGTCTGTGTCTTTATTCCTGACCTGCCCCTAGGTTCTTCAGAACCATTTTTTGTTTTCTTTTTTAGATTCCATATATATGTGTTAGCATACGGTATTTGTTTTTCTCTTTCTGACTTACTTCATTCTGTATGACAGACTCTAGGTCCATCCACCTCACTACAAATAACTCAATTTCGTTTCTTTTTATGGCCGAGTAATATTCCATTGTATATATATGTGCCCCATCTTCTTTATCCATTCATCTGTTGATGGACACTTAGGTTGCTTCCATGTCCTGGCTATTGTAAATAGTGCTGCAGTGAACATTGTGGTACATGGCTCTTTTTGAATTATGGTTTTCTCAGGGTATATGCCCAGTAGTGGTATTGCTGGGTCTTATGGTAGTTCTATTTTTAGTTTTTAAAGGAACCTCCATACAGTTCTCCATAGTGGCTGTATCAGTTTACATTCCCACCAACAGTGCAAGAGGGTTCCTTTTTCTCCACACCCTCTCCAGCATTTATTGTTTGTAGATTTTTAAAAATTTGATAATTACTCATTCATTAGTGTATAGGCTAAGCTACCGTGAAGCAACCCTATTGATTACACTACACTACCATAAAACAATCATATTGCTGATTTTTTGTTATCAAAGCATGAATTGCTATACTTGTAAATAAATATAAATTTCTTTTTCACATTTTTTCATTATTGATGTCTAGTATTAGTAATACATATAACATCTACAGTGCTTTGTACCATGTAAGACAACATTGATATAGGTACTGATAGATGATTCGTCTTGTAAACAGATGACATAAACTTATGGTATTGATAAATTGGGTACAGTACTGTAAAATGTATTTTCTCTTCTTTATGATTTTCTTAATGACATTTTCTTTTTACTCTATTGTAAGAATACAGTTTATAATATATATAACATACAAACTTTGTGTTTATTGACTGTTTATGTTATTGGTAAGGCTTCTGGTCAACAATAGGCTATTAGTAGTTAAGTTTGGGGGGGAGTCAAAATTTATACATGGATTTTTGACTGTGCAACGGGTTGGTGCCCCTAACCTCTGCATATTTTAATGGTCAATTGTACAAAAAAACCCCACCACAGATAACACAAACATGTGGAGTCTAAACAACATGCTACTAAACAACCAATGGATCAACAAAGAAATCAAAGAGGAAATCAGAAAACACCTGCAGACAAATGAAAATGGAAACACAGTGGTCCAAATGGTCCAAAATCTATGGGATTCAGCAAAAGCACTTCTAAGAAGGAAGTTTATAGCGATACAAGCCTACCTCAGGAAACAAACAATCTCAACCTAACCTTACACCTAAAGGAACTAGAAAAAGAAGAACAAACAAAACCTATAGTTGAAGTGAGAGAGTGGCATAGACATATATACACTACCAAATGTAAAACCGATAGCTAGTGGAAAGCAGCCACATAGCACAGGGAGGTCAGCTCGGTGCTTTGTGACCACCTAGAGGGGTGGGATAGGGAGGGTGGGAGGGAGACACAAGAGGGAGGGGATATGGGGATATATGTATACGTATAGCTGATTCACTTTGCTATACAGCAGAAACTAACACAACATTGTAAAGCAATTATACTCCAATAAAGATGTTAAAAAAAAACAACCTATAGTTAACAGAAGTAAAGAAATAATAAAGATCAGAGCGTAAATAAGTAAAATAGAGGATAAAATAAACAATAGAAAAGGTCAATGAAGCTAAGATCTGGTTCTTTGAGAAGATAAACAAAATTGGTAAACTTGTAGCCAGATTCATCAAGAAAAAAAGAGGGTGCAAATAAATAAAATCAGACATGAAAGTGGAAAAGTTACAACTGACACCAAAAAAATTCAAAGGATCATAAGAGATTAGTATGAACAATTATACACTAATAAAATGGGCAACTTAGAAGAAATGGATAAATTCCTAGAAATGTACAATCTCTCAAGACTCAATCTGGAAGAGGTAGAAAATATGAACAGACTAATTACCAGTAATGAAATTGAATCAGTAATCAAAAAACTTTCAACAGTCAAAAGTCCAGGACCAGACAGCTATACAGGTGCATTTTATAAAACATTTAAAGAAGAGTTAATTATCCTTAGACTCTTCCAAAAAATTGAAGAGGAAGGAACACTTCCAAACTCTCTTCTGTAAGACCAGCATCTCCTTCATACCAAAACCAGACACACACGCACACACACACACACACACACACACACACAATTATTCGCTGTTTCAAATTAATCACTCATCAGTTTGTATTATTAATGTGAAATATTTTCTAAATTATCAGTAATTTCAATTTTTATTTTATTTTGATCCAGTAATTATTTTTAAATTGTTTCTTAATTTCAAAGACTTTAAATTGTTAATTTAAAAAATATCTTCATTGACTTGTTTTGTAAATCTGGATTTTTTAAATAGACTTTAATTTTATAGCAGTCATAGGTTCACAGCAATATTGAACAGAAAGTACAGAAATATACCCCTACCCCATAGATGCATAGCTTCTCCCATTATCAATACCCCTCACCAAAAAGGTACATTTGTTACAATTTATGAACCTACATTGACACATCATTATCACTCAAAGTCCAGAGTTTACATTCGGGTTCACTTTTAGCTTTGTGCATTCATTCTGTGGGTTTTGATAAATATGTAATGGCATGTATTCATCATCATAGTATCATACACAGTACTTTAACTGACCTAAAAATCCTCAGTACTTCTCTTATTCATCCCTCCCTCTCTCCTAACTTCTGACAACCACTGATATTTGTACTGTTTCTATAGTTTTGCCTTTTCAAAAATGTCATGTAACTGGAATCATATAGTATATAGCCTTCTCAGAATGGCTCCTTTCACTTAGGAATATGCATTTTCATGGCTTGATTGTTCGTTTCTTTTTAGTGTTGAATAACTTTCCATCATTTGGATGTACCACAGTTTATTTATCCACTCACCTACTGGAGAACATCTTGGTTACTTCCAAATTTTGGCAATTATGAATAAAGCTGCTATAAACAACCATGTGTAAGTTTTTATGTGGACATAAGTTTTCAACTCCTTCTGGTCAATACCAATGAGTGCAATTGTTGGATCATATGGTAACAGTATGTTCAATTTTGTAAGAAACTGGCAAAATGTCTTTGAAAGTGGCTGTACCATCTTTCATTTCCACCAGCAAAGACTGAGAGTTCCTGTTGCTCCACATTCCACGTACCTGTCAGCATTTCGTGCTGTCAGCGTTCTGGATTTTGGCCGTTCTAATAGGTGTGTAGTGGTATCTCGTTGTTTTAATTTGAATTTCCCTTATGACATACTATGTGCAGCATCTTTTCACATGATTTTTTTTTCCATCTGTAATCTTTGCTGAGATATCTGTTCAGATCTTTGGCCCATTTTTTAAATGGGATGTTTGTTTTCTTACTGTTGAGTTTTAACAGTTCTTTATATATTTTGGATAACAATCTTTTATCAGATTTGTTTTTTGCAAATATTTTCTTCTAGTCTGTTGCTATATTCTTCGTGTGTATTTCACTAATCATAATGTTTTGATATTCATTCAAATTCTTGCATCCGTGTAGCTATAATTTGATGATTTTCAATGCTGTAGAGTATTTCATTGTATGATTATAGCACACTTCATTTAATCACTTCTATTTTTCTATTTGATAATTCTAGTTTTGTTTTTTCACCATTACAACTAATGGGCTTATGAGCATTCTCATCTATGTCCCCTGGTTCACAAGTGCATACATTTTTGATAGGTCTGTGTTGGGCATCCATTTTTTCAATTTTAGAGGATTAACTCATAAAATTGTTATATGAAATTATACTCCTTCCAGGGCTCTATGATTTACTTAATGCTCTACACTCTTGACAATACTTGGTGTTATAAGAGATTTCAAATTTAAGGATTCTGATGGATGTATAACTGATATGTTGTAATTTGAATTTGCATTTTCTTAAGAACTGAAGTGGTTCTTTAGTTCTTAAAGGTTTAGTATGTATAATATTTTTAAAGTTTTATATGTTTAATCATCAATTGAACTCCTCTTTTATGAAATAGTGCTCTTTCAAGTTTCTTGTGATTCTTTTCTATGGTATTCTCTTTTGGTTAATCATTTGTAATAATGTATTATGCATTCTGGATGCATGTCTTTCGTTGATGATATGTGTGGTAAATGCCACTGTGTGGATTGGGTTTCACTGTTTTGTATGTCTTTGATGAAGAGAAGTTCTTAATTTTAATATCCAATATATCAGTCTTTTCCATATGGTTAGTGATTTGGGGGGGTTCTGTTTGAGACTTCCTTGTCTTCCCCTATATTAGGTAGTATCACCAAGGTGGCCAGATGGTTTTAGGTTTTTCTTTGTGGACATGTTTTAATTACTTCTTTAAAATAAGATATAAACTATTGAATTTCTTTAAAAGTAATAAACTATTCAGATTTTTAATCTCATCCTAAGTCTCTTTTATTCTTTGGCTTTAAGAATTTTTTCTTTTTGTTTTATCAGTTTTACTATGATTGCTTAGTTATTATTTATTCATTTATCATGTTGGGCATTTCAGAAAGTTCAGCCAGTACTCTTCAAATGTTGCTTCTTCTCCATTCTCTCTGTCTTCGGCTTTTGGAGTCCAGTAACACCAGAACTTTTATGACTTTTTCATATTTTTCCACTCTCTCCTGACCTATTTTTCAGTTTACTTTTCTTTTTCCACTGTGTATAATTTGCTGTTAACCTCATCCATTCAGTTCCTAATTTTGGTTATTGTATTTTCATTTTCTTGTTTTTATATTTTCCAGTTTTTCAGACTAAATTCTTATTCTTAATCTGTTATAGTTTCTAATTGCCTTTTATAGTTTACAAAATTTAGACAAATTTTTAATCTTGCCTGTTATCTCCTCCAATATAATAGCTATTTTAAAGCCTTTGGCTTTTCCTAGATAATATCTAAATTCCCATGGCTCTATTTCCATCATCCTTTGTTTTTCCTAGTTCCTGTTCTTGTTTTCTTACCTATTTCCATGCCCAGTTATTTTTTTATTTTGTACTGATACCATATTTGCAAAATATATTTATAGAAAATTTGAGACCATGGATTAAATCTTAGGGGAATTTGATTCTGCTATGTGTCTAAGGGCACATAGCATTAATCATTTTCAGGGATAAGGATGGTTCAAAGTAGATCTGCAGTCTCTGGAAGGCCTTTTTATGACCTTAAACCTAAGATTACACTTTGGGACTAAGCTCATGAACCTTTGGTGGCCCTGGAGTCCAATCCTTTTCCTGTGAAATGCTGTTCCTATTCATAATTGGTGAAAAAGGGATCCCCGAAATGATTCTACGTCCTGGGAGTCCATTCTTCTCTGCATCCTGGCCTGGTAATTTTTCACTCTTTTGCTCTCCAATACTTTTAAGCATTAAAAAATAAAACCTACTGTTTTTAGTAGTCTTCAACTACCTAGTTACTTCTGTTTATTATTATCAGACTTTGAAATCCATAAACAGGCTTACAATTCTAGAACCTGTATCTCCTCAGGTTCTATTTCAGTATTTACCATACCTTCATGTCTGAATTTTTATTGTTTATTTAGGATACATTGTCTGAGAAGTGTGGTGTCAATATTAATACTCTTATAGTATTTAATATCATATTTTTGTTTATATTATATGGTATTATTTTTATGGGTTTCTTTAGAGGAAGAACAAAGCAAAAGCAAGGGTGTTTTACCTTATGTATAACTTTCATAATTTTTCATAAAAACACAAATTTATTTATCAGATTCTCAGCTGTTTTAAATAATCTGTTATGATATTTCAAAATTATAGCAACTAGATGTCCCTCTTTTTAGCTTCTGAGTAGAAAAATTATATCTTATGATAAAATATGTATATATATTTAAATATTTAAATCAATAGGGACAAAATGAAATGCTATATTTTAACACTTCGAAATGTAGAATTATTTTATATTCTGTTTTTTAGAAAGTGATACTTATCATGTAATGTGATCATTCACATAAATGGTAACCATTATTTAGGTGATATATAATGATAATATTTACCCTTTCAAAGTCCCTAATGAATATTTCAGCCTAAATCTGTTCTATAAAAAGGTCTGGCTGTTTGCTTAGTGGGAATAGAGGATGATTATCTCTTTGCTTAGACACAGAAATACTTTGAAGTTACGTTTTTAATTAAGCCATGCAGAAGACTTCTGAGGCTTTTAATGTTTGTATCTAATATTTATACAGAAAGATGCTGAATTTTAAAAACATTACTTAGCTTACATATCAGAATTATTTTTAATGTAATTTATATAGTACAATATTAATTTGTTTAAAGAATTATTATTTATATCTATACTTTTCCCTTCATATTCTCTTTACCTCTTATAATCTGAGTTTGAATTTGATCAAATACTTTAACTTCTCAAATTATTTATGATATGAATTAGATTAGTACATATTCATATCTCAAATAATTGTATTGAAATATAATAAAAACTTTATGTATAACAAAAATATTATTGTGGACAGATCCTAAGGTGACTACTACTGATCTCTGCCTTCTGGTATTCACACATTATTGTATAATCCCCTTTCATTGAGTCTGGGCAGGACATGTGACTTGCTTCTAAACTAGAAAATATAGCAAAGGTGATGGGATATCACTTCTATGGTTATGTTTAGTGTTTTGTGTGTGTGTATGGTGTGAGGATTGGGTCTAATCTTATATTCTTCCAAATGGCCATCCAGTTGTCTCAATACCATTTAAGACGATGAATGTCTTTACTCCAGTCATTCAGAACACTATGCTTATGTTATACTAGATTTTTAGTTTCTGGAATTTCTGGAATTTTGTTTCTGGAATTTCTCTTCTGTACCATTTATCTTTCTATTTATGTACTAATGCCATACTGTTTTAATTTTATAGATGTTGAGTATATTTTAATGTTTTTTCAGTCTAGCTCCCCTCAAAGCTCTTCCTTTTCATTGCTGTTTCTAGCTATTCTTGTATGTTTATTTCTGTATGTGAACATTAAGATCAACTTTTCTAGCTCCTTTAAAGCTCATTAGAGTTTTTATTAGATCAAATTAACCATTATCTTTGAAATTAACTGACAACCTGATGATGTTGAGATAGCCTAATGAAAAATGAGGAATATCTTTCAGTTTATTTATATCTACTTTTGTGTTTTTCAGGCTGAATTTTATGCCTAAAATGTCATTATGTTTCCTTTGCAACTATTTATTTCCTCAGTTGTTTGTAAGCACTGGTGATTCTTTAAATAGTACCTGAAATTAAAATACCAAAAATTGGTGTTTAAACTCAACTCATAATTATATATTTTGAAAATACTTTTTTGATACATTCAAAATTCTTTCAATAATTATTAATATAAAACCTTTTAGACAATGTATGTTTCTAATTTGCTTTCTTGAGTTTGAAAATATAAAAGAGAATGTCATTTTTATATTGGACACCTTCAAGAACTCTATAAAGCCTCTGAGTTTAATTCTTAACAAGGTGGTGTTTATTCCTTATCTGTGTCAAAATTCTGAGCTTGAGTTATGAAAGCCAGCAGAAGTTACTTTCTAAACAAGAGCATATAATTTCATCCTTATGAGAAAATTTGTGTTTTGGAGAAAATAAAATTTTAAGTATTCCTTTTAAAAATTATATTATGTTGAAGGTAAACATATTACAATAATTTCCAGCCCAATATATTATTATATAATTTGAATAAACTAATTATTAATAACAAAAATGAAAGCTTCATGTATTCCGTATAGGAAAATAGGTTTGTATTGGAGCTCTTAAAGTCAACTCATAGATAAATTAAAAAGTACTTGAAATCCCTTGTCATTTGTCAAAGTTATTCATCTTAGATTGCTATGTGAACTTGAAAGCCATCTATTTAGGCAGTAAGATATACAGGGAATACCGTGCATAACACTGCAGGGAATATTATGTTGAATATTTTCCTATTCTAAAAATAGTATTGTGATACCCGTTTGCAACAAGTCAAGTTAACTTTTTGTGAGAGAAAAAGGAATTATAACGGTATTGTAAATCAGTCCTTTATGTGTATACTTGGTACAAACTGATAGGATTTAAGTAGGTGAGTCTAAAGGAAGGGACAATAGTATAGGAATAGTATAGATTCTGAAGTGCTTAACCTAGCAGTAATGAGTATGATCATTTTTGAAAGCTAGAAAACTACTATATAACACACATTTTAAAAGTAACTTTTGGAGAAGTCACAGAAAACATAAGTTTACCCCTAAGTTCCTTTTTTCCAGAGGATAAAGTTAGTGGTATAAAGGGCTATATATTTGTACTTTAATTTTGTAGTTACTGTAGAAAAGTATTTACTCTTCAACTCATTTTTTTTCATGGATGCAAAAAATTATCAAGCACATGACTAAAAATTGCATTCAGAATGTAACTGATTATTTACTTTATTATTCTCAACTGTTCGACCCTTCATTAATTAAAATATGTATGTATTAAAATTATTCCTCAGTTCTAAGTAACTACTAAAACTAAAGACATTTTTGGAAGAATTTTCTCACCTTTTAAAATTCTGCATATAATTTAAATATTGAGTCACTTTATACAATTACCCTTGTGTACATTTTATAATAATTAAATTTGGATGGTGTTCCAAGAAATAGCATTATGCAAAGCCAAGCTATATATCTCTGTTAGTCACTAATTGTCATTTTAATTGAATTGTAGAAATAGGGATTGAAAAAATATGGACTTCAGAAATTTTCAAAATACTTATGATTTTCTCCCACTGCTATAGTTAACCGTAATTTTAAAGAATTTAACTTAGAATTCATGAGTTTGAATGCTCATGTGTTCTTTCATTTTGTTATAATCTGCTTACATGAATTTAGAGTTTGAACTCCTGAATTTAGGACTGGATGATTTAGAGAAAACTTTCCTCCATTACACAATTGAGGAGGTCTTTTTAAAATACAGATTCATTGGTTTAGAAACTGGGGAAAAATATATTAATTTCAAAGAATACCAGAAGTAAGAAAAAGATGTGATTTATGAATTCCCACAACTTTTTCCCCCTACCTAAAAATGTCTTTAAATCTTTATCCAGACTTGAAAATTCTTCCTCATATTGTTAAGGGAGAATACATATCCCCCAAGCTTTTATCCCATCCCCTATATTCCTCGTGTATGTTTGTCTTTTCCACTTATATCTTCTCTCACGTATTCCCGTATATAGGCTTTCTACATTAATTCTTTTGAAGATTTGTTTTTAAAACTTCAATTAATAGTAGTTTTTAAGATGTTTTAATGTAGAGTTTAATTACTTTTTTGCTGGAAGGAAAAACATGAGGCTTTTGAATTTTGTTGCTTAATAGTAAATGAGATTTTTGTATTTCTACAGATGTGACTCTGAAAATCGCTATGTTGGTAATCCACTTAGAGGAACATGTTATTGTAAGTATTTGTATTTTTTATATTAAATAGTTGGTTTGTTTTATTAGTTTCAGATGATTTTGCAGGTAATAAAATTCATATTGAATAACTGATGTTGTCATTAATATGTTACCATTTCTATTTTTAAATCTTTTAACTCCATATATATTGCTAAGAAAGTCAATGTCTTCTTGCCATATTCTCTAATTATATTTGGTGCATTTTTTTCTACTCTGAAGAGTAAAAAAGCAATAGATCTTATTCTGAACATGCAACAAAATATAGAACTTGAGTAAACTCAGCTGGATTTTGATGTAATCTTTTTCATTATGATTAAATTTTGAACAGATAGAATTTTGTGATAGATTTTTCCGGGAGGCAATTTTGGTTATTACTAAAAAGCTGTGCTGATTTTGTACTGAAAGATCCTTTTATTGGGTAATGATCATATGGCAGATGTATATTTAACTTTCAAGAAACAAGCAAACTATTTCCAAAATGGTTGTATTATTTTACATTTCCACTAGCAGTGTATGAGATTTTCAGTTCTTCAGAATCTCTCGGTAAAAAAACCTTTTGTAGGTTTCATCATATCTTTTTTTACGCAGACAATAATGTGTTCTGCAAATAATGGAATTTAATTACTTCATTTTCTCGCTGGATGCCTTTTTTTTTTTTTGGTCTTATTGCATTGGTACCTCTGGTATCATGTAAAAAGATATGATAAGCATGCAATTATTTTTGACTTGTTCCTGATCTTAGAGGGAAAGCACTCAGTCTTTCACCATTAAGTACGTTGTAAGCTTTTCATATATGCCTTTATTAAGTTGAGGAAATTCCCTTCTATTCCTACTCTGCTAAGTATTTTTATCAAGAATGGATGATTTTTATGTCATACATTTTTTCTACCTCAATTGAGATGACCATAAAGTGTTTCCATTTTACTTTGTTAGTATAGTAATTTTAGTTTCAAAAATTAATGGGTGGTCTAACATTATATGGATATATCACTGTTTTTTGGTCCATTTACCAGTTGATGGACATTGGGATTATTTCTAGGCTTTGGCTATTAGAAAAATGCTGACATTTAGGTAGTCTATATATTTTCATTTTTGGGGGGTAGATTCCTAGGAGTGGAATTGGGAGGTTAGATGATATGCTTATGGTCAAGAAACTGTCAAATGATTTTATAGCATGGATATACTGTTTTACATTCCCACTAGCAATTTATATATGTTTCAGTTTTTCTACATTCTCATCAACACTTTATATTGTCTATCTTTTTGATTGTAGCCATTCTAGAGTATTAGTAATATCTTGTGGTTTAAATTTGCATTTCTATTATGACTAATAACTCTGAGTTCAATTTCATGTGTCCATGTCTTGAACATGTTTTGTTAGATATGTAAAATACTAATTTCCCAATACTTTTGTTGCTATTTCAAATAGTATCTTTTAAAACTACATTTTCTATTTGTTTGATATGGTAAAATGAACTTCATTTTAGTATACTGATCTGACATTCATAAAGGTCAGTGAACTCTGTTATTAATTCTAATGGTTTATAAATGTTTGATTTTTAAATGCAGTTAGTTATATTACATGCAAATAACTTTTATTCCTCACTTTTCCAAGTTTTTATCCCATTATTGGGGTGGTTGGGATCTCTCTTTCAGTGCTGAGTCGAAGTGATGGTAGTAGACATTACCATCAAGTCGAGAGTTTGCTATAATTTATAGAATATTCCCTGTATCAAGTTAAGAAAATTCCTGTCTATATTAGTGTGCTGCAAGATTTCATCATGAGTGACTTTTTCCTTTACCTTGTTATATATGAAGCTGAATTAATAGATTTTCATTAATTAGACATCTTTTCATTCTGGGGTAAACCGAACATAGTTATGGTATATTATTATTGAGGATACTGCTAAATATTATTTGCTTATATTATATTTAGGATTATTGTCAGTATAAATGAATGCAGACTATATTTTTACAGTATTTTTTCTGATGAATTGACCTTTGAGTTGTTTTTTCTTTTCTAATTTCATATTGTGTAACTGTGGTAATAACTTTTAAAGTTGAATTTGACAAGATTACTGTTTTATTCTTTTATTTTTTAAACATCTTTATTGGAGTATAATTGCTTTACAATGGTGTGTTAGTTTCTGCTTTATAATAAAGTGAATCAACTATACATATACATATATCCCCATATCTCCTCCCTCTTGCGTCTCCCTCCCACCCTCCCTATCCCACCCCTCTAGGTGGTCACAAAGCACCGAACTGATCTCCTTGTGCTGTGTGGCTCCTTCCCACTAGCTAGCTATTTTACATTTGGTAGTGTATATATTTTAAAACAAGAATAGTTAAAAAATATCAAGTGAACTTCAAAGGTTAGCTAAATTCAACTGAGATCTCTGAGTCTCGTGCTTCTTTATTGGTAATTTTTTGTTGTTGTTGTTCATCTTTTTTTCCCCCCATATGATAGCATTAGCTTTGGGTTTATTCATCCTTTCCACTGATTTTGTTTTCTAGTTCATCAATTTTAGGTTTTGTCTTTAGTAATGTCCTTCTCTTTTATAGTTTATAATTGTTGTTTTGCCTACATTTGATACGTTTTCTTCTTCTTCTTATTTTCTACATAGTTTATGGTTCAATTTTTATCTTCTTTTTGTATTTTATGTAAGAATTTTCTTAATTTCAATTAAGTAAATCTTATTAAAACCATCTTTTAATTATGTTTTCTAATTTTCTTGAGAATGCGGCATAAAAAGATCCCAAAACTTACTAAGGTATTTTTGTAGCCTATGGGACATTTGACAGTGTTTGGAGACATTTTTATGTATCACAAGTAGGTGTGGTGTGTGGGTCCTATGGACTTCCAGTGGGTAGAGGGTGTTACATATCCTACAATGCACATGAGAGCTCCTCAGAACAAAGAATTATCGGACCCAAAATTTCAATATTGTGGGGGCTGAGAAATCCTGATTTAGAGGTTTAATCAGATCCAGATATGATTTTGGAGGAAACACTATTTCACAGGTGGGTTTGTGTTCTTCATGTAGCAGAAGCAAATAATGCCTGCGAGTCTCTCTTTTTATGTTCTTAGCAGACATTGATGCTCAATGTTAGATTGTAGTTGATTAAGGGTTGTAAGCTGGTATTCTAACTCCTTTATTTCTTGATTGAAAAACTTCTGTAAAAACAAATTTCCTCATGCGAGGTATTTGCTTTCTCATTGGTACAGTCATATAGGAAAGGCATGATAAATGCTCTAATTTTTTTTTTAATTAGTGGTTTTCAAAATAAAGAACTGTTTGCTTAATATCTTTCCAAGGTGACAACTAGGTTTGTTGTTTTTGTGTTGTAAACTTATGGACACAAACATATTTAATATGTTTCAATCCACTTGCAATTATTTTCCTTACTGATGTTTATATTATCTATTTTCTATGTCTTTTAGTTGATCCTTGTTGTCTATATTTTCCACATTCATTTTGTTTTACTTCTCTCAAACATCCTAGATTTTATGGAGACATATTTTTGTCTGATTTCTTAAAATTAGATATTCTTAATTGATTCTTCTTGAATCTTTAGTGTTTCTTGTGTCCCAAAGGAGTAACTAGTTACAGTTATGGACACAAGTAAATTACATTCCATTTTTTTAGGAATAATAAATATACTAATATTTAAGCCTTTTATATTTGAGACTAAGCTGATTTTTCTTTAGATCAGTGCTATCCAAAATAAATATAATGTAAGCCACATGTGGAATTAAAATTTTTCACTAGCTACATCACAAAAATTAAACAGGTGAAATCATTTTTAATAATATATTCTATTTAATTCAGCATACCTAAAATGTCATTTTAATATGTCACAGTGTAAAAAATCATCAATGACCTATCTTTTTTTTTTAGTTTTTCTTCTAAGTGTTTGAAATACAGTTTCTATGCTATACTAATGGCAGTCCCAATTCAAATCAGTCACATTTAAGTTACTCAGTAGGCACATGTGAATAGTGGCTACCATACTGGACAGCTCACCTATTATATAGGACTCTCACCCTGTTTTAAAAATGTTAAAAGGATAGTCATGAAGCACTAGATGGCAGTCTTGTCATTTGTTATGAGACCTTTAAAGTTTAATAACATTTAAAAGAAATGGTGTTAAAAAAAAAAAAAGAAAAGGTCAGTAGTTCTTGTAATAGTGTTAATGGAAACTATTCTGATTTTAAAGATTGGAGTGAAATTTAAAATGCAGGTCCACACTGTAACTTGAAGCAATTGAGTGCAATGTGGTGTTAATTTAATTGAAAGTAATACTTCAGCAGTTATATCCTATAGACAGTCTTAGTAGTTTTTTAAACTTCAATTTAAAACCCCAAACCAAATGTATTAGATAGTTATCGTGCATCACATGGAATAAAAAGAGTTTCTAGCAATGATATCAAATTTGATTGGCCCTTGTACACATTGAAGTACTGAATTTATCTTGGCAAATATGAAAAGTAGTAGCCACAAAGTAGTATAGTTTCTTTTTTTCTTAAATGCTTTTTAAAAAATTATAACAATTATAATGAAGAAAACCTTAAACACAAGATGAAAGACTCGACTATGAAAATGTTCTATAGAGGGTATATTTCAATGAGTAGAATCAAAGTACGGAAAGTCACTTACTGAAATCATCTACTTTTTGCTCCTACTATGTGTAATGTCCACACTGTCAATTGTATTTCAGTATATTTCCAAGTAATCTAACATATATAGGTTTTTTCCTCCTGTTACTCTGAAAAATTACTCTTTTACTTGATTTTATCCTATTGCTGTGTAGAGTTCAGTGTGCAATTTTGTGTTGAAAATAATACACTGCCTCTTTTAAGAGTAAGAAATTTAATTACTACTTTTATATTCAGTGTTCACCTCTACCACTCATCACATCTTACCTTAGATTATATTACTAAAAATCAAAATACTTATTATTCATCTCACTGTAAGCCCTTTAATTATTGATTTATTTAATTAATGTTTGTCTTGGACTGAAAGACATTATTTATAAGCATATTATTTATTGAATTTGATTTTTTCTTGTTTTTGATAAGAGATAATATTTCTAGTAAGTGTTATAGCTGTAAATTAAAATAACAAATATCAGTCTCAATTTTATTACTTAAAATGCTGTGTCATACAAAACAGTGAAAGCAATTAAAACTTGAATTAACCTTATATTTAGTTTAACTATTCTAAAAGGTTCTCCCCTTTTAAATGAAATATACTGTACTTTAATGGTTTATATGACTTTTTAACTAATAAGTATAAATAGCAATTTAAATAGGGTCTGGCTGGTCCATCTGCAAATAGAGCAGAAGTGACCTTGATCAACACAGAAAATCTAAATTCTTACATTTCACAAATTGAAGACATGATGGATTGAAGATTATCTGACAAAACATAAGTGAATCACATGGTTGACATTTTAATCTTATTCTTTGATTCATGTGTTCTTATTAAATTTTATGAAGCTTATATGCTAGTGTTTTAAAATGTTTATTTCAGAATTAAATATTTTAGCATATTACAAAATGAAGGACAATACAACACAATTATGAAAAAGTTAAAAATAACTGAGAGAGGGACTTCCCTGGTGGTCCAGTGGTTAAGGCTCTGCACTTCCACTGCAGGGGGCACAGGTTCAATCCCTGGTCTGGGAACTAAGCCAAAAAAAAAAATAGCTGAGAGAAAAAAAATTGCTACTGAATTAATCTAGAAGAGAGAGATGAAAATTTATTTGACTGTATACTTATAATAAAAGTGTTATATTATTCTGGTTATGTAAATAACATAAACACACTGTAAAAATAATTAAATAAAGCAAAAAAAAGTTTAATGAGGAAAACAAAAATGTCTGCAAACCTCCCACCAGGGCTCCCGAGTGGAGCTGTGCTGTCTGTGCCCTCTGCAAAGGTGCCCAGCTGCGAGGCCGAGTGGCACCTCATCTAGTGAACTTCCTCTTCTCGCTTTATCTGTCTTGAGCAAGGGTTGATAGCTCCTTATTTGTATGATGATGTTGAATGTGCTTTTCTTTTTTTTTTTTTTTTTGACTTGTGAATTTGTTTTTATTTTTATTGGGCTATAGGGGATGGGTTGGGAAATATCTCTGCAAGTTATGCCCTACTAGGGAAATGTCCATTCTAACTTCCCTGGGGCAGCTTTCGGAGCTTTTTCTTTTTCTTGGAGCCGCTGCTCTTGCAGGCAGCAGCCTCTTCAGGTCCACTGCTGAGTGGCTCCTCCTTGGAAGAGAATTTCCTCTTTTTCTTGGGAAATGCTGAATGCATGTCTTTCTAAATAAATTATGTCCTGAGAATGATTTTACATAAAAGAAGTAATAGCATATATAATATTCCTATTGTGAACAACTTTTTTCCACAGATATATAGCTCATTATTTAGGATCATTTATTAAATAAGACTGGAAAACCACCTGATTTTAAAATAATGATAATACTAGTTAAACTTTATTGAGCACTTACTGTGCCAGGCTATTTTAAGCTTTTTACATTTATTAGCTTGTTTAATCCTCAAATGAGAAGGGTATGGTTATTTTTTTTCATCTTTATTGGAGTATAATTGCTTTACAATGTTGTGTTAGTTTCTGCTGTACAACAAAGTGAATCAGCTATATGTATACATATATCCCCGTATCCCCTCCCTCTTGAGCCTCCCTCCCACCCTCCCTATCCCACCCCTCTAGGTCATCACAAAGCACCGAGCTGACCTCCCTGTGCTATGCAGCAGCTTCCTACTAGCCATCCATTTTACATTCGGTAGCGTATATATGTCAATGCTACTCTCTCACTTTGTCCCAGCTTCCCTTCCCCCCACTCTGCATCCTCAAGTCCGTTCTCTACGACTGCGTCTTTATTCCTACCCCGCCACTAGGTTCATCCGTACCGTTTTTTAGATTCCATATATATGCGTTAGCATACGGTATTTGTTTTTCTCTTTCTGACTTACTTCACTCTCTGTGACAGACGCCAGGTCCATCCACCTCATTTCAGATAACTCAATTTCATTCCTTTTTATGGCTGAGTAATATTCCATTGTATATGTGTGCCACATCTTCTTTATCCATTCATCTGTCAGTGGACATTTAGGTTGCTTCCATGTCCTGGCTATTGTAAATAGTGCTGCAGTGAACATTGTGGTACATGACTCTTTTTGAATTATGGTTTTCTCAGGGTACTTGCCCAGTAGTGGGACTGCCGGGTCATATGGTAGTTCTATTTTTAGTTTTTTAAGGTATGCTTATTATTGCCATTTTTTAATTTGAGGGAAAAGAGGCAGAGAAAGTTTAATTCATTTGTATAAGATCGCACGGCTAGGAAATGTCAAAGCCAGTTTCAATCCAGGCAGCCTGGGTCTATACCCACCTCTGGATCTATACCACTCACTCTCAACCACAGGTAATAAAACTAGAGCAACAAAAATTCGCAGTATATTTAACCTAAGCGTTGTTTTTATATGAATAAAGTAAAAACATCATGTTAAAGGAAATGAAAACAGGGCCTAAATAATTAAAAATTTAAACTATTTTCTCAAATGAAGTCTTCATATGAAAATATGCTTACCAAAATTGATATATAAATTGTATGCAGTTCTAATTAGAATTCATTCAGTTCAATATTTTGAAGGGTATGCATAGAATAAATTATCTTAAAGTTTATTTTATATGCTGCACTTTTAGAATATTCAGTAAAATTGTGAAAAGGAAGATTAGTGAGAAACTCCCACCTGATAGATATTCAGACATAGGGTAACTCTAACTGTACTGGTTCCTATTCTGGTATAGGAATCAATTGACAAAATAGAGGTCAGGATTAGATTCCTGAACATTTGGGAATTTATATGGCAGTCATTTTATTTTTACAAAAGTTCTGAATGACTTAATCTGCTTGTTCTAAAATATCCCAGACTTTGCCTTAGATTGTGGCTTTTGTATTTACTATTTTTCTGCCTCAAATACTCCATCTCTAACTAATAGTCAACTCTTACTTAAAATAGACTCCCTTAGGTATTACAGTAACTTTTTTTTTCCATCCTAATACACTGAAATGAAATTATCTCACTTGTTTATTTGTTTACTTGAATGTGGGTTTTCTTTACTCATTAGAAAGAAAATCTGTGAACCCAAGACCTTCTGTTGTTGGAACCTATACTTAGAAAAGCCTGTGGCTCCTAGGAAGGCTTTCAGGAAATATATACTGGAGTACACATGTAAATTACTAACAAATGAATGAATACACATGTATTGTGGCTGTATGGGCAAGTATTTTTATTGATAGGGTGTTTGACCAAAAATGTTTGGAGATCATGTTATACGTTATCAAGTAAAAGTTGCTTTACATTATTTTTTAATTTATTTACATAAAGTAGTACAGCTTTAAGCACCAGCCATTGATTTAAATACAAATGAGTTTCAATCTTTGTTTTTCTACTTAGCCTGTGGAATATTTGCTACAAATAAAATTTAAGCAGTTTTCCATATGTCATTGCAGAATAATGGAAAGTTTAGCTACTTGGAGATACTATGAAGCAAAGGAAGGTGGCTTCTGAAGAGATCATGGTATATTATATGAAAACCCGTAAATTAGAATCATTGACATAGAGGCATTGGTGGTCATGGTCCATCCTCTTTTATTCATTGATGAAAAAAGTAAGACTCCATGGGTTGAAGTGTTTATCCTAGGCCACACGATGAGTCACTCAGAGTGTGGTTAATAACAAAGGTTCTGTGCTCTTTCTGTGATATTATATCTAGCAAGTGTTCAACTTGCAAAATTCCTGCAACAGATTTTGCCTTTGCAATTATTCTAAATGTTTCAAGTTCAATAGAAATTCTTAATTAATAATTGTAAGCATGGATAGTACTGTTCAGCAAGCAAGGAAATATTGTATTTATTGAATATTATGTGTGAAACAATTTAATATTATTTCATTTAATATGCACAAGGATGACATATTTTTTCTCCTTAATTTTTACTTACTTAAGAGCTATACTGTTAGTGCTTGGAGAGACTGTCAGTTGTTGGAATTGACTCACTTTTGTTTATTCACTCAACATATGTTTATTGACTAACTACTTTGTTGGACTCTGGGGATATTACAGAGAACAAAACGTGTTCTGCTCCATTGAAGCTTATAAGGTTGTAGGGAAGATAGATATTAAACTCGTTATATAGTTACCTAGATATGATTGTCATAAGAACTCTGAATGAGAATTATAGATGCTTTGGGAATATATTACAAGAGATTACAAGAGAGCTTGACCTAATTTGTGGACCCGGGAGTAGAAGTGGGTGAAGCAAGAGAATAGTGGAGCTTTGATGTGAAAGATGACTTGGTAGCGTAGTGGTGATGGTGTGAGTATGGGAAGGAGTAGAATCAGCGGGGACAGCTTGCACAAAGGTCAGTGGCTGGAAAGAACATGGTATATGATATACTAATACTTTAACACACACAACTAGGTGAAGGGGGTTAGGGGATGAGGTGTGTGAGATATGAAGGGTCAAATCATGTAGTGCTTTATAGGACATGTAAGGACTTAAGAAAAATCTTAAGAAAAATGAGAAGCCATTGAAGGATGTTAAGAGGAGAGTAAAATGTTAAATTTTAATTTTAAAATAATCAGGCTGCTTGCAGTATGTCAAACAGCTTGGTGAGGGCAATAGAGCATGAAAGGATCATTTTAGTTCATTTTCTGAGGCATTGTTCCTGCAGCTACATTTTAAATATGACTGTGATACATTTAGACTGTGAGTATACTTGAACTCATATTAACATAAGTTTTATCATTTAATAAACAATTGTCTAAGTTGGCAAATGCATGTACTTATACGTATGCCATTGTTTAAAACATATTTGAATTCTTGATGTTGTTGTCAAAGTCTATATGCATCCTTTTCACACCCCTCAGGATGGCTGAATACATGATCATGAACTCATATATTTATGAACAAATATAAAACTCTATATAAATACGCATATGAGAATCTGTTTGACTTTTGAAATCTTTTAGAATTAATTCAGAGCCAACATAGTGAATAATGAAAGTGAAATAATATTTATTGAATGCCTTTATTTTGTGAGACAGTCAAGCCAAATACATACGAACACAATTATGTTTAACCCACAGAGCAATCCTATGAGGTAGGCAGTTTTATCCTCATTGTACCATTGAATCTCACTGAGGTTAGTTAACCTGCATATGATAACCCAGTTGGTAAATGGGAGATTACAGTTGAGTTCTCCTTAAATACTGTGCATAATGCTAAATTAAAAGTAAAATACAATATTCACTGGTAAAAAAGCAAATCATTAGGCCTCAGTTCCTTTCTCAAAATATTCAAATTAAGAATTTCTGAAATTTGTATGAACAGTGCATTGATACAGCATACACAAGTCAAGGTTGATTTCACTTGTGATCCTGGCATGTTTGCCTTCTTAGACCTCAGATATATAGATAGTTCCAATATGTTTGATGGTTTTTATCACTGGTTACTATTTTCTTAAAAATACATTATTTTATATAGCTTTTGTTAAAAGAGTAAAACAAATATTCACCATTTGCTCTTCATCACCCCCATATGTAATGTACTCAGAAACTTTCTTCATAGTTCAAGTTCTCTTTCAAAATGTCTTTTTCTATGTATAAATTTTTAGTCATCACTTTGCAATTAATCATTAGTTTGCTGGAATATCTGACCTTTTAAAACATTTTGTGCATGTTAAAATCTTTTCTCTTGATGTTTTATTTGCTTAAACTCCTTTTAACATGCTGTCTGTGTCTTACTCATGAGCTTGATTTTGTATATAATTTGTTATTAATTCTTTGTGGTAAATAGCAGCCACTTTTTTTTTTTTTTTTTTTTTTTGCTCCAGGACTGCTAGTCAAGTATTGACTGAACTACCTAAAAAAGTCTGCTGTTGCATATTGGAACTTCACCCTTGGTTTGCTCTAGCCAGAGAAGACTAGGCAGAGAGACTAATTATTTTACATGTTTTTATTTGTCTATACCTAAGAAATAAGTGAATTAGGAATTAGATATGCCATTTCTGGAAAGATATACAACCATATAAATCTAATTTCTTAACATGTAAGTGTAAGTCATGTGAAAAACACAGTAAAGATCAAGGATCAAAAGAAAAAAGTTCTCTGAACACTTCTTTTAACAAATTTCCCCCTTTTTGGCCCCAGTTATGGAAGTAATGTGTGTTTCATTCTAGAGAAGAAATAGACAAAAAGACAAATTAAAAATCACTGAAATCCTTCTATCCAGAGAAAATTATTGGTAACATTGTATCAGATATTTTCCCAGTCTTTTATCTATGTAATGACACTGTGGTAGGCTGAATAATGGCCTCTCCCTCCAAAGAAGTCCACATCCTAATTCCTGAAACTTGTGAATATATTACCGTAAATGGTAAAAGGGGATTTTCAGATATGATTCAATTAAAGATTTTGAGATGAGATTTTCCTGGATTATTCTGGTGGACCCAGTGTAATTACATGTGTTCTTCTGAAAAGGTACAGAGGGAGATTTGACTACAGTAGTGGGAACTGTGATGATGGAAGGAAGAGGTTGGAAAGAGAGGAGGGACGGGGTCATGAGCTAAAGAATGAGAGGTCTTCAGAAGCTGGAAGAGGCAGGAAGTGGATTCTTTTTGAATATCCTCCAGAAGGAACCACCCCTAACACTCTGGTTTTACCCTGTAAGACTCGTTTGGACTTCAGACTTACAGAACTATAAGAGAATAAATTCATGTTGCTTTAAGCCACTAAGTTTCTGGTAATTTGTAACAGCAGCAATAAGAAGCTAATATACATTTTTAGTGTATTTATTTCTTTTCCAAACATGGCATGACAAAGGAAATATTTCTCAGAATTATTTTTCCTTAATTTGTCCTTAATATCTTTAGGTGTGTCATCTGTTCTCTTGTAACTACCAGCATATCATACCTTTAAATTAATTTTATTCATTGTTTTTTCCATATTGGCAGTTTTAAAATCAAATAAAAATTATCTTATTTTTGACATGAAATCTACCCTCAACAAATTTTTATTCACCTTGCATAATTGCGACTTTATGTCTGTTGATTATCAACTCCTATTTTCCCCCTCGTCTCAGCCCATGGCAACCATCTTGCTACTCTCTAATTTTATGGGCTTGATTATTTTAGATACCTCATATGAGTAGAATTATGCAGTATTTGTCCTTCTGTGACTGTTTTATTTCACTTAGCTCCAGCAATATCATTCTGGGTGTTTATCCAAAAGAGTTGAAATCAGGATCTTGAAGAGATAATAGCATTACAGTGTTCATTGCCACACTGTTTAATAGAGTCAAGATGTAAAAATAGCTTAAATGTTCACTGACGGTTGAATGGAAATACTGTAATATATGACATGAATGAAACTTGAGGACATACAGGCAGCTTTTTTAAAAGCTCTTTTAAAATGTTCCATGTGAAATAATTTCAGATTTACAAAAAATGTGCACTTTTTTTTTATGACTTTGACCCTTGGATAGTGTTGGACAGTTATTTTATAGAATATCCCTCAATTTGGTTTTGTCTGATGTTTTTTCATGATGAAATTCAGGTTATGCATTTTTAGTAAGGATACCACAAAAGTGATGTGTGTTTTTCTCAGTGCATCCTGTCGGGAAGCATATGATATCAATTTGTTCCATTATTGGTGGTGTTGTTTTTGGTCACTTGTTAATGCACAATGTCTACCAGTTTTTCCACTCTAAAGTTACTGTTTTTATTGTATTTAGTGAGTGTATTATGGGGAAATTCTTTGAAATTATGTAAATGTCCTATTTCTCACCATACTATCACCCACTATTTTTACCATACATAGATGTTCTTGCCAAATGGTGATTTTCTATTCTGTTATTTCTTCTGTTTCCTCTACATTTATTAACTATAAGGAAGAGCTGTCTCTTCTCCTTCATTTATTTGTTTATTCACTTATTTGTATTTATCAGTATGGACCCATGGAGATACACACACACACATATTGTGGCTTATGATAAATTACTATTATTATTTATTTTACAGCTGAAATTGCTCTAGATTTGGCCATTGGGAACTCCCTCAAATTGTCTCCTCTGTTGTTTTGGCAAGACTCTATCATTCTCTGAGTACTTCCTTATTTTCTGACACTATAAGAAATTTCAGACGCATGGTGTACTTTCCAGCCCTAGCCCTGTAATCAACCATTTTTCCAAGAAGCCATGGTTCCTTATATTGGAGAATGGTGTTTAGAAAGAACCTGGGAGCTAAGTATGCTTATTGGTTCTGGGGCATTCATCTTTCCTTCCTTTAAAAAATGCTATTATTTTTTAAATTAAACCACCAAGTATATTCTTACTCTCTTTTTGAAACTCTACTATCTTGCTTTAACAGAAACTTGTTGTATCCTGAAACGTGACTCTTCTCTAAGGGAAGTGTTGACTGTTTTTTCTTTCCCAGTGTCGACCCCTTAGAATCTAGACATAGAAATAGTATCAACCTTTCTTCCTTTGAGTTTGACAAATAACCGCTTTTCTTTACTCACTCAAAAATTTCATCTCCTTTGAAGCAATATTTTACCTCTCCTTGTTGCTGCCTTGCACTGAAATCCTGTGCACCCCATTTAATCTTCTATCTGTTTAATACTTTTTCACCTGCCTATTATCTCTCTTGACATCATTCTTGATTTCAATTTCCACATGTACTTTAATTATGCATTAATTACGTTGTGTTCAGTTTCCAAGAAGGCTTATAGGACTCGAATACTCTGTACTCTCAGGATAGCTTTATTATAAGCAGAGGATATACATTGAAAGTGGTCTGGAGATCTTAGATATTAGGGCTGACTATATAGTTATGGCAATTAAGGTGGTGTGGTTTTTTTGTGTTAAAATAGCCCCCAAATAAGAACTGTAGGTATTTATATTTTTATATTATATCTGGCCACATACTGAAATTTTTTATTATTTTAGTAGCTTTTTAGTTGTGTTATATTTCTTTGTAAACAATCTGATTTTAGACATAAGAAGGTTAACTTTGTTTTCTTCTTTTATTCTAACTTGAAATCTGTCATCTGTTCACTGCCAGACCTTTTTGCTATGCTATTTCCATATCTGTATTTGTCTCTTAGTTGTAGTATTTGTATAAATAATTTTTTTTCAGGATGAGTATGTAGATCTTATATTTTAGGGCATTTGCTTATCTGGAATTATCATTATGTTGTTTTTCTATGTAGACAGGATGGTTGAGTATGTATATTTCATAAAATATTGCTTCACTTTCTTGTCTTTTGACATGTTACTCAAGATCGCCTAGCATCTTGCCTAATCTTGCTTTCTAAATAACTAATTTGTTTGTATGAATATGTGTGTGTGTGTGTGTGTGCATGTGTGCACATGCCCATATGGATATGCCTGGATGTCTATTTTTTAAATAACAACTTCATTGAGGTATAATTCATATACCTAAAGTCTCACCCTTTTAAAGTATACATTCAGTGATTTTTTTAGTATTTTCATAAGGTTGTGCAGACATCACCACTATCTAATTTTATAACATTTTCCTCACTCCTAAGAGAAACCCAGTACACATTATCAGTCACTCCTCATTCTCCTTTCCCCTAGCCTTTGGCAACCTTTTTTCTCTCTTTAAAGACTTGTCTACTCTGAAGTATCGTATAAATGATGTCATGGAATATGTGGTTTTTGTGATGGCTTCTTTTATTTATCATAATGTTTTCAAGGTTCATCCATGTTATAGCAGGTATCAGTACTTCATTCTTCTTTATGGCCAAATAATATTCCATTGTATGGACATATCACATTTGTTTGCCATTCACCAATGGATGGACATTTGGGTTGTTTTTACTTTGGGGCTATTATGAATAATACTGGATTCTTTTTATTTTTTATGCAGGGCATTTCCTTTTAACATTTAGGTTTGAATCTTCAACAGATTTTTTATCATATATTTAACATATATGTACTTCTTTTCAATTTGTTATGATTGTCTGCTTTTAACAACATTTTCCCTGCATATGTTGAAAATTTCTATGTCTAATATTCCTCTTGAGTGATTTTCATCTCTGTTCTATTCTGGGAGTCTTTTTCAGATTTGACCTACATGAACTGGTTCAGAATTATGTTTTAATTCCTTTATTTTCTGATCCATTATTTTTAATTTTGCCGTATTACATTTTGTTTTTGTTTTGTTTCTTACACTTTTAACTTACCTAACTCTCTTTTTATTGTAGTCTTCAGTGTTATTATCTCATCTTTCATCTTTAATTATGTGGGGTTTTTTTAGATTTTCTTTTTCCTTTCGTGTATACTGCATAGATATTTTAAATGACTAAACACCTTACTCATATTAAATAATTATATATACTTACTCTATTATTGACAAAATATTTTTCTCGTTTCTCACTATGCAAGTCAAACTAACATAACAATACAAAAGATGTTAATTTTTCCTTTCTCTTTATTTTCATGATTTTTTTTTTCATTTATACAATCAGCATTTGGAGCCAGAAGTATGAACAGCCTCATATTATCCTTAAGGTCTACCAAGTTCATATAAAAAGTGAAAGAGGGTCTTCCCTGGAGGTCCAGTGGTTAAGAGTCCGCCTTCCAATGCAGGGGACATGGGTTCGATCCCTGGTTGGGGAGCTAAGATCCCACATGCCTCAGGGCAACTAAGCCCACACACTGCAGCTGGAGAGAAGCCCGCATGCTGCAGCTGAGACCTGATGCAGCCAAAAAGTACAAATAAATAAATATTAAAAAAAAAAAAAAAGTGAAAGAGGTGTAAAGAAGAGTGGCTCTTCTTCATATCCATTTACCCATATTTGTAGGCTTCATTTTTAGATCCAATTGGGAAATTAATTGCCAGTGTCTAGTTTCCCTGGACTTATCAGAGGTAGTTTGCTGATTGTTAGCCAGAATATTTAAGAGCCAGCTGTATCATTTACAGCTGTTCCAAACTTCAGGGCTGAGTCTATGAAATCAGAGGATTGATTTACATAGTGTTTATGGTTTTCTTCAAGCTTTGAAATATATCTTTGGTGTTTTTTCTATTCACAAAGTTTTCAAATAATTGTCTCTAGTCAGTAATATATTTAAAAATGCACAATGCAGTTTGTCTTTTTTTTTGACTATGAAAGTTTAAAATATGCTGAAAAGTATAGTATATATATTTTCATATGTGTAGTATATATACCTTTGTAGGACATAAAATTTTAAAATTATTTACCTACCAGTGAGTTTAATAAAGCTTAACACTTTGCTATGTTTCCTGCAGCAACATAGGCTCCACCTCTGCTAACCTTAGTGCAGGATGGGTGCAGTTTACAGGGCTCCACCCTGTAATCTCAGCAGCAGGATTTTCTTAAGACTTCCTTTTTTTTTGTTTTTTGTTTTGGTATGAATTTGTTGGTGCTTCCACATTACTGCTGGTCTAGCACGCAGGTGGGGAGAGATATACAGGAAGTAAAAACAAACAAACAAATAAAACCCCTACAAACCCAGGGAACTTATGACTGGGTCATCCCTTGAGTTTTGAGGTCACTGCCTTTTACCTACCCAAGGACATTATTCTAAAATTTCTTCTCTCTCCTTTCTTCTCAACTGTTTCTTTTCTACTAAATTTTATGTATGACAAGCAGTATAAAAACATGCTCTTTCTCCCAATTTAAAAAGGAGCCTCTCTTCCCTCACTTTATCACACTTACTCCTCCTGCTATTTTGTCATTTCTTTTTACTTGTCAATAATTCAGTAAGTTTTTTGAGTTGATTTATAGTCAAACATGACTTTCTTTTTTATACCATAATAAAGTGGTTCATTAAAGCAGTACAAAAACTTATTTTCAAATGATGCACATTTGCATAAACTTGGGTGTATTTAAAATTTTAATGTTTTATGTTCTGTACCCTACTTAGCTAAGAAGTTCAGAGTAAATTACAGCATTAAGGTACATGTTTTAAGTGCCAGTTAATTATTCATTTGCAAACCCCCTAAAATACAGCAACATGATATTTAAAATTAGGGAGAGAAATGTATCTCCTGGTTAAGTGGAAAATTGTACAGTTGGCTTCTGGAAGACTTTAAGCAGGTTTAAAAGGAAACATTTTATGTAGAATTCTAAACTCTCTTCAATTTATAATATTACTTGAATTGAGTAATGCTCCTACTAATTTTGTTCCAGGATTCAGGCTTATATTCTAGGCCAAATGACATTTGGATTGATCATTACCATACATAATATACATTGTACTGACCTTGTACTTCCAACTCTAATAAATAACAATAGGGAACTCAAACTTGAATGCCTGGCCAAGAATTTGGTGACTGTGGCTGAGGGTGAGAGTCCATAAAGGCAAAAGAATGTCCATAGGCCTGGGACACTGCAGCCTCTACCCAGAGCTGCTCAGGTGTCCCAAGTCACCAGTCCCTACCTCCTAAAGGCCGTCGGCTCCTGACTTCTTCATGCTTAGTTTCAAGCTAGAAAAAAATAAAGATAATTATTCAGACAAGCTTTGGAAAATAGATTTGAAATGTTTACTTTTTCTCAGTGGTGTTTTCCCTTTATTCTGATTTGATGTTATCTTTCCTTAATATTGCAGCTGTACTTCTAAAACCTTCTCAGCTGCAATTGACCAAGGTGATCACTATTCTCTATTCTAAACACTATATTTCTTTGGCTCCCTGGACACTAAATTCTGGTTTTCTTCCTGTCTCATAGGTTGCCCTCTCAGTCTCCTTTATAGGCTTCTTTTGAGGATCTGATTATTTAACAGTGGTTTGCCTCAGGGCTCATCTCTTGAACCTCTTCTCCATCTACAACTGGTGATTCCTTGGCTTCACGGCTTTAAATCCCATCAAAAATGCTGATGATTTCCAAATTGTTATCCACTAGACTCCTGAGCTCAACATATCCCTTATATATTCAATGAGTAACTCGGACATAACATCTTCGAAACTAAGCTTCTAATTATTCCACACTCCCAACAAATAGAACCTATTCTTCTCACCCGTCTCAGTTAATACTGACGTTTTTGCTCCATCTTGGGTCAAAAAAAGTTACCTTTCTTTCTGTAAAATGCTACATCTATTTATTTAGCTCACCCTGTTTGTTACACCTTCCAAGTACCTCCACTGCTCTTCCCGTCTCTACCTTCACCTCTTGCTAGCATTCTTGCTGCAGCCTCTTCACAAGAATCTGTTAAGGCTCATTCTTTCGTTGAGGCGTTTGTACTTGTTTCCTCTGCCTGGATTACGTTTTCTCTTGTAAACACCATGGTTTATTCTCTTACTACCTTTGATCTTTAAATGTTCCTTTTCAAAGTTGCAAGCCTACTCCTACCTGGACAGAAATTTCTCTCCTCTTCACTGGCTTATTACTCTTACACTTATTGTCATGTTATACTATATGCTCAAATTATTTATTAATTTTCAACGTCCATTTGATAGAATATACATTGCATAAAGACAGAAATCTGTATCTTTTATTGTTTTATATCTCCAGTGCCTAGAACAGCTCTGGCCCATTGAATTTGCCTTGCATTTTCTGGCAGTCAGATGAAATGTGACCTATTACATAGTTCTCATTATCACGGATAAGTATGCCTATAATAAATTCTTAGAAAGACAGAGTGTTGCCTTACACTAAATTATATAAGAAATATATAGGGTGGATCTTATAAAGCATAAAGTAAGCAACATAAAGAATGATGCTTTGATAATAAATCCAGTGATATTGTTCCTATCTTTACTTTTAATTTTAATAGTGTTTAATGGCTGAGGGGATAACATGAAAGGTATGTATCCAAAAGATAGAAGTCATTTCTATTTAAATAAATGGAAATATTTTTTAAAAGGTGGCAGTTTAACATTATGAGTAATACTTCACCTTTGTATAACACGTGAAGCTATTCATGACCTATAACATTTAAATGTTTCACCTTGGTTTCAGTATTATTATACATGGACAAAATTTAAAAATGTTTACCACTGAATTCTTTTTACCAATTGTTAATAAGAGTCACTTTTGTAGAATGATGCTTATCACAGAGTCATTTAAAAACTGCTGAAAGTAAAAATTACTACAATAATAGGTCCAAGTAAATGCATTATGGCATGTGATGAAATATTATTTAGCTATTAAAATTCATGTTTTCAAAGACTTTTGATTTTATGAAACTAGGATACCAAAATGTCTCCCTGTCTTTCTATCTACAGAATTATAACTGGAATAAAATGCACCAAAATGTTACCTGTATTTTTCTCTGATTGTAAGATTGTGGATGACTTTATTTTATTCTCTTGTGTAGTTTCCAGAATGGCTACAGTGTTTGTAGAACCTTTATAATAGCAAGAGAAGTAATAGAATTTTGAAGAGTTAGGACTACTTTCATATCTATATTTTGCTTTATGTTGCTTGATAACAAAGATTTATATTTTGCCAGTCTTGAATAGGCCACTAATAATTAATGATAATAATTTTCAAATCTGATATGCAATATATTTTCACCTAACTTTTGTTTGTCAAACAATTTTTAAAAGTACATATCCGGATTGTATTTTTTTTCCCCTACAGACAGCCTTTTGATTGATTATCAGTTTACATTCAGCTTATTACAGGAAGATGATCGCCACCATACTGCCATAAACTTCATAGCAAACCCAGAACAGGTAAGAAGATAATTTAACTTTTAAAATATCAACGGATACAGCTTTTCATCATCTTTCAGTGTAATTGTACCTCTTCTCAGAATTATCACACTGTAGGGCTTTTGTAGAAAGACTAATCTTGTTAATTATTTCTTTTCGTAAGACCTAGTTACCTTTGTGATTCAGAGAATTTGTGAGCTTGGTATTTCAGATTTTGTAAACAGTCCTACAATTTATGCATTATTTCTGTTATTTTTCAGGCTTACAACAGTGTTTATGCTTTTAATTATGTTCTGAAACTGGGAGTGGTCTTTTTGAAAATATAACCCAAAGCTTCAAAACATAGGCTATCTTATATATATTTTCTTTTTTTTAAAATATACTGTTACATAGTAGTAAGTTTTCATTATATTTTTTCTAAATCATCTGTTTTATCTGAGTTATATGAATGCTAGGTTTTAAAAAAATTATTTTTATTGAGATGTAATTGACATATTACATTGTGTAAGTTTAAACTGTATAATATGCTGATTTAATATGTGCATATATTACAATATGATTACAAACATAGCATGAGCTAACACCTCTGTCATGTCAAATAATTGTAATTTTGGGGGGGCAATAATCAAAATCTAGTCTCTTAGCAACTTTGAAGTTATGATACAGTATTTGTTGTCTATAAACACTATATTGTGCATTAGAGCTCTAGGATTTACCTACTGTTTGCAAGTTTGTACCCTTTAACAACTTCTTCTGGCGGAGAAGTTCTCAGGGTTTTGTACCTTCTCCCAATCTCTCTGAGTCATGTTGGCTGTAGTGAGCCACCCACATTTTGTTTGTTTTCTCTTAGCTGATGTCAGATGTCCACACATGCTTGTTCTCTCAGTGCTCTCTGTCTTAGTGGAGACAGAAATAGGTCCTTTGGGCAGTACCATTAAAGGACAAGTATGTTGGATATATCCTACACTCTCTCTTTCCCCTGAGGGAGCAGTCATTGGCCAAGTTGATCTTTCTGATGTTGAGCTGCGCTGGCTTGGGGGAGGTGCTGACCTTGGTAAAGTGAAATTGTTCTTTTTACCCATTATAATGTGGCTATTCTCAGTTTTGTATTCATTTTTTTGTACTGCAACTTCTTAACTGGATTTTGGTCCTGTCATAGAGGTGTTCTGGTCCATATATCATTGTTAAATTGTTTTCTTTTTGTCAGGGATGAGTGCTGGGACTTCCTATTCCACCACCCTACTGATGTCACTCTTTCTCAAATGCTGTATTCTTATTATACATTAATCCAGCTTATAAATCTATATCATATATTTTAATAGTTTTTCAAATAGGTGAAACCTCAAAATGTATCCTGGCATTCACTAGCTTCTTTCCTCTAAAATATTTTACTGAACTTGCCAACAAATAGTATAATTTAAATTTTCAGTTTCCAGTAAAGTAAGAGCCCTCTTTCCCCAAAATAGGGAAATTCTCCTTATTCCTTAGATTTTAAGGGATGCCTACATTCTTGGGACTACATTTAAAGTTTTGATTTTTAAATAAGGCTTTTTGAGGATGTCTTCGTACAAGTATAATACTCTCTTCACTGATGGTGTGTATTTTTATAAAGACATATTAATATGTCAGAAACTACATTTTCTGTATAATAAGAATGTTTTAATAAGTGCATTGTAAACACTGTAGACTTCTTTTTTACTGTGGTAAAACATACATAAAGTAAAATTTATCATTTTAATCATTTTTAGGTGTACAATTTGGTGGCATTTAAGTACATTTACAGTGTTATGCAACCATTACCACAATCCATCATCAAAATTTTTCATCAGTCCAAATAGAATTTCTGTATCCATTAAGCAATAACTCCCTATTCCTCCCCTACCCCCAGCCTGTGGTAACCTTTATTCTACTTTCTGTCTCTATCAGTTTCTGTGTTCCAGGTACCTCATATGTGTAATCATACAACATTTGTACTTCCGTGTCTGGCTTATTTCACTTAGCCTAATGTTTCAGTGTTTCCAATGTTCATCCATGTTGCAGCATGTATCAGAATTTAGTCTTTACCTTTGGCTTCTTGCATGTTTAATGGTAATTCCAAACTTGTAGAGTTCATTGAGGATATAAGACATTTAATATAAATGGGATATGTGACTCACAATGTGGATATGAGTAATACTTCTCTCCAATATGATCCATAGTGTCATACACATGGGCTCAGATTAGCCATAATTCTAGTTTGCTTCTCTCTTGGCTATCCTCTCCTCCTTCAATTTCCAGAAAAACTTGAATTCCTACAAATGTCACAGCTTTCAGTTTTACTTTCTGCTGTATTGTTCAGTTGAAGCCAAGAGCCCAGACACGTTTTTGGAAACTGAAGGACACTAAACTATCATGAGAAGTGCCACCAGGGATGCTTGTAACTTCATTATAAATAATTTGTAATTAGATTTATACAATTTATAATTAAAGAGAAATTCAACTTGGAACAATTTCTGAAATTAAAATAGATTATTGGTCTGGGCTTCCTACTTATCCTACAAAAAAAATAAAAAAATAGGTACCTTCATTATTTATGCATTTATTATATTTTGAAAACAGATATAATTCTAACCCACTGTACATCATCTCCAGCCAATGCTTTCATGTGAACAATTTCTGGAGTAGTTTCTTGTATAATATCTTGTTGAACTTATCCACATCTAACAACAATGTTCTAAATGACTAATTTTGTCATGTACTGTGGTAGTCACAGTATTACCTCTTCCAGTCCAGTATATTTCCTTGACCTTAAATGTATTTTATAGGGCTTTAGTTATGGTACCACATATTTCAGTAATGCCTATACTTGAGAGGATGAACTAAAAATTCAAGAAGAGTTCTATAGTTTCCTATATCAATTGCAAATTTTGTGTGACCTTTCTAGCAATAATACCAGTTATTCTCACATTTCCCCGACCCAAAAGAAGGCACACACAATCATGAAGATGTGACTTCAAGATAAAAATAATGATTTAAGTTTTCTTAGGGGTACACTGTTTCTACCATGTTTTGTTTTCGTAGAAAAGCAACTATTTTTGAACCACTCCATTAATAATAAAAAAATCAACCCCTTCTCAGAAGTCAGCAGTTATGTCTTCTTTCTGAGTCCCCTGGTAAGGAAGATGAAGAATCTTATTTAATGTTCACAAGAAAGTCTTTAGGGAAGTCATGAAATCCCCATTTCAGAGATAAGGAAACTGATTTTCGGGAAGGAGAGGTAACCTTCCCTATATCAATCAGCATGTACATTAAAGAGCTAAGATTTGAACCCCCCAAGGTTGCCTGACTCAATGATGCATAGTCTTTATAAACTCATTTTGTTGCCTCATGAACATGATTTAATTAATAGGAAGCCGCAATTGCTAAAATATTGAATTATAGCAGCCTCTGGCTTACATAGAGAAGGCCAGATTATAGTAGGGAAGATAAATGGGAACTTTAAATATACCTTTGAATTTATCACCTATATTTTTTCATTAAAAAAGTGTAATTGGCGTCTGCACTTTCTCACTTGAGTATTCACATGATGTTTACAGTGTGAGAAATATATCATGGACATAAAACAGTAAACATATCTATCTAGTATAATTTGATTTTTTTAACCACAATATTTTTTTTCTTGGTAGTCAAACAAAAATTTGGATATTTCAATAAATGCATCAAACAACTTTAATCTCAACATTACATGGTCAGTTGGTTCAACAGGTAAGAGGATTTTGTTGTCATGAGTCTTTCACTTCTGTTCCTATATGTAGGGTGTTCTAATATGACCTTTTATGTTAATTTAAATAATTGAAATTAAAAAATATTATATGACATATATATACTATATGCCATAATTATGCATATAATAATACCTGCTGTTTCAGGTAAAAATAATAAGTAGCATTATTAATAAAGCTTCATTACTGTGTTAACTTTCTCCCTAATTCAATTAAAATTAGGTGGATAACAACATTTTATACTACTTAATTTTTTTTTATGACAGTGTTATGAATTCCTGTGATTTTAATTAAGATAGATTACTTCTTTAATGACTAAAGCGGCTGAGATTTCAATTACTTGATTCACCATTGAAGCTATAAATTTAATTATTGACCTTAATATTGATATAAGACAGTGAATTTTTTCTGTATATGCTTATAAATTACCAACTTATCTATTACTTTTAAGCTTACCCCTTACTTTTGTCAGCTTTGGTGCTGAGAGAGGGTAAAAAAAACCCTGCACTTAATAGTTCTTCCATAATAAGGTTTATAAGTTGAAATTGTTAACTTTTAAGAAACATAACTAAGAAGAAGTACAAATCTGTATGCTGGATTATGAAAAAGTATTCTCACCGTTTTATATTTACATTTTAGGAAATTCTATTGCTTTCTACTTTCTATGTAAAAGATAACACTGTTGCATAAAAGTGCTGGAAGCTTTTTAAAGAAAATATATGGATCCTTAGAAATCCATATTTGATTTCTTAAAATTAAGTTATTATGCTATTTTAATATGTAGAATAATGGAAACAATTCAAAAGTGAAGAGGTCTTTGCAATTCCAGATTTTATATTACATGTGTAAAAATGGAAAAGATTAGACAATTATGTAGATATTTTGTTCCAATAGTGCAAACATATAGTGAAATCTTGGTTCTGTGAGTTTCATTAATAAGAATTCATGATAACTTGTACTGTAAATTTGAAATTCTGCATAATAAACTGACTCTACAAGAGTTTTAAAATTTGTCAACAAAAATACATAAAACCTGTGTAATCACTTTAGAACAGTGGTTTTAATATGCAAGAGATCACTTGTAACCTTCAGATTCCCGGAACCAAATCTCAGAAATTTTGATTTATCAGTTTGGAAGATGTCATCAGGAAATCTGCATTTTTAAAAAGCATCCAAGGTTATTTTGGAAGAGGTCATCAGTTAGAAATTAATTCAGTTGCTCAGTATCCTAATTATTTTTACTGTTAAGGCAGAGGGCTTGGTAAGATTGTTGGAAATTCTTTCTTCCATTTGGTTAATTTCAGTAAATATTTATTGAGTACCCAATATGTGTTTAACTAATTGAACGTTTAACTCATATTTTAAATTATATCCTCCCAATTTATTCAAAGTAGTGGTGGTTCAGTTTGTGGTAAACAAAAAAAATTTGATTTCTTTTCCGTTTTTAAATTGGATTGAGACATGTGAAATATGTCCTGATTTGTTTTGAAAGGCTCTGTGGAGAAGTAGAAAAAGCTCAGTTTCTGAAGCCTTATATACCTGAGTTCCAGAAAGGACTTTACTGTTCAGTAGCTATAAACTTAAGGCAAGTGTCTTAATCTTTCTGAGGCTCAGTTTTCAGTTTGAAAAACAGAGCTGGAATATCTCTGGGATAAATTTTTTTTTAGAATAGAATATAAAGTCTCTAAGCCAGTGCCTAGTATGTAGCACTTAATCAGTGGTATCACTTTAAAAAATAATTTTTATACTAAATCTGTTTCCATTATATCAATATGTATGACAAATCTCATTTTCTTTTTTCTTTGTCAGTCTAAGTTGTAAAACATTGACTTTATTTGGATAGTTATGTTCTTATAAGTATAGTTATAAAAATTAAGTAAATATCATATATATGTATATATTATGTTAATAAAGATACCTGTTTCCTAATATGAATTATTTAAATTTGTTATTATTATTTACATTTTAGCTGGAACAATATCTGGGGAGGAGACCCCTATAGTTTCCAAGACTAATATAAAAGAATACAGAGATAGTTTTTCCTATGAAAAATTTAACTTTAGAAGCAATCCAAACATTACGTTCTATGTGTACGTCAGCAACTTTTCATGGCCCATTAAAATACAGGTAAGTGTTAATAGTATTTAATCTAATGACCACTGAGTATTTTCATTACAAAAAGAATGCTGTTTTTGTTCAAAGAAGTGATAAAGATTTCTATATTTTGAGCAATATGAAAACAAGTATTGACCCTCCATAAAAAGGATACAGGGAATGTCTGTGATGATGAATGTCTTCGTAAAAAATGTTTACACGAATAATATTGAATTAACCAAAGAATGTACTAATTTTTCAGTGAGATTATATTCTTTAAAAATGCATCAAAACTTGAAATAACTACATTGTTTGTATTTTCTGATTAATTTTATTCTTTGAGGGTTAGATACTCTTTTCTTACAATCCAACTTGAAATCATTTGCTATGTTTAGTAATCTTTATTATATACTGAACATAATGCAAACCTTCATTAAAAATTTAGGATTAGCAGTACCTAATAGTTAATTCTTTAAGGCTCACTACCTTTCACTATTGATTTCTTTATCTACTCTATATATGTTGTATATTTTATTTTTATTGTGTTTAGTGATAGGCTGCTAAAGGCTTTTGATTTATTGCTAGGAACATTTAGGATGTTCTTTCTATGTTGAAAGAGTCAAGGTTTATAGTCTTAATTTATGCTTTTATAAAAGAAAAAGTTTATATTTTTTAATGTTGGGATTTATTTATCATCCTTTTATGACTGTTTGATTAGAATGAATTCAAATTAGTTTACTAAATAGCTCACATGTGCCAAGCTCTGTGCTGAGCCATTATGTTTTATAATCTTTAAAAAATTACAGATCATTTATTCTTCTTTTATATAGAAAAATTTGCATGTTTTATTTATATTAATTTCTATGTGATTTGTGGGAGGACTGAGTGATTTGTAAAAATCATTTGTTTGCTGGAAAAATTCTTATTGTAAGGTTGATTCCATGTCTAAGTTAAGGAAATTACTTACCTGTTCAAGAAATATTAGTACAAATTACTACTCAGTAAATAGTAATAAAAATTAATTTGATAAAGTTACTTCTTCATGGTGATTGAATTAGATGCTAATATAGTAAAAAAAAAAAAATGCCAGAAATATTTCCTTGTAGTTTTTTAGAATTTTGACTTTGAGGATGCTGGATATATCATTTCATTTTCTAAGATTTATATAGAAATGTTAATCAGATTTCACTTGTTTTATTCAGATTATGATTGAAGGTGACAAAAGGGCTCATCCTTGAGCTTATTAAATAGTAATTAAAATTGAAAGAATTGTTACATTTTTTATTGTTTCCTGCCCTTTATTTCATGGCTATCTAATTATATTTTATTTTTAAGCAAATTACACAGTTACTTTAGAATGTTCATGAATATTTAATGGTTAGAAATTAACTTTCTAAATTGGATTTTCTTTTGAGATCATACTAGTAATATGTTCTGGAAGCCAAACCAGAATTTGAATAATGAAGTTAAAATATCTCACTCTCCCAAAATAATAAAATGTGGAAAATAACCGTGATGGTCAAGATAGGTAGAGCCCAGTTCTTACTCTTTGATTAAAATCATCACCTTAGTCCTATGGGATATGTTATATTAAGGGGGATGAGTAGGTGTGTTTGTTTAGAGAACTGTAATAAACTTTCCATTTTTAAACATAAAATAGTAAAATTATTTGAATTGAGATCTATTTGCTAATAGAATTGAATGACATTGATTTTTGAATGTTTAACCATCCTTGCTAATCAGGGGTAAGCTCCACTTAGTCATTTTGTATTATACCTTTAATATATTGTTGCATTTGATTTGTTAAAATTTTAAGAATTTCTGTACCTATGTTTATGAGGCATGTTAGTTTGTAGTTTTTTATTCTTATAATCTTGTTGACTTTGTAGCATGGTACTGCTGGCCTTATAAAATAAATTGGGAAGTTTTCCTTCCTGTGTAATTTTCTGAAAGAATTGATATAGAATCCATATTATTTCCTTCTTAAGTTTGTGGTAGAATTCAACATTGAATGAATTTGAACTTGTGATTTTCTTTATGGGAATGTTTTAACTACAACTTTAATTTCCTTAATAGATAGAGAGCTTTTCTGGTTATCTGTTTTTTCTTGAGCGAACTCTGTCCGTTTATGTCTCTTAGTTGTGTCTTTCCCATTTTATCTAATTTGTAGAATTAATTGGCAAAAGATTTTTAATAATATTCACATATCATCCTCTGATGTCATCTAATTCCTGGTATTGGTAATTAGTTTCCCCTCTCTTTTTTTCTTTTCTTGGTCAGTCTGGTTAGAGAGTTATCAATTTCACTTATTTTTCTATTTTTTATTTCATTAATTTCTTCTCTCTAATTATTCCCTTTCTTTTGCTTCCTTGACATTAATTTGCTCTTCTTTTTCTGATGTCTTAAGGTGAATGCTTTCTAATTTCCTTTTTGATTTCCTCGTTGATCAGTGGGGTATTTAAAAGTGGGATATTTTATTTCCAACTATTTAGAGAATTTCTAGAAATGCTTCTGTCACTTATCTCTAATTTAATTCCAGTGTAGTTGCAGAATATATTTTGAATGATTTGAATTTTTTTTTTTTGATTTGAATTAAAAACAATTTTTTGAGACTTATGGTCCAGTGTTTTTGGCAGAATAATGGCTCCACAAAGGTTACCACATCCTAATCTCTGGTACCTGTGGATATATTATCTTACATGGACAAAGAGGACTTTGAAGATGTGATTAACTTTAGGACATTAGGATGATTACTCTGAGTTACCAGGGTGGACCAACCTAACTACATGAATCTTAATGTAACCATTTTTGGCTGAGGTTAGGGTCAGAGGATGATGTGCCTACAAGAAGAATGGTCAGAGGGAAGCAACACTGCTCGTTTTGAATATGGAGGAAGGGGGCTCGAGCCAAGGAATATAGACTCCAGAAGCTGCAAAAGTTGAGGAAACAGATTCTTCACTAGAACCTCTAAAAAGAAACGTATCCTTGCTGACACCTTGATTTTAGTCCACTGAAACCTCTATCAGATTTCTAACATACAGAACTATAAGACAGTAAATATGAATTGTCTTAAGCCACTAACACTGTGTTAACTGGTTACTACAGCAATAGAAAATGAATAAACCTAGTGTCTTAGTCCATTTGGGCTGCTATGAAAAAATACTATTGACTGGGTAGCTTATAAACAACAGAAATTCATTGTTTACCATTCTGGAGGCTGGGAAGTCCAAGGTCAAGGCACCAGAATGGTCAGGTTTTGGTGATGGCCCTTTTCCTGGTTTATAGCCTGTGCCCTCTTGCTGTGTCCTCACATGATGGAAGAGGATGGGGAGCTCTGTGGGACTGCTTTTATAGGAGCACTAATCCCATTCATGAGCAATCTACCCTCATGACCTACCTAATCACCTTTCGAAGACCATAGCACCCAGATATGAATCTATTTTGGTAAATGTTCCTTGGACAGTTGCAAAAGAGGCATGTTCTCCTCTTGTTGGGTGAAGTCTTGTACAAATGTCAATTAGGGCAGGTTGGTTGATAGCTTTTGCAAGTCGTCTAGTGTCCACATTGATGCCCTGTCAATTTGAAAAATTAGCGTCCAAATCTCTGACTGTAACTGTAGGTTAGTTTATTTGTTCTTGTAGTTCTAGCAGTTTTTATGTCATGTATTTTGAAGCTCTCTTACTTAGATGGATAAATGTTTAGGGTTTTTATGTCTTCTTGATGAATTTGGTGACTTGACCTCTTTATTGTTAGGAAATTACTTTCTATATTCCTGGTAATATTCTTTGCTTTAAAATTTATTTACAAGAAATTAAAATTTATTTTGCCAAATATTAATAGTTAAGGCACTCCAGCTTTTTAAAATTACTGCTAGAATGCTATGTTACTTTTCATCCTTCTACTTTAGCCTATTTGTGCTTTTATATTTAAAGTGGATTTATTTTAGGCGGCATATAATTGTCTTTTTCTCCAATCCTAAATCATGTACATGTAATGTATACATATTTACAGGCATACCTCATTTTATTGAGCTTTCCTTAATTGCAGTTTGCAGATACTGCGTTTCTTACAAATTGAAGGTTTGTGCCAACCCTGAGTTGAGCAGGTCTATAGGCACCATTTTTCCAAAACATTTGGTCACTTTGTGTCCCTGTGTCTCATTTTGGTAATTCTCATGATATTTCAAACTTCTTTGCTATTATTATATTTGTTTTGGTGATCTGTGATCAGTGATCTTTGATGTTACTACTAGGACTCAGTGAAGGCTCAGATGATGGTTAGCATTTTCAGCGATAAAGAATTTTTAAATTTCGGTGTGTATTGTGTTGGCCAAAAAGTTCATTTGGTTTTAAGTAAAAATAAAAGACACATTTTTTCATTTTCATCAAGAACTTTATCGAGCAACATATTCATTAACCAAATGAACTTTTTGGCCAACCCAATACATTTTTTTAGATATAACGCTATTGCACACTTAACAGACTATAGTATAGTACAAATATAATTATTTTTTACAAATATAATTTTTTATACACTGGGAAACCAAAAACATTATGTGAAATGCTTTATTGCGTTATTTGCTTTATTGCAGTGGTCTGGAACTGAACCTACAGTATCTTTGAGGTATTACTGTATGTCTTTGGGTTTAAATCTAACATCTTGCTATTTGTTTTCTATTTTTCTTATTTGTTCATTGTTCATTCTTTTCTTTTTTCTGCCGTATTTTTTGAATTCAGCATTTTTTATGATTTAATTTTATCCTTTTTGTTGGCTTATTAGCTACAACTCTGTTGTGTTATTTTAGTGATTATTTTATAGTTTATCATATACATCTTAAACTTTTCATTGTCTATAAGAGATATTACATCACTCATTTTTTGTATATTAACCTTAAAAAGTGTACTTTCATTTCCTTCCCCCGGCCTTTGTGCCATTGTTGAATATATTTTACTGCTTCATGTATTATAAAATTCACACTACACTTTTACTATTTTTGATGGTCAGTTTTATTTAAAGATATTAAAAATAAGAAAACATCTTCTCTTTTACCTACATATTTACTGTTTCCAGCATTCATCATTTCTTTTTCTTTTTTGTAAATCCAAATTTCTTTTTTCTTTAATTTTTATTTTATATTGGAGCATAGTTGATTAACAATGTTCTGTTAGTTTCAGGTCTACAGCAAAGTGATTCAGTTATACATATATATGTATCTATTCTTTTTCAAATTCTTTCCCCATTTAGGTATTACAGAATAACCTAGCGTTCCCCATGCTATACAGTAGGTCCTTGTGGGTTATCTGTTTTAAATATAGCAGTGTGTACTATGTAGTATCATTTTCCTACTGCCTAAGGGACGTCCTTTAACACTTTAGTGGAGATCTGCTGACAATGCATTATATCTGCCTGTATTTCTGAAAAAATCTTTATTTCACTTTTCTTGGGGTGGTGTTAAAGAATTTTAAATTGTAGCTTTTTCCTTTCATTATTTTAAAGATGTTTCTGTATATAGTCCTTTGGTTTCTATTGTTTCTAATGAGAAATGTGTTTAACCTTGCTGTTCCTTTGTATGTAATGGCTCATTTTCCTCTTTCTGCATTAAAAATTTTTTTCTCTTTATCACTGATTTTGGCCAATTTGATTATGATGTGTATAGGTGTGGGTTTTTTTAATGTTTCTTGTGCATGGGTTTTACTTCATAAATTCATAAAATTATAGTTTTCACGAAATTTAGAAAATGTTCAGCCATTATTTCTCAGTTTTTTTCCCACTTCTCTCTTCTTCTTAAGGAATTCCAATTGTATGTATATTAAACTGCTTGAAATTGTTCCTTTGCCCACTAATGCTCTGTTCTTGGTTTTTATTCATTCTTTTCTTTTCTCTCTGTGTTTCACTTTGTATATTTTTGGTACTTGTATCTTCAAGTTCATTAATCTTTTCTTCTATAGTATCCAATCTCATATTAATCCCATCCAGTGTATTTTTCATCTCAGACATTATATTTTTTATTTCTAGAATTTTGGTAAGGTTTTTAGAAAAAATGTTTCTACTTAACACGCTCCATCGATTTTCTGCCGTCTTGAACATATGGAATTACAGTTACTATAACTCTTTCAATGTCCTTGTCTGCACATTCTATCATTTGTGTCATTTCTGAGGTTTTTTTCCTATTGTTTTATTTTGCTTTTCCTTATGAGTCATATTTTGATTGGATGCCAGACATTCCTGAGTTTTACCTTTTTGGGTGCTAGATATTTATTAATTTTGATAGATAAGTTTTAGCTTTTTTCTGCAGTGGAGTTAATTTACTTGGAAAAATTTGATCTTTTCAAAGCTTATTTTTGTGCTTTGATCGGCAGGAACAAAGCATAATTTAGTCTAGGGTTAATCTTTCCATTCCTAATGCACTGCCCTTCTGGGTACTCTACTTTGTGAGACATGAATTACAGGTTATCCACCTCTGACTGGTTGGACCATGAACTGTTCCCAACCCTATGTGAGTTTTGAAGATTCTTCTCTCTGCTCCTTTCATATGGTTCTTTCCCCAGCCTTGGATAGTTTCTTCACCAGTAAGTAGTATTCGCCTGAAGACTCACAGGGACTCTGGGCGGTTCTGTCTTCTCCAGTATACTGTCTTGTACACTGTAGCCACCTTGGCTTTTCCAGAATTCCCAGCTTCATTTCCTCAATTCAGGAAAATTTCTGGACTGCACCTGTGTTCACTCTCCTTTTGATCCAGCCTTAAAACCACAATCATCTGTGGCATTAGAAGGCTTACCTCATTTTTTCTCTACTCAGGGATCATTGTCCTGCATTGCTTGATATCCAATACCTGAACACCAGTGTTTCATACATTTTGTCTGCTTTACTAGTGGTTTTGGTAGGAGGATAAATCCATTCCCTGTCACTCCATTTTGGAAGGAAGTAGAAATACTACATTTAATTTTGAGTCTGAATGGTAATTGGATTAATATGGTAACCATAAATTTGTTCGCTGAATGATGGGACCGTTACTATGTATGTGTTTTATGCTTTTACTTGTAAATTGTTTTAATTAATAGCTTGTATTTAAGTTTTCAAGTACTTTTCAGATAAATGGCAGTCAGTTTGTAGACATATGTGTATATATTTTAGATTTCCTCAGCACACACTATTGCAAATTCCAAGAAGCTGCAAGTTATGAGAAAGTTTACAATCCATAGATGAAATTGTTCATAAGTATTTACAAACTACACTCTATGGAGGCAGTTATTTTGAAAAGTAGCTGAAATTAAAAAATACAAAAAACCCAATTCCTGTTGAAAAATATCCATCAGACCATGAGGTACCAAGAATCCTCTGTCCAAAGATAAAAATCACTGTTTTCTTTTCACAGAGTTGTATCAGTGATGCTTCAAACAAGCAAAAATGGTTTCTGATAAAAATTAACATTTAACTTTTATGATCATTTTTACTTAATTTTTAAAAATATTTGCTTCAGTAGACTTGTTACACAGGGAGAGCACTTTGTGTGTACAGCTGAAAGAAAGCACTTCAAGTTATTTTAGAACTTTCTACTTGTAATTTAATTCTTTTTTATATGCTATAGCATAAAAAATGTATGAAGAGTTTAATATTTAATTATTTGTTGTTTGCATAACGAAACATCTTTGTATCATATCCTTTTTGTAAGCCAAACATTTCACATAGATTTTGCTTTAATTAATGTCAATAGTATTTTCATACTTTTATGTGGTACTTTTTCCTATTCAGTTCTTTTGACTACTTTCAGTTATAATGTTCCCATATATGTTTGGACAGATTTAACAGATCAATTTAAAAAGTATTAGATGAATAAGGAGAAGTTTTTACTGATATGTAAGAAAGTAGAAAAATATTTCATTTGGCTTGATCCAATTTGGGTCTAATCTTGCTATTAATAGGATGAAACTTACTACCATGATAATAGAACTTTATAAATTTCTGCAGGAAACTAACAAAATAAAAAGGAATGGTAATGATTGTTATTTACTTAGTATTTAATTCTGTATTTATTCAGTCAAAGGCTAATATAAAGTAGTGCTTCCTATGGAAATGGGGTGGATATTGAACATTTATATAAATTTTTGGCTACACTCTCCAGCAGATACTTCTTAAATTTCAGTCACACACAGGATACTTTGCTAGGGGATAAAATGGTACACAAAGTAGTTTCTGCCCTCAAGTAGCTCATAAAATATGTTAATCATCATTCTTTCAGTTGTAGGTAAAGAAATCCAACTTTAAATTAGCTTTGAAGTAACACAAGGGATATTACAGGCTTGAAAAAACAGGGCATCCAAAGGAAATGTCTCTGGGAACTTCAGGAACTCAATGTCTCCTCTTAAGACCATCTTACCTAAAACTGCATCCCTTGACATTCTTTATACTGTGTTATGTAAATAATTTTTTTTTTAAATTAATTTATTTATTTTATTTATTTTTTTTATTTTTGGCTGTGTTGGGTCTTCGTTTCTGTGCGAGGGCTTTCTCCAGTTGTGGCGAGTGGGGGCCACTCTTCATCGCGGTGCGCGGGCCTCTCACTGTCGCGGCCTCTCTTGTTGCAGAGCACAGGCTCCAGACGCGCAGGCTCAGTAGTTGTGGCTCACGGGCCTAGCTGCTCCGCGGCATGTGGGATCCTCCCAGACCAGGGCTCGAACCCGTGTCCCCTGCATTGGCAGGCAGATTCTCAACCACTGCGCCACCAGGGAAGCCCTGTAAATAATTTTTGAATTGGCTAATGTAATTATTCCCTCTCTGTTTGTGGGTTCTGTTTCACAAAGTATGTTGACTGTATTCTATTCTATTTTAGTTGGATTTACAGAATCCTAATTTAGTCATCCCGGACAGAAAAGGGAAAAGACTCTCTCCTAGAGCCTTTATATAAAATTTCAGGGACATATTTTGGTTTTGTTTCAGTCATAAAATGTTATCTGAGCTATTCACTGTGGCTAACATCAATGTGAATGGTATTTGTGAATTGGAGAGTCTAAATTGTATATCCACCTTTGTTAATGTTACAGAGGTGATATTGAAGCAGGGAAGCGTCTTGGAGAGAGTTATATTGAAGCAAGATTTTGAAGGATGAATAGGAGTTCATGGACCAGAGGTATGAGAGGGAATTCTAGGCAAGAGAGATGGGTTTTCAAAGTTTAATGAAAGAATTTTCATCAGGGAGCAAACAGATTTTTTTAATCACTGGAAACCAGATTGTATGATAGAAAAGTGGTGGTGTAGAATGATTGGGGTGGTGGTGTGGGATATAAGAGCCTTGGAAGATGGAGAAGAATTTAATGAGGCAGTAGTGTGGATATGCAAGTTTTGAGCCTAAAACCTAAGAGGACTTGCATGTTTCCGTTTGCCTTCCTGCCATCTCCATGAGAATTTCACACTTAGACTAGCCTACTTGTCCCAGAACCAACAAGTGACTTCTCAATGGAAACCACTAGCGGGGAGAAAATGTGCTGGTGGAAAATATCTGTCAACTATAAACAGCAAACACATTTTCCAAATCAAGGTCAAATAAGTACATTTTCCAACAGCAAAAACATCTGAAGGATTTTACTGACATTAGATTGGAGCCAAAAGAAATACTACAGAGAGGACTTTAAGCAGAGGAAAGTTTTAAAATGATCTCAGATATAAACACTGAAACATGAGAGGAAACGAAGGATAACAGAATCGGTAAACTTAAATGAATACTGGATTAAAAAATAGCTCATGGAGTTTAAATTTCTGTAGAACAACAAATAGATGATGAAAGTAATGCAAAGAGCAATGGGGTAAATAGAGCTAAAGTAGTCTGAGGTGCTAGCAATATCAGTGAAATGGTAAAAGTAATAAATCTTAAGAGTCTCTAATTGTTATGACTTCTAGGGTAAATCTAAAGAAGAAGAAAGGAAAGAATGAAATAAGTTGATTGAGAAGTTGAATTGACGAATAGAAATATTTTATGAGCTCACAACAAGGTATGAAAAGAGAAAAATGGTGTATAACAAAGGTGGTTCAAATAAAAATTACATAGTAAGAAGTTAAGTATAACCTAGCTATATCAGTAATTACATTAAATTTAAGTAGACTAAATGCACCAAGTAAAAGCCTAAAACTGTCATACAGGATTGAATAAAACCTGATACTTAAAGGAGACAAACTTTAGATATAATGATTAAAATGGTTGAAAGTAGAAGTATACCAAAAGTATGCTATACAAACCTAACCAAAAGAAAACTATTGATCACACAAAGTAAACTTTCAGGCAAGAGTCATTACTAGAGTTAAAGAGGTATGTTTCACAATGATAAAGAGGTAGCAGATCCTCTAGAAAGGTGGCACAATCCTGAATCTGTATGTGCCCAAAATGTAGCTTCAAAATGTGTGAAGGTAATGAAAACAGATTGCTGTTTCACAATCCAATGGAATAATACTTAAATACATAGGGCTACATGAACTAATGAGAAAATTTTAAATGTGGATGGGAATATTGTGGTGTTATTTTTAATATTCTCTTTTCTGATAGATATACGATGAAGGCCTTTCTCTTTCTTCTTGATCTATGCTTATGCCAAATAAATAAAACACTCTGAATGATATCTTGCTCTCAGTGATCCTACGGAATTCAGGAATACATGCTTTTTTTTTTAAAAGAGCGGAAGTCTCTTTTATATCAATGTGGTTATTTGCATAGTTTTAATACGTATGTGTCCTCATTTTTTCCAGAATATAATTGGACAACAGATTGTCCAATTAAAGCATTCCCTTGTGTGTTAAATTTGAGAATAACTTCAGTCAGATATAACAAGCCCACTACTAAGGAAAAAGCGTTGTATTAATATGTGCAGTCATTACCTAAACAGCCTTCTAGAAGACTTGTTTGGAAATTGTTCTATGGCTTTTAGTGTCCCAGTCTTACATGCAGTTGTCAGGGTAATTTCCTGGAAGATCTGGATCCTTAGCAGATTTGGGGGACTTGGGAGGAAGAATAATTCACTAACTCGTTAGACTCTGAAGACAGAATTGGCAGAGACAGATTGCTTAGATTTGGTTTCTAGCCTCAGAACAGAAGAAAAAGTAAGATCAGATAAAAAATCTTCGTGAAAATAGAAGCCATTGAATACCCAGTCCTAGATACCTTAAGGAACCTCAAGACGGAAATTAACTCTCTTGACTTACTGGCTTAATACCAAGTGGCTTTAGATTTGTTGGCAAGCGTACAAGGAGATTGTATGTATGTTGATTGACAATTCTTGCTGTTGCTACACCCATGTGTATGAATTAGGTGAAAACACCATGAAATCACCTTCTTGGGGGGCTGAAGAATACTTTTTGAAGAGTATTTATGATTTGAAGGGAGGTGGTTTTAGAAAATTGTCTAAAATTTTGAATTAGGCAAAAGTGATTACCATCTAACTTAACAGTATTATGGTAGGTGCTGTTTAGCAATTCTCTGAGAGGTTACCTGATTCTCTAGAAGTGTGTACCTTTGATTGATTTGCTATTTTCTGCAGCCTCTCCTAAAAGTTCACGACAAATGTCCTTAGCAGCAGGCAGGATCAACTCTTCACCAGTAGTAAAGGGCTTCTTAGCTTTAGCAATGCGGTTAGCCACTAAGAATGATGCTCTTAGTGCAGACACATTTGATGAAGTGGTGGCCTTCAATAATTGCTTCTGTTCTTTGTGTTCACATTTTTTTCTTTTGAAAAACTCCAAAGGCTTGTCTTTTAATGGCAGGGTGCTTGGTCCATGTGGCGAAGCAGTTTTGAACGTTTCATTGCTTCGTTGGATAGCCGGTCGCCACATATTTTACAAAGCAGGCTTGGAGAATGTCAGTCACCTGTTGCAGTGAACCCGTAATTTAAGTAGGACTCTTGGTATTTTCTTTTAAATGCAGCTTCCTTTTTGTTGGCAGCCAGAGTCTTCTGCTGTCTCATCATTGGGTCTTTCCCCCTTTTCAAAAAAGCTCTCCAGCGACGTTTGTTTTTTACTCAGTTTGGCTAGGGTTAGCTTGTGGGCTTACCAAAACTGTGACTGAGAGAAGTGCACAGTGTGGGAAAGAGGCGCGGACGGAAGTGGTAAATAAAATAATGAGCGGGCTAGGAGCAGACTACAGTAAGTTTTGGATTCTGACTTAAAGCCTGACACGAGATGCAGCTGTGCAATTGAAGTACATCAACTCGCTTGCCACTATAAAGCCTGACACCAGATGCAGCTGTGCAATTGAAGTACATCAACTCGCTTGCCACTATAAAGCCTGACAGCAGATGCAGCTAATTGTCACTCGCCACTCACTGATAGGGTTTTGATATGAGTCTGCAAGCAATTGATTTATTACGGTCTTTGTGCAGTCAAACCTCTCTGCTGTTGTAATCTGTATTTGCAGCCGGTCCTCAGCGTTAACATCAGCACCTCAGCTCTGCCTCAGCTCATCGGGCATTAGATTATCATAAGGAGCGTGCAACCCAGATCCCTCGCATGTGCAGTTCACAGCAGGGTTCGTGCTCCTATGAGAATCTAATGCCGCCGCTGATCTGACAGGAGGCGGAGCTCAGGCAGTAATGCGAGCAATGGGGAGCAGCTGTAAATACAGATGAAGCTTTGCTCCCCGCCGCTCACCTCCTGCTGTGCGGCCTGGTTCCTAACAGGCCACGGACCGATACTGGTCCATGGCCCCGGGGTTAGGGACCCCTCTGCTTTATCCCACTTTTAACTCTCATTTGCTAATAGAATAAGGAGGAATAAAATATCTTTGTATCACTAAAATAAAAGAAGATCTATACAGCACAATAGACATAATTGTGTGTGTATATACATGAGAGAAAGAGATAATATAGCATCCAACAATGACAGAATTGACATATTTCTGAAGTACACATGAACTTTTAATAAAAACTAATAAAAGACTATTTGTTGGACTAGTCCTTGGAAGCATTCCTATTCCACATAAGAAGTAAGATGGAGTAAACACATGTTGACCTTTCTCTCACTGAACACAACCAAAAAAAATCTGGACAGAATGCATGATATAGCAATTTGAGGTCTCTGAAAGTAATTATCAGGAGGCAGATTGGAAAAAAATACTAGAATTCAAAGTACCACTGAACTGGTGCTGAGATTAACATTTTTTCTCATTGAATTCGCTGGTCCCAGACCCAGAAGTGAGCACTGTGGTGCAGAAAGAGTGAGATGAAGAAACTCTCTACTTTTGGCCTAAAGAGTGGAAAAGGGAACTCCTAAAGTTCAGGGAGGATGGGAAATACGCACCATTTTTTTTCTCTCCCTTTTTCTCCACTTTCCTGGGCCTCAGTAGTCAGGCAGTTCAATGGTCGTGTGGTAGTGGCTACAAAAGCCACTGGGAAAGGGAAGCTGCAAAGTCCCAACTCTGAGGGCAGGGAGCCTTCTTCTCTGATAGAGACACAACTCCCAGAGGGTGGGGCTAAACCCCACTGTTTTATTTGCCCTCTTTTGTTTTCCTGCCACCATTGCACAATTGCAGAGGTGGACAGCTTATGGCCAGTGGACTATAAAGGAGGTTTCCAGGTGACCAGAAAGTATGAAGAAAGAGCAGAAGGTAAGAATTCAGATGATCGGTTCCGAAAAGCTGCTTATTAACTGCTTGGTTCACCCCTGACTTGCTAGTGAATGGAACTGATCCTAATGAGGATACCAAAGTCTTTGAGAACTAGGATACCAAAGATACCTATTACAGGCTAGGTAAACATCTGCCCAGGCCTCATACTGCCAACTAGGCAGCACACATGTGGGACTGATCCGTATAACACTGCTAAGATTTTTGAATACTGAACTAATATTGGGCCACTGCCATAACAACAAAAAAAGGATAATTTTAAGAAGAAATTGATGGCATCTTTGCCATTCACAGGAGCACAAATTCCTTTATATATACACATTTGTAGTGAAAGAGAGCAGAAAACAGACTGTAAGTACGATTAGAAACCAATTCTAAAATTCCAGAAAATTTCCACCTTTTTCAATCGCTATAATGACAGGCTGCTACCATTTATTTGTCTTATGTCATGTATTTTGAAAATCAGACCGCTAGTATGTAACAAAACAGCTTTAAACTATACCTGTCAGTTTGTCAGTAATAATGTCCTAGTTACCATGCCAATGGATACTTGTTAATCCTAATGCTATTCAGTTCTTTGTAGCATTTCTCACCGATTTCTTTTTTCATTCTGAACTACTTTTTCTCTGATTTCTGTTAAATCTGTCTGTCCCCCATTTGTGACCTCAGTTAAATTATTCCCTTATCTTAGCTTTAGTTAACTCATCTATAAAATGAAGACAGTAGTGCTTACATTATAGGGTTATCATGATGATTAAATGACATAATTATGTAAAATAGAACCATGCCTATACAACAGTAAATATTGCAATAAGCAGTAGATAGGTGATCACCATTTTTCCCTCCTCAGCACCATTATCATCATTGGTATGTGAGAGTGTTTTTTATCTTCTTACATATATCTCACCTGTTTAAATCCTTCTATAATTTCCCTTAACATTTAAGATAAATGTTTTCTATTTTACTTATCTATATTAGGTTGATAATTTACAACAAAAAGTAGTACAAGAATTATACCTGCTTACATATCAGTTGAAAACAAAATATTTAGTTTAATTTAAATAATTTAGTTTAATTCACTTTTTTTTAGCCTCTTAAAGTGAGAGTTTAGATCACTGACTTTAGAATTTTCTTCTTTTCTTTTATATGCCTCTAAAGCTATAAATTACCCTCAATGCACTGCTTTAGGCACATTCCACAAATTTTGAAAAGTTTTATTTTCATTTTCATTCACACCTAAATATTTCCTTATTTCCCTTGAGATATGTTCTTTGACTCATGAGTCATTCAAAAGTGTCTTATTTAATTCTTAAATACTTGGGAATTTTCCAGGTGTCTTCCTTTCATTATTTCCTAATTTAATTTTCTCTGTGGCCAGAGAAAACTATGTATAATTTTAATCCTTTAAATTTATTGGTTTCGAGTTTTGTTTGTTTGCTTTTTGCACAGAATATGGTTGCTTTTACTGAAAATCCATATGTGTTTAAAAAAACAAGTGTGCTTCACAGTTGTTTGTTATTCGTTAAATGTTAGTTGAATATTTGGTTGATAGTGTTGCTCAGTGTTCTGTATCCTTATTTTCTTTCTACTTTTTCTGTGAATTACTTAATGTTTTTGAAATTTCCAACTATGTTTGGTGATTTGTTTGTTTCTTGTTTCAATACTGTAAGATTTTCTTCTTTATTCTTTGCAGTTGCACTATTTTATACAATATTTACATTGGCTAATATTCCTGCTGTATTGACCCTTTTATTTTTATGAAATATTCTCTTTGTCTTTATTATCTCTACTTCTTGCCATACCAAATTACTTGTAGTTCCCCCAACATCTGTCTACTCTCATGTCTTTGTCTCTGTTGGGCATTTTTACATTCTGCATTTTTTCAATGACCTTTGTTGTCTTAACCTCCTGACTATTGCTTAGCCTTTGTCTCAGTGCAAGTGTAACCTCCCCTTATACATAACTCTCCTCTTAAACTGTTACATCCTTCATCTTATCACATTTTGTTGTAATTATTGTTTCACTTCTTTATCCCCTATTAGCCTCAAAACTCTGATATAGTAGAAACTGTCCTCAGCACTTAGGTGAAGTAATTCAATGAATAGTTTTTAAATTAAGAGATGAGTAATGTATTTCTCCTGAGGGAGAAATGTATGGATAGTATATGCTTTCCTATAGTACTCTTTTGAAAAGTCTTAACATGTAATGTAGATAGTTTATTAGTGCAACAAAGGATTTCCCCCATCTTTATAAATAGTCACAAGGCTTCTTGTAAAACAAAACAAAACAAAACATTTTTTTCTTCTCCAAAAATGAAATTGTATAGTAAATAGTTTTGTTAGTTAAGATTCTTTGTAAGGAACAGAAACTATCTCCGATAACAAATAGATGGAAAATGTATTATTAGTATAACATGCTGCTAACAGTGTGAAGGGGAGAATAAATAATCTGGTTTACAGTAGGCAGAAAGCTGTTAGTCCCAGAAGTTTTCAGTTATGAAGTGCTTTACATTCTTACCTAAGCATGACTACTCTAGTGAATGAAGTCTCATGGTTTTTTCAGTTCATCCATATTACTCAGTTAAGATCTGAAAATCATAGGTGAATGAACCTGACTGGCAAATTTAGATCACCTGTCTATCCCATTGTTGTACCAGAGGGTGGAAGACAAAAAAAATCTCCCAGAAAGAGCTTTTTTAGCTTCCATACTGGAAGATATAAGACTAGAGTGGACTACCCCAATAAGAAAACAAGTATTTGAATAAAATAATTCCTTATTCGGACAGGAGGTGTTTGCTAGTGACCAGAAATCAACAAATATATACTATCATAGGTAACCTTGATAAAAGTATATCAGTATCTAGGGAATAAGAATATCTTTCTGAAATTGATATTTGCCTATATTAGGAAAATATTACAGATTTGACTGAGGAAATGATGCAGTTGTTATTAAAGTGAGAAAGGAGGCTTCCTTCCTTGCAAGGTAAATTATATACAATATTTTTCATCAATGCCTATTCCGTGAATGTTTTTAATCTATGTCTTCAGGTGACAGTTGCTTGCTTTTCTGGTGGCTGTAAAGAGTAGGTATGAAGAACACAGATCCTAAATCAGACTACATCAGTTTTACGTTCTCCATTTTCAAGTTGTATGATTGGGAAGAAGTTTTTTTTGTGTGTGTGTCAGTACTTTAATTTCTTCACATACAAAACTAGAGATGATAATAGGGTCTACCTTTATTAGTTTCTCTTGCTAAGTAGCAATTTACCACAAATATATCAGCTTAAAACAACATCCATTTATTATCTCACAGTTTTGGTGGGTCAGGAATCTGGACACAGATAGCTGGTTCCTCTGCTCAGTGTTTCACCAGGCTGCAATCATGGTGTCAGTCAGGCTCTCATCTGTGGCACAAGGAGTTGGCTTCCAAGCTCACTGGTTTTTGGCAGAATTCAGTTCCTTGGGGTTGTGGGACTGAGGTCCCCACTTTTTTTTGCTGCTTTCAGTCAGGGTATGATCTCAGCTTCTAGAAGCTGGCTGCCATTCCTGACCCTCTCCACATCATGGCATGGTGCTTCTTCAATGCCAGCTGTAGAATCTCTTTTGTTTAAAATTTTTCTCTTCAGTCTACTAAAGTGGAGTCTGACATAATGTAATAATCATGGGAGTTACTCTTCCATCACCTTTGCCCATATAATGTAACCTAATTAATGGAGTGACTTCCATCATTTTCACAGATTCAGGGGAAGGGATATACAGGGTGTGTACATCAAGGACTGGGAATCTTGGGGGCCATATTAGAATTTTGCCTACCACTCTGTCTTAGGATACTTTTGCAGGTTAAAAAGATAATACATGTCAAAATGTGTAGTAAGTGTTTAATCAGTGTTAAATATTATTTAAATGCAAGATTCTTGACTCTCACTAAAAGTAGTCATGTGAAACTGAAATGGCCTTCAAATGTGAAGAAGTTGTAAAGTAATTCTCAGCTGGTTTTATAAACTAGATATATATTTTATTGATAAAATATCAACTTAGATTTAAATTATAGAAATTAATGCCACATCACTGTATTTCTTATTATTTATGTGATACACTCTTTCTCTCTGAAACTTTCTCTTCTCTCCCTTAAGAATTTTTTGTTTTATATTTGATATTATTTAATTTTACTGTAACATTTAGAGGTGAAGGATTTTTGTCATCTTTCTTTTTAATTCAAGGAAACGTATCTCCATTATACCTTCAAATACTTCTTCCATTCCATTTTTCTTTGCTATTTTGAGATTCTTATTGTTTGATCACATTTCTATTTCTACCTTGAATATCTTTTAGCTTTTCTTTTAAATTTTCTTTTTTCTCTCCCTCCTCCTCAATCTGTTCTTTCAGCATGCTAATTTCTTGTATTCATACATCCATTCATTCTACTTTTTATTTCATTTATTTTATTTTTCAAATGTTTTCTGATTCTCCTTTCACATTGTTCATATTTTCCCTTAATTTTTTAATATACTTATGGGGATAATTTGAAATTTGGGGGCCTAGGGATATTGGCTTCTCTGAAAAGTACTGCGTATGGGGAAGGCTAGGTAGACCTCAGTCTGTGTCAGACCTAATGACTCAGGTGGTAGAAGGGATGTTGAAAATGTCTAAGATGGAAATCTTCAGGGCACTAGAAAACTGTTATTTAAAAATTTATACCTCAACCCAGTCCTGTTTTATAAACACTAGACTTCTTGCATATCTAGCTACCTTCTTGATATGCCCACTTGAATGTATAATAGGCATTTCAAAGACTAACATGTCCAAAAATATAGTCTATGATCCTCTCTCAAAAACCAGCTTTATTCCATTGTATTATAAGCATATAGAGGATCTCCAGTACTAGTTGCCACATATTCACAGGGACATTGACAAACTGGGGTACATCCAGAAGAGGTAAACTGTACATGGGAAATTATATCATATGAATAAGCTTTAATGAATTGGAACTTTTACATGGACTAGAATTTTAACTATTCCTATGGAACTGTAGAGATTGGAATTAAAATCAGTCAATAGATATTATAGAGAAATATAGTGCAAGTTAAAGCAAAATTTCTAATGAATAGAATTGTCCAAAAGAATGGTTTCCCAGCCTTAATAGTGAGCACTCCACTACCAAAATTAAGTAGAGGCTTTATTACCATCATAAATATTGTAGAGAAGGGGTCTTCCCTGGCGGTCCAGTGGTTAGGACTTCGCCTTACAATGCAGGGTGTGCAGGTTTGATCCCTGGTCAGGGAGCTGGGATCCCACATGCCTCTTGGCCAAAAAACCAAAACATAAAATAAAATAAGCGATATAGTAACAAATTCAGTAAACACTTAAAAAAATATATTGTAGAGAAGATATATGTGGCCTTCTATCTATAGTACTTCATGATTCTATAAGTTTTAATCACAATGTAAGATTTTACATTTTAAATAGATGAGAAAAATTTTTTACCACTTAATTATTAGAATACTTATAGTAATTGTATGTCTTTGATTAATGAAAAGTTTCTCACTAGAGATTTTAAAGCTACTGTCACTTGCATATTTTGTTTTAGGTAGGCAGTAGATTTTCTGGAAAAGTCAGAGCTGCTGAAATACAAATAGTTAAGTGCAATTTGAGTAGATAAAAGCAAACCATTTCAAATTTTTTTGGTAAATAGTGAACTATTATAAATATACATATGTCAATGAATATGGGATATTATATGTATCTAGGTAAAAATATGTGTGTGTATCTGTATACATCTATCTATCATGTCTGTCTATTGATCTTTAGATTTTGAGGTAAAAGTAAAAATAAATGGAAAGTTGTTTAAACTGGATTTTATTATAAAGTAAAGATCTTGACTGAATGTTAATATTTGTATTACATTTTCATTGAAATATTTGTAGTTTCTCTCTTCAGTAATGTATATTTTATTACAAGTTGTATTATCAAATATGTTTTTGTTTTTTACCTATCTTTTGTCCCTTTCCTCAGTAACCCCATTAATTTTTAAATTAATTAATTAATTAATTTAAAATTTTTGGCTGTGTTGGGTGTTCGTTGCTGTGTGTGGGCTTTATCTAGCTGCAGCGAGCAGGGGCATTGCAGTGCGTGGGCTTCTCATTGTCATGGCTTCTCTTGTTGCGGAGCACAGGCTCTAGGCACGCAGGCTTCAGTAGTTGTGGCTCACGGGGTTTAGAGCGCAGGCTCAGTAGTTGTGGCGCACGGGTTTAGTTGCTCCGCGGAATGTGGGATCTTCCCAGACCAGGGATCGAACCCGTGTCCCCTGCATTGGCAGGTGGATTCTTATCCACTGTGCCAACAGGGAAGCCCCCCATTAAATTTTTAAATTTATTATTATTATTTTTTTATTATTCAATAGAATGTTTTAGTGTGAATTACATGACCAACTGCCCTTGTGTAATAAAGACTGCACATGGGTAGAGATTGTGATAATTGCTAAGTTAAAAGGCAGATTATGACATTCTAAAAGCATTATTGCTGCCAAAATACACTGGCTCCATGATTTGTGTGTTTTTTTTTTTTAATATTCATGAAGATGTTTGAGGAATAAACATCTTTGTTAAGGATTTTATTATTTTTTTTGTAAGTATTATACCATTCTTTTTACTCTGTTATTGAGTTATATGTATTGTAAAGGCTTAATTCTTATAGTGTCATAAATCTTATTCTTACTGTAGAATTCTAGAAATCAAGATAATGATTATTTTTTTCTGTCAGATACATAATATGTCTACCAGAGTAGGATGTTTTTAAGTAGGTGGCTATTTGTACACCATTAATCAGACTCTTTTGGCCATTGAGCCTCTGCCATTTTAACATATTGTTTGATCAATTTATATATTTAAGAAGGCTGTTTCCATTTAAAGTAAATCAATCTAGGGCTTCCCTAGTGGCACAGTGGTTGGCCAATGCAGTGGACACGGGTTTGGGCCCTGGCCCAGGAGGAGCCTGCGTGCCGCAGAGCAACTGGGCCTGTGCGATGCAACTGCTGAGCCTGCGCTCTGGAGCCCGCCTGCCACAACTGCTGAGCCCACGTGCCACAACTGCTGAGGCCCACGCGCCTGGAGCTTGTGCTCCACAATGGCGTGGCGGGCGCCGTCATGATGAGGATCCCGCACACCGCACGAGGAGTGGCCCCTGCTCACTGCAGCTGGGGAGAGCCCGCGGGCAGCAACGAAGATCCAACGCAGCCAAAAATAAAATAAATAAATTTAAAAAAATGTAAATCGTTCTAATTTTAAACAAATTTTCTTCATTGTTTTTGATAGAGTATTTTATATTTTAGATTGCCAACCACTTTAGCATTCAGACATCCTTAAAACTTCTAATTGTGACTGTAAGACACGTAGCAGTGTTCTGTGATAAATATGCTAATAATGTAGTAATTAAACAGGAAAATTTTTTTTATTTTGTAATGTTAGGAATCATGCTGTTGAGTTGATTTGCATCAATTTCCAGAGTGAGATTTTATTTTGGTAACACATTCTTTAAGACTTGTAATGCCATGCAATTGAATCTTGACAATAAGAAAAGAAAAAAGAAATTACTACTATAACTGCAATGCTAATAACTTGAAAAACAGAAAGTGCATATTGAACGTTAGTACTTTATATTCTCCTACAATAGTGCTGCTCATCAACACTTATACATCACCGTTTAAATTAAATTAAATTAGATTGAATCTATATTAACTGTTTCTGAGTAAATGGGATTTGGTAATACACTATTAAGTCAATCTGCAAATTGATGTCATAATTTAGATTTGATTTTTTTTAATGAGAATGATGCTAGGAATCATTCTTCAATTTGCAAATCTAATTTCTAGTCTAGGTGATATCCTCTTACTAATAATGGTTAAGTTATACAGAACAAAGTAGAGAAAGAACGGAATCCTAATGGTGATGTTTGTAAATTTTTATCACAAGTGTGTTAGTATTTTGAACATAGAAGATGAGTCATTTGAGCACAAAATAAGATGCTAAGCTACTAGATAAACAGGCATTGAAGTAAACAGGAAGTTTTATCTTGTGTGTATGGTTTGAAAAGTAAGGGTTATAATATACATGTGCTGATAAAGATTTCCTTGTATAATTTTTTCCCAAATTAAATCAAAGGACACATTATAATAATTAATAATAATAATAATAATTATCTGCTGTTATTACTATCTTCCAAATTGTTGTAGGCTTGAGGAATTTGTCATATATATTTTCAAATACTTTTTCCTTTTAAGACTCTCTTTACATTAAACCTGTTAGCACAAGTTCAAGAAATAGTATTGAAAATTGTTAATCAATTTGATCAGTTACTCAACTAATATATTAATTCTGCTTATCAGAAAATATAAATGTGAAGAATATATAAAATATTTAAGACACGTATTCTTTTTTTTTTAACGTCTTTATTGGAGTATAATTTCTTTACAATGGTGTGTTAGTTTCTGCTTTATAACAAAGTGAATCAGCTATACATATACATATATCCCCATATCTCCTCCCTTTTGTGTCTCCCTCCCTCCCGCCCTCCCTATCCCAGCCCTCTAGGTGGTCACAAAGCACCAAGCTGATCTCCCTGTGCTATGTGGCTGCTTCCCACTAGCTATTGGTTTTACATTTGGTAGTATATATAAGCCCATGCCACTCTCTCACTTAGTCCCAGCCTACCCTTCCCCCTCCCCGTGCCCTCAAGTCCATTCTCTACGTCTGCGATAAGACACATATTCTTATAGAGAGAAATGGTAAGTTTTTATGACAGCTACAAAATAAGATTGGTTATGATAGGTACAGATGTTCTAGAGATTCAGAGAAGGAAGACATATCAAGTTTACACTATAATGTCAGAGTTGAGTAGTAAAAACGAGACCATATTACTCACAAAGCTGAAAATATTTACTCTCTGGTTCTATACAGAAGTTTGTTGACTCCTTATATAAAATATTACTACCGATGCTATTCTTTATAAGCAATAAAATTGAATTAGGTAAGATAGCTTAAGTGTAAAATATTTTTCTAAGAAAATGACTTATAAAGAACATTTTCAATCTTTTTATTTGTGAAATAAATCTAAGTAAAGAAATTCTCCCACTTCTTTATAGTAGTAATTTTAAAAAGTCATTAATTTTCCTTTGAAATCTAAACTCTTAAAATTTCTAATTCATTGTCATTAAATATCCATATAACCTCATAGATATTTTTAGATATTTGCCATCATAATATAATTTGATGTTATAGACTGCCATGTTTTTATATAAAAGGGAGCAATTTTATTTCTATGTAATCTTTGTTATTATTTTTAAAACTAAAATAATTTTTCATCAGATCATACAGTTTCATTGTATATAGTTGGAAATTTGAAGCTTTTTAAAAAAAATGCAGCAATAAATATTCTTTTTGTGCAGTTATATTTTATTTGCTAAATTATTTTGGGGGACTTACTCTGTTTCTTCCATGGAATCGGTTCTGTTTATGCTCTATATTTTTAAAGGGATTATTAAATTTTTGCATAGAAGTCTGAAAAGTAGTCTCTAGTCTCTTAATTTCTTCTCCTTCAATGGTGATTTCCCTGTTCTCATTTCTTTTTTAGTATATTTTTGTTTTTTCCCTTGTTTTCTTGATCAATTTACCTAGTGGTTTTTCTATTTTGTTATGTTTTCAAAAATAAGATTTTGATTTAATTAGACCTCTTATTCTTCTCTTCTTGCATCATTAGTGTTTACTTTTACATTTAATATTCTTTATTATTTCCTTAGCTTGCTTTAGTTTACATTATAGCTCATTTTATACTTTTTAGAGCTGAGGATTTATTTCATTTATTTTAATTTTTTCATTTTTATTAAAGTGTTTGTGCTATGACTATACTTCTGATTACTGCTTTAAATGTCTCATAGATCCCTTTATGTAGTGTTTTTCTTTTCATTATTTTTGAGAAATCATATAATTTTGATTTGCCTTTCCTCTTCTACCTCGGATTTGATGACTAGAAAGTTAAAAAAAATTCCATGTGGAAGGGCCCTTTTGTTTTGAGTATTCTTGTTTAGTTTCAAGTTTTATTGTATTTTAATCAGATTAAATAGTATAGTGTGCTATATTGTTGTTGTATTAAAGTCTCTTTTAATTAGTGTGTTTCTGTTGCCTCTCCTCTCTTGTATTTTTGCTCCACACAATGTTTTCTGTGTTATTTGGTCCATCGGTGGTGGTGGTAGTAGGAGTGGTAGTAGTATATTTTCAAATATTAGTATGATATTTTTGCTGTGAATTGTGGCTTTTGGCATTAAAAAGTGCTCTTCTTTTCAAGTTTAGTGCTTTTTGGCTTGACTTACAATTGGTCTAATATCAGGATCTCTATCTTTGCTTTCTTTATTGTTTTCATGTGCCTGATAAACTTTTCTATATCTCTTTATTTTTAGCTTTATTGAATCACTTTATTTTAGTTTTTTCTTTTTTTGCAGCATTTAGTCTGGTCTTGCTTTGTGAAACAATTTAAAATGTCTTTCTTAAAAAGATGAATTAATGCTATTTACACTTATTGTTATAATCAATAATTTGATATAAATTAGCCATTATATTTATCTAAGATGGCTTTGTAAAATTTTTATTCACTTTAAAAATTTGCTTATCAGTTTATTGTTCATTTCTTTAGGTTTTGACACATACAGCTGTGTAACCACCACCGCAATCATGTTATAGAAAACTTACATCCCTCCCCAAATATCCCTTATAGGGTACATTTATAGTCAACCCTTCTCCTCACTACCAATTTTGGCAGCCACTGATCTGTTTTCTTTTCTTGTAATTTTGTGTTGTTACTCTATTTAATTAACATTTGTTAAGTAGAGCTCTGGGAAGTTGGGTGGTGGCTGTAGTTCAACAAAAGACCACAAGGAAATTGAAATTGAGAGGTTTATTACTAAAAAGTCCTAGGGGAGGTATATGGCATGCCTCCAGGGGCCATACAGGAAGGTCAAGGCAGGGTACAGGCAGAGGAAGCAACAGGACTTGGGGCTCATGCCTTTATTAGGGTTCATGTGTGGAGCACTTTGGGGTTACCAGGCTAAGGCTGGACTGGTCAATTCAAACCAGAAACACTGGGATTTTGTCAAGCTTCCCAAGGGTCTTATCTAAGGGTCACACAAGGGGAAAGCCCTGGGAGGTAGAGGAAGACTTTACCATGGTCACTGGCACAGTCATGTAGGGAACTTACATTTACCTGTGACTCTATGGGCTGCTATCTTGGGCATGCACTTGCATGGGGGGGCTAATTTCAGTTTAAGACCCCGATAGGCTGCATGGCCTACACAAAATGGATGCTGAGGCAGCAGTACCATGGAGTAGTTCAGCTAACCTCTTGACATTCTGACTTTTCCAAAATGTCATGAAATTTGTACCATATAGTATATAGACTTACAGTTTTGTTTCAGAAGTATTTTTTAAAAATTTACCTTTATTAAAATGTAATTTACACAAATCAAAAAAATATATAATTTACACAAATCAAATTTATCCATTTTGAGTGCACAGTTTTATGAATTTTGGCAATTACACACAATTATGTAACCTCCACTACAATCAAGATATAAAATCATTTCATCAACCAAAAAGTTCTTTGCATCCCTTTGCTATTAGTCATTCCTCCTTGACCCCAGGTCCTAGTAAAAAACTGATCTGCTTTCTATCACTATAGATTTGCCTTTCTATAATTATAGAGTGTGTATTTAGTTGGAAATTACCCTTTTATAAACATTTTATTCCTTTGTATTATTTAGTAGTATTCCATGGAATGGATATACAATAATTTGTTTATCTAGTCACCAGTTGATGGATTTTTGGGCTGTTTACAGTTTGGGGCAATCATTAATAAATCCACGATAGATGTTAACCTACAGGTTTTTGTGTAAGTGTTCTCAGTTATCTCGTGGAATATCTATGTGTGAGACAGCTAGGTCCTACAGTAAGTGTATGTTTACCTTTGTAAGAAACTGCCAAACTACCAAAATGGTTGTACAATTTTGCATTTCCATTAGTAATGTATTAGAGTTCTAGTTTCTCTCATTGCCAATAGTACTTGATATTGTCAATGTTGTTGTTGTTTTGATTTTAGCTTTATAAGAGATATGAGTAGTAATTTGTTGCTTTTAATTTGACTTTCCCTAAAGACTAATGATGTTAACCATTTTTTCAAGTGCTTATTTTGCATCCATATATTTTCTTTAGTGAACTGTCTGTTCAAACCTTCGCCCATTTCTTAATTTGGTTTTTATTGAGTTTTGAGAAGTCTTTATATATTTTCCTTACAAGTTTTTTTTCTCAGACGTGTGTTGCAAACATTTTCTCCCACATAATGTCTTGTTTTATCATTTTCCTAACAGTCTTTCAAAGAACAGATGTTTATAATTTTAGCCAAATACAATAATTTTTTTTCGCAAATGGACGTGATGTTATATTTAAGAAATCCTTGTCTAACCCAGATAATGAGGATTTTCTCCTTTGATTTCTTCTATAGGTTTTATAAATTTAAGTTTTACTTTAGGCCTATGGTTCATTTTGAGTTAACTTTTTATAAGTTTAAAGGTATGAGCTGATGTTTACATTTTTGCATTTGGATGTCTAATAGTTCCAGTGCCATTTATTAAACAGTGTATCCTTCCTTCATTGAATTACCATTGAACCTTTGTCACAATCAATTGATTCTGTTTTGTACACATATTTCTAGGTTCTCTATTCTGCTCCATTCACCCGTCTGTTTGTTCATCGGTTCACACTGCCTTGATCACTAAATCTTTTTTTGTAATCTTAAATCAGTGCAAGTCTTCCAACTTTGTTTTTCTCTTCAAAAATTGTTTTGGCTATTCTAGTGCCTTTGCCTTTGCATATAAATTCTAGAATCTCCTTTTTAAAAAAAATCCTGCAAGAAATCCTTCTGGGATTTTGATTGTGATTGCATTGCATTTATGTATCAGTTTGGGGAGAATTGACATTGTAATCCTGTTGAGTCTTATAATTCATGACCACTGTACATCTCTTTATTATTCAGGTCTAATTTGATTTCTTTTATTAGGGTTTTGTAATATTCTATGTGTGTTTTGTATATATTTTATCAGACTTATACCTAAGCAATTTTATAGTTTTTTAATACTATATATAATTGCATAGTTTTTTATTCTTATTTCTAGTTGTTCATTGTTAGTACAGATCTTCTTTGACTTACGATGGGGTTATGTCCCAATAAACCCATTGTAAGCTGAAAATATCATAAGTAAAAATGTGTATTTAATATACCTAACCTGCTGAACATCATAGCTTAACCTAGCCTACCTTAAATGTGCTCAGAACACTTATATTAGCCTACAGTTGGGCAAAATCATCTAACATGAAGCCTATTTTATAATAAAGTGTTGAATATCTCATGTAATTTTTTGAAACTGTACTGAAAGTAAAAAACAATATGGTTGTATGGGTACAAAATGTTTGTAAGTATGTTGGTTGTTTACCCTGTGATCGAGCGGTTGACTGGGAGTTGCGGCTCACTGCTGCTGCCCAGCATCACGAGAGAGTATTGTGCCAGTTATCCCTAGCCTGGGAAAAGATCAAAATTCAGTATTTGAAGTACAGTTTCTACTGAATGCATATTGCTTTCATGCCATTGTAAAGCTGAAAAATCGTAAGTCAAACCATTGTAAGTTGGGGAAATGCAATAGAGTTTTGTAACTTTAATATGTATTCTGCAAACTTGCTAAATTCATTTAATATTTGTATTAGTTTTGGGGATTAACAATCATTCTGTCCACAAATAGACATAGTTTTATTTCTTCTTTCCAATTCTTTCCAGATCTTTTTCTTGCTTTATTGCAGTGGAAAAGAGCTTCATTGTGGTATTGAGGAGAAGTGGTGAAAGCAGACATCCTTGCCTTGTTTCCAATCTTAAAGGGAAAATATTTCATCTTTTATTAAGTATTATGTTAGCTAAAGGTTTATCAAGAAGCTCTTTAGTTAGAGAAGCTCCTTTGTATATCTGTTCTACTGAGGGTTTTTTTTTTTTAAATCAAGTATTAGTGTTGAATTTTTTCAAATACTTTTTATGCATCCGTTGGGATGATTCTTTGGTAGTTCACTTTCAGTCTTTAAACTTGGTTAATTACGAGGATTAATTTTGCATGTTGAACCAGGTTTGCATTTCTGAGATAAAACTATACTTAGTATTGATTTATTATCCTTTTTATACATTGTTGAGTTCAATTTGCTAATATTTATTGAGGATTTTTGCTTCTATATTAATGAAAGGTATTTCTCTTTAGATGTCTTTTTCTTATTATGTCTTTGTCTAGTTTTGTTATCAGAGTAGTGCTGATCTCATAAAATAAATGTTAATAAAAGTGTTATCTCCTTTTCTATTTTCTAAAAGAGGATATGTAGGATTGATATTATTTCTTACTTATAAATGTAGAATTTTCCAGTGAAGCCATCTGGGCCTATAGTTGATTATATATAGTTGATTGCAGTTGATTTGTTTTGTTGTTTTTGTTGTGTTGTTTGAAGGTTTTAAACAAGAAATCTAATTTGTTTAATAGTTATCGTAGTATATTTAGGTTATCTATTTCTTCTTAAGAGAGCTATGATATTTTGTGCATTTCAGTGAATTTGTCCATTCTAGGATATTGAATTTATGGATTAAATTTAATATTATACTTACCAATGATTAAGAAAATAATACTTAAAGATTATATAATATTAAAATATAATATGGATAGTGTTGACCTATTTAATTTTTTTTTTAATCTCCTTTGCCCATTATTTTTTTCTGCCTAGTGCCCTGTGGGGTAAAGGGCATGCTGAAGACCAGAGTTGAAAGGATTTCTAAAACTTACCAGAAAAACTCCTGTGATTATGTTATCTAACATCCCATAATTTTCAACTCTATTTTCTACTACATCAAATAACCATATGATTACTTCATGATTTTTTTTTTATTGCAAAGTCATGACCCCTCAATTTGAGTTTTAAAGTTTTATGTTTTATTATAATGAAACCTAATTTCTATGTTGCCATTGTTTTTCATGTAGTTTAAAACTGGAAATTATCCATATAGGAGCAAAACCATCAGAGCAATTGTGGGGACCTACTAGATCATCTTTAAAAGCACTTTCTTCTGGAAAGCACCTTACTCACTGCATTCTGGTCCATTAGTCTAGTCTAGGTTTAATGGAGAGAAGAGAACAGAGAATTAACCTTCAAAGTATCCAAAATCAGATGTGTATAGAAAATATTCTTTGTTTGAAATTTTATTGTTTTAGTTGTTTCCTTAACAACTATTATATGAATGCCTTTTTGAATGCAGATGGTTTTATTACTTATTTAGTAGGAGTACATATGTATGAAAAATTGACATTTGAATAGTACCACATGCCTTAACTAAGACCATTGGCTACACTTGCTACTTTGAGGTTTTAGACATAAACCTGGTTTCTGAAGTTTTAGAGGTAGGACTGAGTGATGTAGTTGGTCTAGTGAACATCACTCTATAAAAGGAAGCTCCCTTTTGGTCACTTAAATTATAGAGGAAAAACTAGATTGTGAAGAAAATTGTAATTTATAGAAAGTGGTGTTACAAGCATAAATTGCATATAGACTTCTATATTAGCCATTGCTCTTGCAGTTTTATATCTTGAATTAAAACCTGAGACTCTTCAAGAAACCTCATAAGTATGCTAATACTATAATGAAGAACAGGTAGCATTACAAATGCAAAGTTTTGTCTTTTCATTTTAAAGGTTTGGTTTCATTTTTTAACACATAACAATACTGTTTTTGAAAAAATAATATCCTTTAACTTAAAGAAAATGTACTCTCTGGACATGTAAGTTGAAAGCTCTATGTATTTTAACTGACATAATCTTGATGTAAAAGTAATTGTTTTCCTGTACAGCTTGACCTTTAGTAAAATGAAACTGTTTTAAGACTTTCTATTTAGAACATTAAGGTATATGTCTCCAGTAGTTACTGCAATGCATCCACTAAACACATACAAGTAAAAATGCTAGGTTCTTTGCTAGTTGCTAGGAATGTATAGCTCAACAATGTAATGCCTGACTTCAAATATCTTGAAATCAAATGCAAAGGGAAGATGGCTATGCTAATTATCACAGGGTACTGTGATTAATTGGTGGTGGGAAAGTGTAGAACTTAAGAACTAGATTCAGAATGCATTGATTTCCATTTTAGCTCCACTGCTTGTTGCCTGGGTAATCTATAAACTAATTCCTCATCTATAAGATGAATATAATGACATTACCTATTTTATGGGGTTATTCTGAGGATTAAATAAATTAGTGTATGAAAAGCACTTAGCACAGCGCCTGGGCAATAGTAAGCACTTTAATAAATGTTAGCTCTTTTCAGTAGTACTGTGGTGAAAGTGTATGGTAGGGGCAACAGGCAAACAACTGAGGGCCAAAAAACAGGATCTAGAACTGCCAGGAAGTGAATCATTTTGATAGAAGTTACCCCAGAGAAGAAGGTGTTAGGGCAGGAGGGAACGGTTTATGCCCAACAAGGCACAGAGGTTGATAATGTATGCAGCGAGATCAGACTGCAGTGTCAATGCTCTGCGTAGAGAGAGAAGCAAGGGCCAAATTTTGAAGATCGTTATTGCTATGTCAAGGAAGTTGGAGTCCAAGCTAAAAGTGGTGGAAAAACACTGAGGAAATTTAAGCGGGGGAATGAAGAATTTTGATGAGGGGAATTATGGGAAACTCCTTCAGTTTTAAAAAAAGAGCATTTTGTCAGCTGGGTAAAGAATGACCAGAAAGGTTCAAAGGTTATGAGGTTGAAGACAGGGGGACCAGTTAAGTTTTTGCATTAAACCAGGAGGAAAGTGATGAGTGCCTTCATTAAGGCATTTATTTGCTCTAAAAAGAATTAAACCCATTAAATTTTTATAGACAATATTCAAGGATTCATAATCAGAGTAATTTGTGTAGTATTTATGCAGAATTGGCCAGTATATTTGTTCCTCTTAGGTTTTATTGTCTTTTAAAAATCATCCATTTTCCATTTAACGGTATTTAAAAAAAATATTTATCAGGAATGATACAAATTATATTATCAATAAGCACTGTATTAATTATCTATAGGAAATTTATGTTTACCTTGAATAGATTATCATAGTTGATCTTATTCAGTAATAGTTAATTTAAGCCCCAGTCTGCTTTATTTTTAAAAATGAATAGATAAAGACCTAATACGATTTTGAATTGCTTGCCTGAAACATAGCCCAGTTGTCTTTGAGATGTGACTAGATGACTAACTTCCATTACTTAACTCTGCTTTTTATGTCATCATTTTGAAGGACTATAATCCAAATAGTGGTTTGAAGAACCTCTCTTTTACTTTCAGTTTGTTAGATGAATTTGATCATTTTAGCACATCCCTTCATATTTTCACTTTTTTATATCTCAGTGTTATATCAGAGTTTATGGCAATCTGACATTTTGCACAAACACACCAATTTGTCCTTCATAATAAGAACATTTTTTTCTCTCTTACAAAATCTGACATTTTATGGTAAATATCAAGCTATTAATCTACTTCTCTATTCCAAGCACACTTAATGCAACTCTTTCATCAAATCATAAATTCAAAATGTTTATCATTATGTTAATGAAAAATATAGCACATCTTTAAATCAGGCTTTAGATTTTGGACGTGTTTTCAATATGAATTTGCGTTTAAGCTCAAATGGACAAAATATCACTGTTGCTATAGTTTCGGCTCACTCTGATTTTTAGCATGCCAGTTTATCGGTTATTTGGGGCACTTTAAAAACATGGGGAAAATGAGGATATTATGAAGCTTTAATTGGTTTCCTGATTTTGATTAATTTTCTTTAAATGATATTGGATAACTTGAATAAAATCATTAAAGAAAAGAGAATTTCAAAAGTGCATTTTTCTGGCTAAAGTTTTAAAACTAACTTTAAATTCGACTTAAGTAAACTTTTCATATTTTTCACGGGGATGTAAAGAGTCATGTTATAGCCATAGCACCAGCCAATAGAAATCTTTCTAATTAGACAATTAGAGATTTTAGAGTCAGAAATGTCCCGTATCCTCTAGAGATATACTCTCAGGGAAACTATGAATATAGGGTTGTTTTTGTTGCTATCGATTTGTCTCACTGATTTCTAAATAAAATTAGCTAAATGATCAAGTGATCACTCTTTTAAAGCAATCTCATTTTTTTCCCCCATTGGTTAAAAAATAATGTTTCAGGTAACACCTTCTGTTTTGGACAGGAAGATTGTAGTCTGAACTAAGTCACCTTCTGAAAGAAATTCCAAGAAGCCAACATAGTTAAAAATGTTTATCATTGAAATTAAGAAATTGAGGTAAAAATACGTATTAAGAAACCATTTCTGATACCTTGATTTCAAATTATTTACATTGTAGGTAAAATTATAAATGGTAGATATTATAAAATTTTTTCTGTGATTATAAACAAATAAAAACATTTTATACAGAAATGCATATTTTTCATAACATCTGAACTCTACAATATATGTAAATTTTATAGGGGAAAATAGTATTTTATGATCTGAAATTAGAAGGCACTTATAGTCTATGTGATTATTGATTTATAAAAGAAATTCAAATAAATAAATAATTTTTTAATGTTTCTCAGAATAACATCTGTACCTCCTTCCTTTCATGGCTCTTAATAAGGATATATGAAGTCCTAAGAATACCCTTGTGCTGAATTTTGCTATTGTTATTCATTTATTCAGCAAATTTTTATTAAATGCTTACTATGTACTATGTGCCAAATACTGTTCTAGGTACTGGAATAGTGCCATGGACATTATGAACAAGGCTACTATTCTCAAGGAGTTTACGTTTTAGTGGGGAAAGATATTTTAACTAATGATCAACCAATAAATCAGATAATTTCAGACTGAAGTATAAAAGAAGTAGGTTTACACAAGAGTATAGATTAAGGGAGAGGGCAGCTACTTTATATGTGTCTTAGAGAAGTGTGATATTTGAGGTGAGCTCTAGATGATAGTGAGCCAGCCACATGAAGACCAGTTGCCCAGTATCACTTAGAATGCTCTCCCTTTGTCTATACTTACTCCTGTCTCTGTAGGTCTTTCAGTTTCATTGGAAGGGGCCTGGAGTTGCTGGATGCTCTTCCTAGAGAGAGAAATGCTGAGAAAATAGTCAGATACATTTGCAACTAATGCTAGTATCATTTCTTCCTGCTACCCCTGCTTTTTTCTCCTGTCTGTTCTCAGTACTTCTGCATGTTTTTAGTTACCAAGGAGTGATTTCTTGTCCCACATATGTTAATATAGAAAATAGGATACTTTTAATGGTTTTTTTTTCCCATTAGAATTACCAAGTTCTAAAACACTATATAATTTATAATTGTTATTACTGTTTCTGTCTACCCTGCCACAACCACGAAGAATCTTTTTTTCACTGATATATCCAAGAACCTGACATGGTGCCCAGAATATAATAGATATTCAGTGAAATATTTGATGGATGAATACCTTGACACTCCAGAGAGAGAATATTGAGAGGGAATCTGCTTGAGTTAGTGCTCGCTTGGTCTTGTTCACCAGTGCAACCAAATCTCCTTGTATCTGCCTTCCATTTTTATGCCTGTGCCTGACAATGAACTGTCTGACACAGTATGTTCCATAGGCTATCTCCTGTGGAACTTCCTATAGAAAGTCTCAGGTGGAGAAACATTTAAAAAGACTTGCACAACACATTGTACTGCTGACTTTCCATTTGAACAACCAATATCAAATGCTGTTTAGCTTGAGTCCCCAGAATCCAGATGGTATGCTAAGTATAGAGACTGCTTGTGCCATCTACATTTACTCTTGAGTACAATTATATTAACAGATTAGTTACAGATAGATAATATAATTAAAGTTTTAGAATGTTTTAGTGCTTTAGTTCCTGATTGTAACTTGTAGATCCTTCACTTGACTGCTTTATTTACTCAGATATTCTTTGAGAAAATGCAGGACATTGTAGATATTTTCATTTGGGTCTATGTTTTGCTTACTTGCCTCAAAACATGACTTTTTTTCCCCAGTTACTTAGCTATATGGACCCAGAAAGGGCAAGCAAACCATAATAAAATTCTGCAGTACCAGCTTGAATCATGTACTTTGCCAGTCTAAATTGATTTTAACACTGTTGGCTATTCCCACTGTTTATGCATAACTTATCTTGAAGGAATGCAAAACCCTTTATAGGTTAAAGAATCAGAGTGATGATAATGATTTGCATTGACAGTATGCAAAGGAATTAGTGGCAAGACCCATATTTGAATATAGATGTATTTTTTCCTCCCCCCAAAATGTATCACTTGGTTTTTAAAGATGTCTTGGCTCTGTTCCTCTCCCCAGTTGGAACTTTTTTCCTTTGTTTCCATTTTCTCGCTCTGCTCAATTTTGATTTCACTTCCAACAGTTTTTCCTCAATATGGAGCCTGTCCTGGAATAGAGATTTGACTGGTTGCTTTTGAAAATTCATGTGGCCCAAGCTGTTCTAGCTCCTTTTGGAACTTCTCAAGGACCCTTTGCACTCATATGCTCTTGGACTAGGCAGACCACTTACATTTTTACCTTCTGTATTCAGTGGGCCTGCCTGGTTCCATTGAAGGCCTTTTGAGTTTTCCTGTTGATTCCGTCTTCTTACTCCCTCGCAGACCCTGGTACCATATGTGTCTGGTGTTGTGGTTTATCCGTACCTGTTCATGTTTCGGCATTCAAGAGGAGGATAATTTTTCATTGAACTTTGTTGAAATTGTTTTCTATGTATTTTCTTTCTGCAGTTTACTTGCCATAGATAGGTAGGTAGGTAGATAGATAGATAGATATTGAGTTTTTTTTTTAATGTGGAAAATCAGGGATATTTTAAAACTATGCTACCACTGCCACTGTCCACCTAGAACTCGGCCTCACAGATTATATTTCTTAATTTCCAAATAGTTAACTTGTTTTGATTATATCCAAAATTATAGCTTTAATTTTGATTTTAATCAGATAATATAGTACATAAAATCACTACCATTCAGAATTTTTAAGTAGTTTCTCTGCATAATCTACACTGTCTACTTTTCTAAATGCTCTGTGGATTTAACAAAAGATTTGTTTTCCTATTTTACATGCTCCTGATTCTTTCTGCTCTGTTTTTAACAGACCTTTTTGGAAGTTCAGTCTGTAGTTGCTGTCTGTACTGCCTCACATTACATACTCGTCTTATGTTCTCTGTTTAGATTAACATTCCCACCCCTTCATTGAAAGTGCATTTGTTTGTTATCCACAATGTTGATGTTGTCAAATTTAATGGTCATAGTCCCATCCTCATCTTACTCAACCAACAAAACCAGCCACTACTTTCCTCTTGCAAGATTCCTTTTCCTTGGCATCCTTGACACCATACTCTCCTGGTTTCCTCCTACTTAATTGTTCACTTTTTTGTTGTTGTTGTTAGCTCGAATAATGAGGTGGCCCTGAACATCCTCTTAGAAGTTTTAAATGAGTCATATCCAATGTTCACCAAGCCTTCTCACCTTTCACTCTAAATTATGTGCCCATCAACTTGGTTTTGCCTCCATGGCTACTACTCTTGTGCAAACTACTATCATGTTAAAACTAGAAAAATCCAATATCCTTCTTTCTAATGTCCCTGCTTTCCTCTATCATCTCTTTCCCACCCAGCAGCCAGAATGATATTTTTCTTGAGAGTTAGATCATGTCATTACATGGCTCAGGTCTTATAATATGTTCCAAACTCTTTATCATGCCAAGGACCTAGGTGAATTAACCCCCGCTTGTCACTCTGAACTTATTTTTAACTTCTCTGCCCCTAGCTCACAATATTCCAGCTCTTGTAACTTCAGTTTCTCAAACATCTCTAGCCTAAGTGTACTATTCCCTAAGCCTGGAATCCTCCACTGACAGATCTTTGTGTGGCTTTACCATTCTTATTATTTGTATGTCCAGCTCATATATCATGTCTTCAGTGAGGCTGCCCCTAACTGCCTAATCTCAACTAGCTACATATCCTTCCACTGCATCACATCACCTTGTTTTTCTTCAGAACACTTACCATTGTCGAAAATTATGATAATCCACTTATGAGTCTACCTGGTTATTTTTTGCCTCCTGCTATTGGGATGCAAACTCCAAGAGACCAGGGACTTTGTCTTATTTACAAGGTTGTTACCAGCTCCTAGAACAGAGCTTGCTTAAGCAATATTTCTTTGAATATTTCTTTATGATTTGAATGACTGAATAAATTAATTTTTGTCTGCTTGATCAGATAGGTTATTAGAGAGATATACATATTAAAATTTATTCTGTAATTATGTTATCTAATTCTCCTTATAAGTCCAGACATTGTGTTTTCACTTATTTGGCCTGTGTTTTTGGTGCATATAGGTTTATTATTTTTATTCATTATTTGTGCCGTATACATTTTATTTGACCAGGTTTTGATTTTGAATTTCACTTTGCTATTGATATTATCCTTCATGCCTTCATTGTTGTTGTTTTTAAGAGCCAATTTTTTTTTTCACAATCCTTTATATTTTGGATATAAATGTGTCACTGCTATAGATGTGCTTTCTATAAAAAACATAAAGCTAAATTATGCTTTTTAATGTGCTATGGAAATCTCTCTCTTTTGATGAGGATTCAGTCTGTTCACATTTAGTGCAATTGCTTCTATATACTTTATCTTATTACTTTATTTTTAAATTTATTTTATGTTACATGTATTATTTATTTATTTTTTTCTTTTCTCTTTGCCATACATTTGCTAATTATTGAAGTCCTTTTTCTTCTTTTTCATTTAGATGTTTCTCAACACGGTCTAAGTTTACCTTCCTATTCCAATTTATCTTAAACCAATTTCATTGATTATGATTTCAAAATAATTATCCTTTTGAAGATTATCCAGTTCTCAATTGCTGTATTCAGAATCATCTTTCCATGGATTTAAGATACTGTTGACAATATTGTTTGATAAGCTCTGTTTCTAAGATACTCTCATGAACAGTACCTGGAGAGAAAATTCATCTGTATCTTCTCCATTTTAAAAGATGTTTTTTCTTAAATCTTTTAAAACATTTTCACCTAGAACCAATCTCCTACAGCAATTGTCTTCCCTCAGTGTCTGTATAAATGCTCTGTAATTCTTCAAATGCTTAGAAGCTTTTTGGAAATGAATGTTATTATATTTAAGCTTTCATGTATATACCAAAAATTTAACCATTTTCTGGACTGGCTGTAATTCTTTATTTTATATAAGAAACAATATTTCTTATTTTAGAATGCCATTTCAATTCCTTGCCCTGAAGGCTGGGATAATTGTGAGACTCATTTCCTTTCTTTTCCTTCACTCATGGATTATATCCTCCTCTGCGTTTTGTCTAATGTCTGAATATGGTTTTTCCATACATTTTATATAGTTTTCTAGTTCTGTAAGACAAGAGAGAAATCTCATCCTTGTTAGTCCATTTTCACTGGAAGTGGAAATTGTATTACATGTTTTTGAAAATTTTTCATAAAAGATTATTAAAGGAGAAGATTTCAAGAACTTAATTGTTTAGCTTCAGCTATCTGGGAAAATTCACTTATGTTGACCATCTCCTTTATACATGATGTAAAAGTATAATATTTACTGTATTATACTTATACTATATACCAGATATTATGGCAATAATTTTATTTCTATTAATTGAGTTAGTCTTTTCTCTAACAGTATGAGGTAGATGCTCTTATTATTGCCAATCACATATGGGACAAAAATAGGTTAAATAGTTTTCTAAAATATTTACATCTAGTAAGTGAAAAAGTTGGATTTTCTCTATTTCTCTATCTAAATAGATATTCTCTATTCAGATGCTGCATTATTGACTAGTACACTATATAATACTTCCTCAAGAAACATGTTACAGTATGATCTCTATAATGTTAACAAAAGTGGAGAACAATTTTAGCTTATTGATTTATTTCTCCTCTCAAAATTCATTAGCATGAAAATATAAACTGAGGTGGTGTATTTTATTCTTGCAGGGGTTTATAACAAAATAGTTGTATGCAGCTTCCCTAGACAAGAATATACAAGAAAAACTAGTTCCTTCAGTTTCCTTAATATAGTTGAAATTAAGTTTTTTGGCACACAAGCAATTATCAATTGTATTGATAGAAAAATGTGATAATTATTAGATGAAGAAACTCATTTGCATGTTTTAGTTAGACACATTTAATATGTCATAGGATTTCACATGAAAGTCTTAGCATGCATTACTGAAGTAATTTTATAATAGTTTTCTTTTTTTTTCACATCTTTATTGGAGCATAATTGCTTTACAATGTTGTGTTAGTTTCTGCTGTACAACAAAGTGAATCAGCTGTATGTATACATATATCCCCGTATCCCCTTCCTTTTTAGCCTCCTTCCCACCCTCCTAATCCCACCCCTCTAGGTTGTCCAGAGCATGGAGTTGATCTCCCTGTGCTATGCAGCAGCTTCCCACTAGCCATCCACTTTACATTTGGTAGTGTATACATGTCCATGCTACTCTCTCACTTCATCCCAGCTTCCCTCCCCGCACCCCCCCACCCGTGTCCTCAAGTCCATTCTCTACGTCTGCGTCTTTATTCCTGCCCTGCCACTAGGTTCATCAGTACTGTTTTTTTAGATTCCATATATGATAGTTTTCTTAAACCATTTAATGTTATAGCCTGCGCAAAGGTCATCAGTAGTTGGTTATATTAGGTGTTCTCAATGAAATTTTGATTCCAGCACATATGATTTATAATATGGTGATCCAAATTTCTTGATGATTTAAAAATATTGTATTTACAAATGCCATGAAACATCACCACTTTGAAGAAGAGCGTAGATTCAGTAAGTTTCAAACTTTCTTTTATTTTGATTTTTCAGATTGCATTCTCACAACACAATACAATCATGGATCTTGTGCAGTTTTTTGTCACCTTCTTCAGGTAATTTGCTTTTACTGACTTTGAATTTGTTAAACCTATATTCTGATGTATGTTCTATCAATCTGTTAGGTAATTTATCAGTTCTTTAACCTTAAGTATGATACAGTGTGTCTTGAATAGTTTTATATACTTAAATATATATACTACAGAGCAGAAGAAACATACTTGACATATACTTTTGCAAGTTTATTTTGCTGTAGTACTATTTAATAGCTAATTGATTCAGTGGAAAGAGGACGATAACCCTGTGTTCCCCTGTCATATAAGTAATTAAAGCCTGTTTTAATTAATAAAATTAACAGTGCATTCACTGTATTGATTAGGTCCATCTCCTAGCATTAAAATCCATATCAATTCAATTATTTCTTGGATTTCTTAGGTAATTATTATATGTGCTTAGCAATGTGATGAAATCTGTAGGGAATGAGAAAAAGTATGTATTTTCTGCCCTCAGAGAACTTATAATCTGGAAGTAAGTACTAAATATGACTTAGGATATAGCATAATTTCCTAGAATATTAGTTATTTGAGATATTAACAGTAGGTTCATTAAAAAGTGTTCCATAATTAAATACATTTGGAAAATGCTGTGTATACTGAAGTTAAATAGGGCTTTTTTGGTTTGTCTTTAACTGACATTACTTCCCAGAGGTTTTTTTTTCCTCACAGTTTTTAATATGTTAATTTGCAGTGTATCTTTCTAAAAGAGAGGGCGGAGTTTGTAGCATTTCTCAAAACCTAAAAGCTCTCTTCGTAGAACATCTATTTTCATTTCCATGGGATGTAAATAAAGAAACACTGGGCGAGGAGAAGCAGCTGAATTTTAGTAGAATTTTAGTAGAATACCTGTGTGATGGCACCTGAGATCATCTGGATTAGAAAGAATGTTATTTTTGTTAACATGATTATGATGTGTACCGCTTATACTGGTCCACTAGGTGCCTTTGTGTAAATTAGACAATTGTGCCTCCTTCTGGCAGGCATAGCCCCACATCACAGCACACAACTTTACAAACAGTGCATATAATTTTGACCTTCACTCACCAAGTTGTCTGGGCTGCGTTGAACAGTGAAGAACCTGTTAAACCAAATCCTTGACACAGATGATATGCCAAGCACTTTCCTCAACACCAAAGTAACCATTATTGGTTATCTTATAACAACACCATACAATACTTGAATTCCTAATACCTTATCCACAGGAGTTAGCCAACATTTTCTGTAAAGAGCCAGTTAGTAAATATTTCAAGATTTGTGGGGTATAAGGTCTCTGTTGCATCTAAACAACTCTGCTGTGGTGGTGCTAAAGCAGCCTCAGCCAGTATGGAAACAAATGGGAGTGGCTATGTTCCAATAAATCTTTGTTATAAAAACAGCTGCTAGGCTGAATTCTGCCTGTGGACATAATTTGCCCAACCCCTGATCTAACTTATGCCTGAATGCCTTTAATGACAGGAAACACACCATCTCTTGAGATACCATTTTCTATCTTCAGATAACTAATTGTTCTTTATAATTGAGATGAAATCTGCCTCCCTGTAATAGCTCTTCTCATTTACCCATATGGGCCCATACATAGCAAGTCTAATCTCTCTCATCTCCATTTGCAGCCCTCTAGTTTTCTACACTCTTTTCTCCAATTTACACATTCTCTGTTCGTTTATTCACTTCTTGTTGTCAAAATCCTTGCCATGTTGGTCACTTTGCTCTGAAAGCAATCATGTTTGTCTTTGTCCCTTAAAAAGTATTAATTTCCAGAATTTAATGCTAAATCATATATATCACTAACATGTGCAAAGTCTATTCATACTTTAAATTTGTCCCTTAAAAATGAAATTTGAGGAAACAACTTTTTTTTAAATTCATTTATTTTTTTGGCTGTGTTGGGTCTTCGTTGCTGTGCACAGGCCTTCTCTCTAGTTGCGGCAAGCAGGGGCTACTCTTCGCTGTGGTGTGCGGGCTGCTCATTGCGGTGGTTTCTCTTGTTGTGGAGCACAGGCTCTAGGTGCGCGGGCTTCAGTAGTTGTGGCACGTGGGCTCAGTAGTTGTGGCTCTCGAGCTCTAGAGCGCAGGCTCAGTAGTTGTGGTGCACGGGCTTAGTTGCTCTGCAGCATATGGGATCTTCCCACACCAGGGCTCGAACCCGTGTTCCCTGAATTGGCAGGCGGATTCTTAACCACTGCGCCACCAGGGAAGTTCCGAGGAAACATCTTAAATATATTTAACGTTCTCTGATTTTGTACTTCTGAATATTAAGGGATATTAAGCCTATTAATGTTGCAATGTTTTTGGAAAAGTGTGAGAAGTTGTAATTGAATGAGCCTTATTTAATGCATAAAAATAAAAGTTTTTGACAGAATAATGTGGATGTTAATATGCTAAAAAGTTTAGTTTTGTGTAAAAATTCACAAAGCTGAATATATATGTAAATTATTTAAATGTTTAGGGTTTTATTTTAAGCTTTTGAATTTGTGTGCATGTTTAAGTTCAATAACTCTTTTATTAAGTAAAAGAAAGCTAGTGTTAATGTGTACCATGTCTTAGAGATGATCCTATTTATTATGTTGTCATCATGGACAAAGTAATATAAAATATTCTAAGCATTGTGTAAGATAAAGTATATTTAATGGGTTTTTTATCATTTAAATTTTTCTCAGTATTAAAATGTAAATTAGACAGTTTTCTAATTGTCTCATTGTTAAGAAAAAAATGCACAAATACTTCTAAGTTTATTATTTTTTTAAATAAAGCCACTGTTAAATTTTAAAAGAGAGTTTTAGACAGGTCGGCATTTATGGACATCCTTCAATCAGGCCACTATTACTGCTATTGCTGTTTCTGAGTTATTGAAGTAGCAAAGGTGAATGTGTCAGCCTTTCAGTTTAGCCATGGTTTGATGGAGGCCAGTTCATAAACTTTGTGTCAGTTTTTTACTTTTATATTGGGCATAGTTCTGGTGGTAAACATAATTGAGTCAGTACTAGGAAGATCACTTATAGGCATAGCCTGGCTCTGATCTTAGCTTTCTGTGCCATCTTAAGTAGGTCACCTAGCATCTTTAAATCTCAGTCCTTTCATATCTAGAATTAAAGGATGTTGTTGTTAGAGTGTGTACTATAATATAGTGAATGATTAGAAAACTGAAAGGAATTATTTTAAAAATAAATACTTTTTTCTGGTATGTAAAATGGAAAAGTAAGTCTGTGTGAATCTGAATTTTAAAAGAATAAGCCTGGTAAATTAAATGGAGATATATCAGGGACCACTACCCCTATACCATTTAGATTTTTAATGGGGGTTCTAATTTTCACTGTCCCACTGGAATTACATAATGTTTTTGATTTACCATCTTGACCAGATGGCAGGTATTTTCAGAGGTTGCCACTTGGTCTTTCCCACTATGATAGATCTTACCCCACAGGCCAGGGATGCAATGTAGGGGTTACTCTAATCACCTTGTACATAAGTTCTAATTATACACTTGAGAAGTTAGGGAAATTATCACTGGGTGGATGCATAGACACAGTTGCCCACTATGATCCAGAATTTAGCCAGAATTTCTTACCTGGACCCTGGAGATACCTCAAGTCTAACAAGGGTTCATGATGGTATTTTAGTCCTTGAGTATCTCTGTGATCTCTAACCCTGTGTCTTATAGTAATCAAAATATCTACTTACTCCTCTTGCACTGTGTACATACCTGTGTATATACCCAAATATACACAGGGCTCTTTGTAAAGGAATCATACACAGGTCCCTTTGGGGATCATTTTATACACTTTCCAAGATGTTTCAAAATGTCTTTTCTTCTATGGACTCAGCCACCTATTCAGTGGGTTCTGGATGTGTAAATTAACTCATCTGGGAACTGAGCAGAGGATCGTGAGTTTCTCTTGGCAACAACCCTCAGCGTTTGTTCCTCCATTCCTACTTACAACAAAAGTAAATGTTAAATAGCACCGTTGTTGGCTGCCTCTCGAGATAGATACATCCATTATTAATCATCCCACAGCTCGTTGTGGGCCAGCACCCTTGGCTGCTCCTCCAGTCTTGTTGAACTTTATCCTCATTGTAGACCCTGGATTCTGTCAGTTAAGCACTGACCCTTGATCTTTTTTACTTTGGGGCCCCATCACTTAACGCCTCCCTTTGTCACTGCCTCTCCTGTTGTCAGCTCTCGTCTGCAGAAGAAAGCCACCAGTGAACTTCTTAGTGAAGCTGGTGCCCCTTTCACCAGCAAATTTCTCATGGCCTTGGTGACTGGTACGTCCCATAGAAAGTAATCTACCGGCCTTACATAATATATCCATTCCGGTACATTCCCTCCTATCAGCTTTTTTACTCTTTTCTCTTCCATCTTCTAGGGCAGCTCAGGCATTTCCATTTCACTTTGCCTTGGCCGGTGCTTTTTCCAGGCTTATAAGAATCACTTCCTCATCAAGTTTTGCCCCATCCTCTGGAGTCCTCCATAGGGTATTATATCACCTGGTCCTGAGACTATGCACCAAAATTCATGAATTCTTGTTTATCCAGGCTTATATTCCATCCCCCTTGATCAAATACCACCAAAATCCAGTTCCTGACATGATCTCCTGGCTGCTGCCAGTACATGCTAGCCAATTCTTGCAGCTTTTTCAAGTATATAATCTTTTCCCTTTCTTTTCAGGCCAAGATGCATTATTCTGTCATTAAATTCAGTTATTAGTCTAGCGATCAGGAGAGGAGGTGGTGGCAGCCTTTAGGGGGGCGACCCTGTTGTCTCTATTACTAGAAACAGGAGTTGTAGAACCAACATCCTCAGAAACATCTATGTAGATAGTGCATTCTAGGTATTCCTATCCCATATTTCAAGAGCTCCAGTTTTCCAACAGTGGCCGTTGTCTTTGCATAAGAGGACTGCTTTGGCTGAGCAGTCTATCATCTCTGGAGCTCTGCAATTCTAACAGTTAGATCGTCAGTCTACTGCTCATTCATATTGGCTCCTCCACTGTCAGAGGTAAGGGCCTGATTTAAAGCTATAAAAGAGACTCTCTAGCTCGTATATTTAGCCTGTAATGGTTATTAGTGGCCTTCAGCCTCTCATTATCCCTCTGTAGGGTCAATACAAACATAGCAGTAGTCAGCCAACTCCACTCTCTTTTGAAAGCATTTTCCCCAGGTCACCACTGGTGAAATATTTAGCAATTGAAGCCTTCTTCCAGGGACTCTCTGTCTCTCATCTAGCAACACGGATGGTTTCTTTTTAGCCTGCCAAGTAGTGAGTGAGCCAGTTTCAAATCCCCATTTTACCTCCTGATTGCTCAGACCGCAAGTCCTCAGAGAAGTAGACCAAAATGGCGTTGGCCATGCAGTAAACGTATTAGGGGGAACTCCTGTGAGGGAAAGAGCAAGGGAGAATGTGAGAGATCTTTTAGACCACAGTGCCAATCTGACCTTCGTGAAGTAGAGCAAGAAGAAAGGAAAGTTGAAGGAAAGAGCCTGAAAGTTTGACAAGACCAATGGCGAGTCCTTGAGCCAAACTCTGTATCCTAAAAGAGGAGTTATGCATCTCTCAGGATCAGGCCTTCCTTACTGTCACTGCCATGTTCAGTCATTGACTGAGAACAGCTCTCAGGAAGTGTGGCCTCAGTGTGAATACAGTGATAGATTGCCTTAATATTTATCCACTTTAATATTATGTTTTTAAGTGCAAACAAGTTAGAATTTTCAATTTTTTTAATGAATTGTGGTTTTCCCTTCAATTTTTTTATTGTGGTAAAATACAAATAATATAAAATTTGCCATCTTAACCATTTTTGAGTGAACAATTCAGTGATGTTAAGTACATTTACATTATTGTGCAGCTATTTACACTATCCATCTCCAGAACTCTTTTTATCTTGCAGAGCTGCAACTCTATGCACATTAAACAGTAACTCCCTATCTCCTCTTCCCCAGCCACTGACAACCACCATTCCTCTTTCTGTCTGCATGATCTTTACTACTCTAGATATCTTATATAAGTGATATCATAATGTTTGTCCTTTTGTGACTGGCTTATTTCACTTAGCATGATGTTCTCAAAGCTCATCCACATTGTGATATATGTCAGAATTTCTCTTCTTTTAAGGCTGAGTAATATTCCATTGTATGTATATACCACATTTTGTTTATCCATTCATCTGTTTATGGACACTTGAGTTGCTTCCATGTTTTAGCTATTGTAAGTAATGCTTCTATGAACATGAGTGTACAAATATGTATTCAAGATTTTGCTTTCAATTCTTTTGGATATATTCCCAGAAGAGGAATTCCTAGGTCATATGGTAATTCTATTTTTAATTTTTTGAAGAACCTCCATACTGTTTTCCATAGCAGTTGTACCGTTGGCATTCTCACCAGCAGTGCACAAGGATTCCCTTTTTTCCATATTCTCACCAACACTTGTAATTTTCTTTTTCTTTCTTTCTTTTCTTTTTCCTTTCTTTTTTTTTTTTTTTTCTGATTGTAGCCATCCCAGAGGGTGCAACTTTGCATCTCATTGTGGTTTTGATGTGCATTTCTTTAACGATTAGTGCTGATAAGCACTTTTTCACGTGCTTATTTGCCATTCATATATCTTCTTTGTAGAAATGTCTGTTTAAGTCTTTTGTCCATTTTTATGCCAGTATCACACTGTCTTGATTACTGTAGCTTTGTAGTAAATTTTGAAATCAAGAAGTGTGGGTCCTCCATCTTTGCTCTTTTTCAAGATGTTTTGGGCTACTTGGGGTCCCTTGAGGTACTAAAATTCATATGGCTATGGAAGTAATCATGTGAGTTTTTCCCCTTCTTTTTGTTAATATGGAGTATTACATTTCCATGTTAGACCATCCTTGCATTCCAGGAGTAAATCCTACTTGGTCATAGTATATAATTCTTTTAATAATAATTTCCCCTTTTCTGCATCATTGTTCATAAAGGATATTAGTACTTTTCTTTTCTTGTGTCTTTGTCTGACTTTGGTATCAGGATAATGCTGGCCACATAGGATGACTTAGGGATTGTTTTCTACTCTTTAATGTTTGGAAATATTTGAGAATGACTGGTATTTGTTCTTCTTGAAATGTTTAGAGGAATTAATCAGTGAAGCCATCAGGTCCCAGGCTTTTCTTTGTCAGGAGATTTTTGATTACTGATTCAATCTCCTTACTAGTCATAGTTCTATTCAGTCCTTCTATGTTTTCATGATTCAGTCTTGGTAGGTTTTGTGTTTCTAGGAATTTGTCCATTTCATCTAGGTTATACAATTTGTGTACAGTTGTTCATAGTACACTCTAATAAATCCCTTTTATTATAATAGGATCAGTAGTAATATCTATACTATATTTTTATTTATTTTTAGTAAGTTGAATCTTCTCTCTTTTCCTTAGTAAATCTAGCCAAAGGTTTGCCAATTTTGTTGATTGGTTTGAAGAACCAACCGTTGGTTTTGTTGATTTTTCTCTATTATTTTACTATTTTCTATTTCATTTATCTGTTTTAATCTTTATTACAATATTTCCTTCCTTCTGCTAACTTTGGGTTTAGTTCTTTTTCTAGTTCCTTAAGTTTAAAGTTAGGTTGTTGATTTGAGATCTTTCTTGTTTTTCAGTGTAAACATTTATAGTTAAACATTTCCTCCTTAGCACTGCTTTTACTGCATCCCATCAGTTTTATTATGTTCTGTTTTCATTTTCATTTGTCTCTAAGTACTTTCTAATTTCCCTTGTGATTTCTTCTATGAGCTGTTGGTTGTTCAAGAGTATGTTGTTTCATTTCCCCAAATTTGTGAGTTTTCCAGGTTTTCTTCTGTTATTGATTTCTGACTTTGTTCTGCTGTAGTTAAAGGAGATACTTTTCATGATATCTATTTTTTAAAATTTATTGAGAAAATTTGTGACCTAAAATATGGTATATCCCGGACAATAGCTCATGTGCACTTGAGAAGAATGTGTATCCTGTTGTTGGGAATAGTGTTTTACATATGTCCTTTGAATGTAGTTGGTTTATTGTGTTGTTCAAATCCTCTGTTTCCTTACTTATGTTTGTCTGGTGTTTCTATCCATTATTAAGAGTGGAATTGAATTGTTTTAACCATTTTGAATTCTCTATGTCTTTATTGAAATTTTTGTCTTAATTTATAACTTGTTTTATATAAACTTAGATATAGTATCATTTTTTTAGAATTTCCATGGTAAATCTATTTTCATTACTTTCAATATTTTTTATTTTATGAGATTTTAAATGTGTTTCATGTACACCACAAATATCTGCACATTGTTTATCCTGTAGTAATAATCTGAAAATCTCTGACTTTTAAAGACAAAGATTTAGTGAATTTCTATTTATTGCAATTATTGTTGTATTTTAATTTTTTTCTCCATCTTTTCACTTTTTAAAATGCTTTCTCAAGCAATATTTTTTTCTTCTCCCCTGCTTTCTGTTAAATTGAATGTCCTTTTAATATTCTTTAGTTGTTTTTCCTTTTAGCAGTTTAGGAATTATACATTTCTTATTTTTTCTTTAATGAATGCCCTTAAATTTTAACATGTATATTTTTCCTAACCAGTAATAATGTTAATCAGTGTCTTTTTTTACTCCTGAATCATATAGGAACACTAGAAAATTTGAAACTTTCACTTTTACACACAATTGTCTAATTTTAAATTCATTTTCTAATTTCTAATTTTATTTTTTAAAATAGCCTTATTGAGATATAACTCATATACAGTACAATTCACCCATTTAAAGTGCACAATTCAGTGGCTCTGCAGCCATTATCACAGTCAATTTTAGAACATTTTCATCACCCCAAAAAGAAACTGTGTACCCATTTGCAGTCACTTCACATCCCTGTCCCACACCCTAAGTTTTAGACAATCAATAATCTAGTTCCTGTATATAGATTTTCCTATTTTGAACATTTTCATATACTAATTAAAATCATACAATATTTGTTCTTTTGTGACAAGCTTCTATCACTTATCACAGTGTTTACAGGGTTTATCCATGATGTTGTATGTATCAATACATCATTGCTTTTTATTGCTAAATACCATTCCGTTGTATGGATATGACACATTTTATTTCTCCTTTTTCAGTGATGGGCATTTGGGTTTTTTCTTCTTTTTGGCTCATGTGAATTATGCCACTATGAACATTTGGGTCCATGTTTTTGTGTGGTGATACGTTTTTATTTCTCTTGAGGTGTATACCTAGGAGTGGCATTGATGGGTCATATAGTAACTCTAGATTTAACATTGTGAGAAACTGGCAAACTATTTTCCAAAGAAGATGCACCATTTTACATTCTCACCAGGAATGTATGAGGGTTCCAATTTCTCCATATTCTCAGTAACACTTCTTTTTATCTCTTTTTTATTATAGCCATCTTAGTGCATATAAAGTGCCAAAAGAGATGATGATGCTATTTTGGAGGATCCAGAAAGCATTTTTATTAATTAGAGGAATTTAAAGAATAGAAAAAGAGAGAAAAATTAGGAGTTAAGCAATTAAAAAACAAGAATAATCAAAGATGACCCTATAGAAGTGAGCATGTGAGTGGGAAGAATAATGCAAAATAAACGCTGTGATCAAGATTTTGGGAAATGAAACAATGATGTTGTCCATGAAGATATTTCAAAAGAGAAAAAGGAAGGATGTAACTCCTTACAGGGAGAGAAGTAAACCGAAATCATTAGTAACAGAATGCCTACATCAAAGTGGCATATCCCAGAAGGAGTATGTGGTATAAAATTTTTCTTTTTAAATGGTACAAGAACGAAGAACTCTGGGAAGAATGAAAAATAGAAGTCCTCCTTTTCAAAAGTGAGATTATGATAATGGATATGTTAATAGAAATGAGGCCTTAAGATACAGATTTCTCTAAGTAGAAACCATAAATTACATCTTATTATACTGGAGGTTTCTTCAGGAATTCTCTCCCTGGCTTTGCTGTAGAAGAAAACAGATATTTAGATCCCAACTCTTCTTTTAAACCAAAATATCAAATATAGCTCGAGTAAAATAGTAATTGCCCAAAGTTTATTGCAACTTAGCTAAACCAGTGCTCCATGTCTAATTTTCAGTGCTGAGGTTTGGAACACTGTAGACTGAAACTTAGTTCTTTCACTAAACTATTGCCTAATACTTCAAAATCAACATGTCCTAAATTAAACTTGCTATCTTGGCAAACAGCTGTTTTTTCCAGTATTCTCTAGCTCAGTTACGGTTACCACTATTAACCTAACTTCAATACCTGGGAATTAACTAAATACGTTTCTCTTTCCTTAATCCCCTACATGAACCCTGATTCTTCCTTCTGCCTATCAATCTATTGTATTCAAAACAACCAAAGTGATTTTTTAACATAAATTGAGTTATGAGAATCCATTGTTTAAAAGCTTCCTTTCACATTTATAATATAATTCAGACTAGACTTACAAGTTCCTCTGAAACCAGGCCTAATTATCTGCCTCCTCTCATATTATTCTCCACAAACTTATTATATTGCAGTTGCTTTTTCTTCAGAGGTATTTGGTTTATTTCTTGTTTGGTTTTGTTTTCTCTTTCATTCCTTTGTAAAGTGTTTTAAAATTTATGTGCAGTAAAATTCCATTTGGGGGGATACAGCCATATGAATTCTAAAATATGTATAGTTTCTTTTTTTTTAATTTTTATTGGAGTATAGTTGATTTATAATGCTGGGTTAGTTTCTGCTGTACAGCAAAGTGAATCAGTTATACATATACGTATATCCACTCTTTTTTAGATTCTTTTCCCACATAGGTCATTACAGAGTATTGAGTAGAGTTCCCTGTGCTATACAATAGGTCCTTATTAGTTATCTATTTTATATATAGTAATGTGTATATGTCAATCCCAACCTCCTAGTTTATCCCTCTCCCCCTTCCTCCCCAGTAACCGTAAGTTTGGTTTCTACATCTGTGACTCTTTATGCTTTGTAAATTAGTTCACTTGTGCCTTTTTTTAGATTCCACGTATAAACGATATCATATGATATTTGTCTTTCTCTGATTTACTTCACTTAGTGTGATAATCTTTAGGTCCATCCATGTTGCTGCAAATGGCATTATTTCATTCTTTTTATGGCTAAGTAATATTCCATTGTATATATGTACCACATCTTCTTTATCCATTCCTCTGTTGATGGACACTTAGGTTGCTTCCATGTCCTGGCTATTGTAAATAGAGCTGCAATGAACATTTTGGTACATGACTCTTTTTGAATTATGCTTTTCTCAGGGTATATGCCCAGTAGTTGGGTTGCTGGGTCATATGGTAGTTCTATTTATAGTTTTTTAAGGAACCTCCATACTGTTCTCCATAGTGGCTGTATCAATTTACATTCCCACCAACAGTGCAAGGGGGTTCCCTTTTCTCCACACCCTCTCCAGCATTTATTGTTTCTAGATTTTTTGATGATGGCCATTCTGACTGGTGTGAGATGATATCTCATTGTAGTTTTGATTTGCATTTCTCTAATGATTAATGATGTTGAGCATTCTTTCATGTGTTTGTTGGCAATCTGTATATCTTCTTTGGAGAAATGTCTATTTAGGTTTTCTGCCTATTTTAGGATTGGGTTGTTTGTTTTTTTGATATTGAGCTGTATGAGTTGCTTGTATGTTTTGGAGATTAATCCTTTGTCAGTTGCTTCATTTGCAAATATTTTCTCCCATTCTGAGGGTTGTCTTTTCGTCTTGTTTATGGTTTCCTTTGCTGTGCAAAAGCTTTTAAGTTTCATTAGGTCCCATTTGTTTATTTGTGTTTTTATTTCCATTTCTCTAGGAGGTGGGTCAAAAAGGATCTTGCTGTGATTTATGTCATAGAGTGTTCTGCCTATGTTTTCCTCTAAGAGTTTGATAGTGTCTGGCCTTACACTTAGGTCTTTAATCCATTCTGGGTTTATTTTTGTGCATGGTGTCAGGGAGTGTTCTAATTTCATACTTTTACATGTATCTGTCCAATTTTCCCAGCACCACTTATTGAAGAGGCTGTCTTTTCTCCACTGTATATGCTTGCCTCCTTTATCAAAGATAAGGTGACCATATGTGCGTGGGTTTATCTCTGGGCTTTCTATCCTGTTCCATTGATCTATATTTCTGTTTTTGTGCCAGTACCAAACTGTCTTGATTACTGTAGCTTTGTAATATAGCCTGAAGTCAGGGAGCCTGATTCCCCCAGCTCCATTTTTCTTTCTCAAGATTGCTTTGGCTATTCGGGGTCTTTTGTGTTTCCATACACATTGTGAAACTTTTTGTTCTAGTTCTGTGAAAAATGCCATTGGTAGTTTGATAGGGATTGCATTGAATCTGTAGATTGCTTTGGGTAGTATAGTCATTTTCACAATGTTGATTCTTCCAATCTAAGAACATGGTATATCTCTCCATCTATTTGTATCAACTTTAATTTCTTTCATCAGTGTCTTATAATTTTCTGCATACAGGTCTTTTGTCTCCTTAGGTAGGTTTATTCCTAGATATTTTATTCTTTTTGTTGCAGTGGTAAATGGGAGTGTTTTCTTAATTTCACTTTCAGATTTTTCATCATTAGTGTATAGGAATGCAAGAGATTTCTGTGCATTAATTTTGTATCCTGCTACTTTACCAAATTCATTGATCAGCTCTAGTAGTTTTCTGGTAGCATCTTTAGGATTCTCTATGTATAGTATCATGTCATCTGTAAACAGTGACAGCTTTACTTCTTCTTTTCCAATTTGGATTTCTTTTATTTCTTTTTCTTCTCTGATTGCTGTGGCTAAAACTTCCAAAACTATGTTGAATAATGGTGGTGAGAGTGGGCAACCTTTTCTTGTTCCTGATCTTAGTGGAAATGGTTTCAGTTTTTCACCATTGAGGACGATGTTGGCTGTGGGTTTGTCATATATGGCCTTTATTATGTTGAGGTAAGTTCCCTCTATGCCTACTTTCTGGAGGGTTTTTATCATAAATGGGTGTTGAATTTTGTCGAAAACTTTTCCTGCATCTATTAAGATGATCATGGTTTTTCTCCTTCAGTTTGTTAATATGGTGTATCACATTGATTGATTTGCGTATATTGAAGAATCCTTCCATTCCCAGGATAAACCCCACTTTATCATGGTGTATGATCCTTTTAATGTGCTGTTGGATTCTGTTTGCTAGTATTTTGTTGAGGATTTTTGCATCTATGTTCATCAGTGATATTGGCCTGTAGTTTTCTTTCTTTGTGACATCTTTGTCTGGTTTTGGTATCAGGGTGATGGTGGCCTCGTAGAATGAGTTGGGGAGTGTTCCTCCGTCTGCTATATTTTGGAAGAGTTTGAGAAGGATAGGTGTTAGCTCTTCTCTAAATGTTTGATAGAATTCGCCTGTGAAGCCATCTGGTCCTGGGCTTTCGTTTGTTGGAAGATTTTTAATCACAGTTTCAATTTCAGTGCTTGTGATTGGTCTGTTCATATTTTCTATTTCTTCCTGGTTCCGTCTCGGAAGGTTGTGCATTTCTAAGAGTTTGTCCATTTCTTCCAGGTTGTCCATTTTATTGGTATATAGTTGCTTGTAGTAATCTCTCATGATCCTTTGTATTTCTGCAGTGTCAGTTGTTACTTCTCCTTTTTCATTTCTAGTTCTATTGATTTCCGTCTTCTCCCTTTTTTTCTTGATAAGTCTGTGTAATGGTGTATCAATTTTGTTTATCTTCTCAAAGAACCAGCTTTTAGTTTTATTGATCTTTGCTATCATTTCCTTCATTTATTTCATTTATTTCTGATCTGATCTTTATGATTTCTTTCCTTCTGCTAACTTTGGGGTGTTTTTGTTCTTCTTTCTCTAATTGCTTTAGGTGTAAGGTTAGGTTGTTTATTTGAGATGTTTCTTAAGGTAGGCTTGTATAGCTATAAACTTCCCTCTTAGAATTGCTTTTGCTGCATCCCATAGGTTTTGTGTTGTTGTGTTTTCATTGTCATTTGTTTCTAGGTACTTTTTGATTTCCTCTTAGATTTCTTCAGTGATCTCTTGGTTATTAAGTAGTGTGTTGTATAGCCTCCATGTGTTTCTATTTCTTACAGATTTTTTCCTGTAATTGATATCTAGTCTCATAGCATTGTGGTCGGAAAAGATACTTGGTACAATTTCAGTTTTCTTAAATTTACCAAGGCTTGATCTGTGACCCAAGATATGATCTATCCTGGAGAATGTTCCATGAGCACTTGAGAAGAAAGTGTATTCTGTTGTTTTTGGATGGAATGTCCTATAAATATCAATTAAGTCCATCTTGTTTAATGTATCATTTAAAGCTTGTGTTTCCTTATTTATTTTCATTTTGGATGATCTGTCCATTGGTGAAAGTGGGGTGTTAAAGTCCCCTACTATGATTGTGTTACTGTCGATTTCCCCTTTTATGGCTGTTAGTATTTGCCTTATGTATTGAAGTGCTCCTATGTTGGGTGCATAAATATTTCCAATTGTTATATCTTCTTCTTGGATTGATCCCTTGATCATTATGTAGTGTCCTTCTTTGTCTCTTGTAATAGTCTTTGTTTTAAAGTCTATTTTGTCTGATATGAGAATTGCTACTCCAGCTTTCTTTTGATTTCCATTTGCATGGAATATCTTTTTCCATCCCCTCACTTTCAGTCTGTATGTGTCCCTAGGTCTGAAGTGGGTCTCTTGTAAACAGCATATATATGGGTCTTGTTTTTGTATCCATTCAGCCAGTCTATGTCTTTTGGTTGGAGCATTTAATCCATTTACATTTAAGGTAATTATCGATATGTATGTTCCTATTACCATTTTCTTAATTGTTTTGGGTTTATTATTGTAGGTCTTTTCCTTCTCTTGTGTTTCCTAGAGAAGGAAACTTCTAGAGAAGTTCCTTTAGCATTTGTTTTAAATATGGTTTGGTAGTGCTGAATCCTCTTAGCTTTTGCTTGTCTGTAAAGCTTTTAATTTCTCCATCGAATCTGAATGAGATCCTTGCTGGGTAGAGTAATCTTGGTTGTAGGTTTTTCTCTTTCATCACTTTAAATATGTCCTGCCACTCCCTTCTGGCTTGCAGTTTCTGCTGAAAGATCAGTTGTTAACCTTATGGGGATTCCCTTATGTGTTACTTGTTGTTTTTCCCTTGCTGCTTTTAATATTTTTTCTTTGTATTTAATTTTTGATAGTTTGATTAATATGTGTGTTGGCGTGTTTCTCCTTGGATTTATCCTGTATGGGACTCTCTGTGCTTCCTGGACTTGATTAACTATTTCCTTTCCCATATTAGGGAAGTTTTCAACTGTAATCTCTTCTAATATTTTCTCAGTCCCTTTCTTTTTCTCTTCTTCTCCTGGGACCCCTATAATTCGAATGTTGGTACGTTTAATGTTGTCCCAGAGGTCTCTGAGACTGTCCTCAATTCTTTTCATTATTTTTTCTTTATTCTGCTCTGCAGTAGTTATTTCCACTATTTTATCTTCCAGGTCACTTATCCGTTCTTCTGCCTCAGTTATTCTGCTATTGATCCCTTCTAGGGAGTTTTAAATTTCATTTATTGTTTTGTTCACCTTTGTTTGTTTGCTCTTTAGTTCTTCTAGGTCCTTGTTAAACGTTTCTTGTATTTTCTCCATTCTATTTCCAAGATTTTGGATCATCTTTACTATCATTATTCTGAATTATTTTTCAGGTAGACTGCCTATTTCCTCTTCATTTGTTAGGTCTGGTGGGTTTTTGCCTTGCTCCTTCATCTGCTGTGTGTTTCTCTGTCTTCTCATTTTGCTTAACTTAATGTACTTGGGGTCTCCTTTACGCAGGCTGCTGGTTCGTAGTTTCCATTGTTTTTGGTGTCTGTCCCCAGTGGCTAAGGTTGGTTCAGTGGGTTGTGTAGGCTTCCTGGTGGAGGGGACTAGTGCCTATGTTGTGGTGTATGAAGCTGGATCTTGTCTTTCTGGTGGGCAGGTCCACGTCTGGTGGTGTGTTTTGGGGTGTCTGTGACCTTATTATGATATTAGGCAGCCTCTCTGCTAATGGGTGGGGTTGTGTTCCTGTCTTGCTAGTTGTTTGGCATAGGGTGTCCTGCACTGTAGCTTGCTGGTCGTTGAGTGGAGCTGGGTCTTGGCGTTGAGATGGAGATCTCTGGGAGATTTTCACCGTTTGATATTACATGGATCTGGGAGGTCTCTTGTGGACCAGTGTCCTGAAGTTGGCTCTCCCACCTCAGTGGCACAGCCCTGACACCTGGCTGGAGCACCAAAAGCCTATCCTCCACACGGCTGAGAATAAAAGGGAGAAAAAAAAGAAAGAAAGAAAGAAGAAGATAAAATAAAATAAAATAAAGTAAAATAAAATAAAATAAAGTCATTAAAATAAAAAATAAAAAATTATTGGGCTTCCCTGGTGGCGCAGTGGTTGAGAATCTGCCTGCTAGTGCAGGGGACACGGGTTCGAGCCCTGGTCTGGGAGGATCCCACATGCCACGGAGCGGCTGGGCCCGTGGGCCACAATTGCTGAGCCTGCGCGTCTGGAGCCTGTGCCCCGTGACGGGAGGGGCCGCGATAGAGAGAGGCCCGCGCACCGCAATGAAGAGCGGTCCCCGCACCGCGATGAAGAGTGGCCCCCGCTTGCCGCAACTGGAGAAAGCCCTCGCACGAACCGAAGACCCAACACAGCCAAGAATAAATAAATAAATAAATAAATAAATAAGAAAATCCTTTAAAAAAAAAAAAAAATACTTACTCTTTAAAAAAAAAAAAAAAAAAAAAAATTATTAAGAAAAAAAAATTTTAAGTAATAATAATAAAAAAAAAGGCAGACAGAACCCTAGGACAAATGGTAAAAGCAAAGCTAGACAGACAAAATCACACACAGAAGCATACACATACACACTCACAAAAAGAGAAAAAGGGAAAAAATATATATATATATTGTTGCTCCCAAAGTCCACCTCCTCAATTTGGGATGATTCGTTGTCTATTCAGGTATTCCACAGATGCAGGTACATCAAGTTGTTTGTGGAGCTTTAATCCGCTGCTCCTGAGGCTGCTGGGGGAAATTTCCCTTTCTCTTCTTTGTTCGCACAGCTCCCGGGGTTCAGCTTTGGATTTGGACCCGCCTCTGCGTGTAGGTCACGTCTGACCTACATGAGGGCGTCTGTTCTTCGCTCAGACAGGATGGGGTTTAAGGAGCAGCTGCTTCGGGGGCTCTGGCTCATTCAGGCCGGGGGGAGGGAGGGGTACGGAGGAGGCAGGGCGTGCCTGCGGCGTCAGAGGCGTCATGACATTGCACCAGCCCGAGGCGCAGTGCGTTCTCCCAGGGAAGTTGTCCCCGGATCACGGGACGCTGGCAGTGGCGGGCTGCACAGGCTCCTGGGAGGGGAGGTGTGGAGAGTGACCTGTGCTCGCACACAGGCTTCTTGGTGGCGGCAGCAGCAGCCTTAGCGTCTCATGCCCGTCTCTGGGGTCCACGCTGGTAGCCGCGGCTCGCGCCCGTCTCTGGAACTCGTTTAGGCGGCGCTCTGAATCCCCTCTCCTCGTGCACCAGGAAACAAAGAGGCAAGAAAAAGTCTCTTGCCTGTTCGGCAGCTGCAGACCTTTTCCCGGACTCCCTCCCAGCCAGCTGTGGCGCACTAACCCCTTCAGGCTGTCTTCACGCCGCCAACCCCAGTCCTCTCCCTGCAATCCGACCGAAGCCCGAGCCTCAGCTCCCAGCCCCGCCCGCCCCGGCGGGTGAGCAGACAAGCCTCTCGGGCTGGTGAGTGCTGGTCGGCACCGATCCTCTGTGCGGGAATCTCTCCACTCTGTCCTCCGCACCCCTGTGGCTGCGCTCTCCTCCGTGGCTCCGAAGCTTCCCCCTCTGCCACCCACAGTCTCCACCCGCGAAGGGGCTTCCTAGTGTGTGGAAACCTTTCCCCCTTCACAGCTCCCTCCCACTGGTGCAGGTGCCGTCCCTATTCTTTGTCTCTATTTTTTCTTTTTTCTTTTGTCCTACCCAGGTACGTGGGGAGTTTTTTGCCTTTTGGGAGGTCTGAGGTCTTCTGCCAGCGTTCAGTAGGTGTTCTGTAGGAGCTGTTCCACATGTAGATGTATTTCTGATGTATTTGTGGGGAGGAAGGTGACCTCTGTGTCTTACTCTTCAGACATCTTGAAGCTCCTCTGTATAGTTTCTTGTAATCATCAGCTCTATCAGGATATAGACCAGTTCCAGAATCTCAAAGAATCCTTCATAGGGCTTCCTTTACAGTGAGGCTTTTTCCTCAGCCATAAGCCCTGGCAACCACTGATTGGTACCCTGTCTCTATAGTTTTGCCTTTCCCAGAATGTCATATACATGAAATCATACAGTATGTAACCTCCTGAGACTGATTTCTTTCCCTTAGCATGCTGCATTTGAGATTTATCCAAGCTGGTTTTTTCCATTAATAGTCCATTTCATTTTTGTTGTTAAGTAGTATTCCATTGTATGAATATACTCCAGTTTGTTTATCCATCCACCCTTTGATAGATATTAATTGTTATACTTTTCAGCAGCTATGAATAATGCTGCCGTGGACAAGATACATACTTGTATAGGTTTTGTGCAGACATAAGTTTTCACTTCAGGATAAATATGTGGAAGTGGGATTGCTGAATCATATAGCAAATGTATATTTATCTTTATAATAACTGCCACTATTTTTCAGAGTGACTGTATCGTTTTGCCTTGCCACCAGCAAAGTATGAGGGTTTCAGCTGTTCCACATACTCAGTGCTTGGTCTTGTTGGTATTTTTTATTATAGTCGTTCAAATAGGTGTGTGGTGGTATCTTATCATGATTTTAATCTGCATTCCCCTAATGGCTAATGACATTGAATATCTTTTCATGTACTTATTAGCCATACTTTTATCTTCTTTGGTTAAGTGTCTTTGCAAATTTTTTGCCTATTTTTTATTGTTTGTTTTCTTATTCTTGGGTTTGAATATTCTTTATATATCTGGATGTAAATCTTCTGCCGGAAGTGTGATTTGATATAATTTTCTCCCAGTCTTTGACTTGTATTTTTATTCTTTTAACAGTGTCTTTTGTGGAGAAAAAAATGTTTTAATTTTGAGAAAATCCAATGTATTTTTTTTCTTTTATAAGTTATGCTTTTGGTGTCATATAAGAACTCTTCGCTTACTCAAGGTCACATAGATTTCCTTCTAAGAGTTTTATACTTTTACATTGTACATTTAAGTCTGTGATCCATTTCAGATATCTTTTGTTTATGAGTCTATGATCCATTTTAGTTATTGTTTATGATTGAGGTGTAGGTCAAGGTTCATTATTTTGCATATGGATATCCAATTTTTACAGCCTTTGGAAAAGACTGGTCTTTCTCTTTTGAAATGCCTTTGCAGCTCTGTCAAAAATCCATTCACCGTCAGGCTTCCAGTTCCAGGAAACACTACATAAACATACATCTCTCTTTATGTCCCATGGGTCTCAACTATAAAACCTGGATGATATGCATGGGCAGCTATTTGGTAATTGTGAAAAGTAAGTATCATCAGGCAGATCAGGGAAGAACACCAGAATTCAGAGCACCCTGAAATATTTGGAAGTTAACCATTTTTTCCTCCAGTATCCCCTGCCTTGAGCCTCGATGAAGAAAACATCCTGGAAAAATACTCTAGTTCTGACTTGTGCTGTGGAAAAGGAAGCCCTTAAAGCTCAGAGAGTAGGGGAGATCCACCCCCCAATTCTTCCTCTCTTTTAAAATATTTACTTACCCCGAATTCCAGGCAGTCTTGAATCAGGAACATTGGCTGCAGCAAAAATGGCCAGGAAGCTGCTAGAGCCAAATCTCCAAGGGTTGGGAATCTTCTACATAAGGCGGAACTGTGGGTACAAGAGGGTCAATACAAATCCATTGCTTTTCCCTCTTCTCTGTCCTCCCAATGCAGAATGTGGCACAATCACAGAAGCGGGTAGTTTCTGGCCAGAGGATGGAAAAGTGAAGCCCAGAGAACCAGAAAAAGTCTGGGAAATAACAGAGAGAGAAAAGCCATCCCATAAAGTTGAACTTCTGGGATTTTCCATGTGAGGCTCTTATCCTAATTAGCATACCAAAGAATTTGAGAAGTGGCTAATGGTTAGAACTCTGCCCAGGCCCCAGACTGAACCCACATGGCAGACTCAAATAGCACTGAAAAAGCTTTGGGTACATTGTAAGCACAGCCTACAGATGTCTAAAGTAAAATATCTCTATAGAGAATATCGACATTTTCTATAAGATACAAATAAGACCTCAGTCCCTCTGTAAATTTGATACAGCAGGAAAGGCTGTGATGGAAGTCACCATTCTTCAGCTTGGTTAGCAAGTCAAGGACTGTCTGTCAATATTTATTTATAGCTTTAAGAAAAACTTTATCGGGTGTTGGATCTGTTAACCATCCATATGGAGAAAAGTAACATTTGACTCCTACCTCATACTAATCATAAAAATCAATACCAGGAGAAAAGGAAAAACATGAAGTATCATCTAGAAGGTAATATGGGAATTCTTCTTCACATCTTTAGAACTGGGAAAATTTCTTAAACAGACACACAAAGCACTTCAATAAAATTAGACTACAGTAAAACTAACAATTTTTGTCGTCAGAAGATGTCATTAACATTGTGAAAAGTCAAGCCATGCAGTAGTATAAAATATTCACAACCTATATAAAGGATAAAGGCCTTATAGTCACAATATATAACTCATATAAATCAGTAAAAAACAGTCTTAAAACTCAACTCCCCGCCCCCAAAATGGCAAGAGACTTGAATAAGCACTTCACAAAAAAGGATAAGTGGCTAACAAAATATAAAAATGTGCTCCATTTAATTTTTATCAGGGAATGCAAATTAAAACCACAATATAATACTATTTACTATTCACCCATTATAGTGGCTAAAAAGAACAAGATAGATAATATCAAATGTTGGAGTGGATGTGGAACTCTAGACACTTCCCGGTGGTCTAGAAGTTGGTGCAACAACTTTGAAAACAATTTGACTGTATTCTAAAGTTGAGCTTACCCATACTCTGTGATCCAACAATTCTATTCCATCAAAGGTCATGTTAAACATATTTATAACAGTGTGTTTTAAATAACCAAAACCTTGGAATAACCCAAATACCTAAAAATAATAGAATATGGGGCAATGAAAAGAACAAACTAATCCTAAAAGAACAATATGGATGGCATTCACTAACATAGTTTTGAACAAAAGAAGCTAGAAACAAAAGAATGAATATTTTAGGATTCCATTTGTATAAAGTTCAGAAATAGGCAGAAACACACTATGGTGTTAAAAATCATTATGCTAGTGACCTCTGATGAAGAGGGGATGGGCAAAGTACTATTTCTTTACTGGGGTGGTGGTTACATGGGTATATTTTCTTTGCGATAATTCATTGAGCTGTATACTTATGATTTCTCTATGTGTGTTATGCATTAGTGCTTTAGGAAAGCTTTTTAGGAAGAGCATTTACTACTTTAAAAATATTAGGGGAATTTTGTAATTGAAACTTTTATCCTGACTACATGGTTTCAAAAGGTATGCTTTAAATAAAAGTTGAGTGTAGAAAAGAACACTGTATACATTGACCTTTATAATTTTTGGTGCAAGTTTGTGAGATTAAGGTTTTATCCAGGTACATGATTTGTAACAGGAGTAGTTAACCAGGAAGGTCTTCCTTACTATATGTTGCTTGTCTTTTTAATACTTTGCCAAGGAGGCTTTAGAGCACTCTATTTTCTGTAGAATACTTCAAGAAAGGATTGAAGAGTTATCAAATGTGCTCTTTAGATTTGTAAATCTGTTACCGGTTTTGGGGGTGTTCATTTAGGCGTTTTTCTATGAATTTTACATAAATGATATCAGAGGTAGATTTTATGGATTCTTTCCCCGCCTTCATTTAACTCCTTCCATGTGGCTATGCAGTGAGGTTTCAGTTTGGGAGGAATTTATCCCTCACCAGCTTCATGGGTGGGCTAAAGCCAGTAAGTGCATACCCTTCAATTCGCCAAGTGATTGGTGAAGAGTGGGCATGTATAATGGTATGTGATAGAAGTCTGGAACTGTGGCATTCGTTTTTGTATCTAAGAGAAAAACAAGCCTGAGAATAAAGCTGATGCACAACAGAGTGTATGGGTCAGAAAACAGAAAAGAAATGTAGCCAGGGCCCTGACCAGAACAAACCTGGAAGTTCTTCTTCCTTTTGACTTTGGGGAGTGTCTTAGTCTGCTCAGGCTTCCATAAACAACTAACACAGACTGAGTGACTTTACCAACACAAAGTTTATGATCTCACAGTTTTGGAGACTGGGAAGTCTAAGATCTGAGTGCCAGCATGGTTGGCTTCTGGTGAGAGCTTTCTTCTTGGCCTATAGATGACCGCCTTTTTGGTGTGTGTTCACGTGGCCTTTTCTCGGTACAAGTGCGTGGGGAGAGAGCACAAGCTCTCTGGTGTTTCTTCTTATGAGGACACTAATTCTACTGGCTCAGGGCTCTACCATTATGACCTCATTTAACTTTAGTTACATCCAAAAGTTGCTCTCTCTAAGTATAATCACATTGGGGTTTAGGGCTTCAACATACAACTTTTGGAGGAACATTTGTAGCATTCTGCCTCTAGCCCCCTAAATCATGTCCTTATTGCATGCAAAGTACATTTATTCCATCCCAGCAATGCCAAAAGGCTTAATTCATTCCAGAATCGACACTAAAGTCTAAAGTCTCATCTGAATATCATCTAAATTAGATATGGGTGAGATTTGGGGTCAAGTTAACCCGAGGCAAAATTCCTCTCTAGTTGTGAGCCTGTGAAACCAGGCAAATTATGTGATTCCAAAATACCACGGTGGTATAGGCATAGAATAGATATTCCCATTTCAAATGGAAGAAAAGTAAAGGAAGAAAGGGGTGATGGGTCCCAAGGAAGGCTAATCCCATCAGAACTTAAAGATTTGAGAATAACCCTCCTTGGCTCAGTGCCCTACCTCCAGGTCCCATAGCTCTGTGGTGCGGCCCTGCCACGTTAGCTTGGCAAGGTGGCCCTGATGCTGCAGCACTGTGCTGCAGCCTTGGCGCCAAGGCTCTTGGCAGGGGTATCCTGGTCCTCTAAAACCCAAGAGGCTCCACCCTTTGAAACTGAGGAGGATCCATCCTTGCCCCCTGGGCCTGTGGTGGGAGTGGGAGCCCTAAAGGTCTCTGATTCCCTTCTGGGTCATTCTTCCCTTTTCTTAAAGGATAAAGCCTGCTTCCAACTGAATAGCTGTATGTTCCCATCCCATAGAATCCAAGAAGCCTGAAAACCTTCTTTCATTACATCTTGTTTTCTCTGTACCCTGTAGTTTAAACTCTCGGTGTCTCTGCTGGTATAATCCCATATCTATTGCTATAATAGTATATTATTAGAAGAATATTTTCTTAAACTATTTATTGATTTTACCAATTTTTCATCAGCATGATCGCTCTTTACTTTTTATTACCAGCCTAATATGAATTAACATAGAAAGCATACAAACCCCTAAAGTGTATATCTCCTCTTCTCAAGGAGGTAAAATCGTGAAAACTGAAAAAGTTTATACTGGCTTCCTCTATCATTATAAAAGTGACACTCTTCACTTATGTTATGAAATTTAGATCAGAAAGAATTTAAGTTCCTTGTGGAGAAATTCAGCAAGTCTTCACTGTCCTAAACTGAATCTTGATCATGTAACTATTATGGGGGGAGGATATTGTGAATTACAAATTGTCAAATAAAAATACTTTTTGGTATTTAGGTTACATTTAATTATTAAATGTAAATGAATTTTGGTATGTGTACTATTGTCTACTACTGCAGACACTGTGAGAGAAACAGTTGACAGGATATGATGTCTGACTGAATATAAGGGATGATAAAATTGAATGTGTTTTTACATTTTACCTGGAAAGTAATGGTGAGACAAGAAGTCAACAGGAAGGGGAGAACTTGCAATTTAAGACTTTTGTAACTTAGGCAATTTACGTAAACTCTCCATGACCTCAACTCTCATCTTTTAAATGAGTACATAGCAGAATACACAGTATATCATGTGTGATTGTGGTAATGAAAGAATTAATGCATGTAAAACATGTAACACAGTGCTTGGTACATATTACCCAATAGATGTTAGTTACTTTTATTATGAATGTTACTCAGGAGTACAGTTTGGACATGGTAGATTTGAGGTGATATTTATCTCTCTTGTTAAAATTCTTAAGGTATTATGGTAAGACTTAAATTCAGATAAATGGATCCTTGGACTATATATAAAGTATCAATTCTCACTACTATATTTCAACAGTTGCATTGTTAACCTGGATATAACAAGGGAAGTGTAACTGCTATGGCAGGAATTCAGACTAGAACAGGGTTTTGGCACTATTGGCAGGTTGGCTGAGAGAATCTTTGTTGTGGGGAGGAGGACTGACCTCGATATTGTACCATATTTACCAGCATCCCACTTGATGTCCACCAAGTGGTGACAACCAAAAATGTCTCCAGCCACTGCCAAATGTCCCTGGAGGGCAAAACTCTCCTGATTGAGAACCAGTGGACTAGAAAGAATCATGTAAGAGTCTTCAAATATATAAAGAAGTGTTAGAATATAGAAGAAGGAAATGGCTGATTCAGTGTAACCCAGAGGCAGAAGCAGCACTGATTAATAAAAGTTAGAAAGACAGCTTAACAGAAAATTTTCATAGTTTGAGCTAGCTAAAAATAAAATGCACCAACTTATGAGCCAGCAGAAGCTACTATGTGTATTTAATTAGGGACCGGATCACTATCAGAGTTGTGCTGAGAATTTCTTTCCTGGGAGGGAGTCTGAACTAAATAATGTCATCGATATCTTCCAATGATAAGATGCTCTCATTTTGGCAGGTTAAATGACTTATATTTGGAAATGATTCCAAATGAGGTCATAGTTGAAGCTATGAGAATAACTGAGCTCTTTTTCTGAGAGCAAGAATAGGTAATAGCATGGTCTTGTGAATGAATTTTCAGGAATGCCCATAATTTAAAACAAAGAGTCGGGAATGCATTCTACTCTCATTGACTCCCTAGTGTGTCAAGAAGATGAAGGAAGCCAAGAAAATAAAGTGTTCAGACGGGTTTTAAAGGATGGATGGTTGGTATTGTCAATTGAGAAGTAAAAGACAGTTGATAGAGAAAAGACTAGTTTATTTAATTTTTAGAAAGTCACGATGAGGAAGTACCCACTAAAATATTGCATAGTATATAAACATTAATTATTAATATTAACATTTTTATTAGTATACAAATTAGATACCAAATAATAAGACATTAAATAAGACTAGGTTATGAGGAAATTGACATGGAAGTGGGTACATGGACCACTTGCTCAACAAACTAGAGGAAGCTACAGGGTTAATAAAATAGGGTTATTGTTTTTTTATTTTTTAGGAGATGTGGGACTTGAGCACTTCTGAAAATTTAAATTTAGATGAAACAGAATGAGTTTATAAATACTAGAGGGAAAGATAATTATGTAAAAAGCGGAAAGGTACCTCAGTGGTTGATACTGGGGCATATGGAAAACAACTGTTATGACATAGTGTGCAAGCTCAGAGTTCAGAGTTCCCAACAGATGGGAAGGAAAGAGTCTGAGGCTTTCGTGGCTCGTTTTGAATTTTGGCTCTACCACTTCAACTCCCTGTGTGACTATAAGCAATTTACTTTGAACTTCTCTGAGCATTGGATTCTTCTTTTCTAAAATAAGAATAATATATCCTATCTGGAAATGTCCTTATAAAACTAAACCCAGTCATCAGTGTGATGTATCTAGCACAGTATCTGGAATGTGTTCAGCACTCAGTGGATGGGTGCTAGAATTATCAATGTCATTGTCAGCATCATTGAAAGATATTCTAAGATTTCTTTAAGTGAGGCAAGGAGAAAAAATATATTAAGGATTTGACAAGAGTAGAAAGTGTCAACATTTACACTGCTTATGAGTGAATCAATTGATGAGTACAAGGATTATCAGTTAAGGGTGAAGACCAGGTTTTTGGTAGTGGTCAGTGACCAGTGAATTCATAGTGGCACTGTTCTGCTCATTTCTGGGTCTTTTCATAGCATAATCTTTGACCACAGAGCAAAGGAAGGGAAAAGAAACAGTAATGCATGATTGGGATTGGTTAACCAGATTCACATAAATCTGTTATTTTGAGATTTGTCAGTCTCAAATTACTGCTAAAAAAGTATCCTCTGCTACATAGTCTATCTCATATGGTACCTAATACATATTGACCACACGTATATACGTTGTAATTGAATTATTTCTTAATTTAAACATTAGCATATACAAGGGAGTCTCAGCTTCTGTAGAACTGACATTTTGGACAGAATAATTCTTTGTCATTGGGGCCAGTCCTGTGCATTGCAGGATGTTTAGCAGCGTCGCTGGCTACACTCACTAGATGCAAGTTGCACTTCTCTCCCAGTGTGATAATCAAACAGGTATCTAGACATAGTCAAGTGTCCCAGTGGGGGGATGGGGGGGAGGGCTAAATCACCTTCAGTTGAGAACTACAGGAATATTCTCAGATATAAGATAGTTGCTAATAAAGGTAAAATGAATAAATGTGTGATATTTAAATTTATGAAATTGCCAGATTTTACGACTCAATAGCAATTCTAAAAAAATTTATTGCTGTATAAAACCAACAGAATTATAAAGTTACATTCCTTCTGACGGAGAAAATCTGAAAGATAGACTATAATATATATTAAAGAATATAAATAATTTTTCTACCTGTGTACTTTGCTTTTACTTGAGAATGTTTTACAAACTTCTAATTTGTCTGTTTTGCTTGAATATTTACCAAGGCAAAGTGATTATTTCTATATATTTTTAAATCCTCTACATATTCTTTTATCATTTCATGACACATTGCAAGTGTTTTAAGCAAAAATTATTTGTGTTTTATTTTCTAGTTGTTTTTTATCCTTATTACTGGTGGCCGCTGTGGTGTGGAAGATCAAGCAAACATGTTGGGCTTCTCGACGGAGAGAGGTAACAGTAATATTACTTAATCTTTTGTTTAAAGATTCAAGCAAACATATGGATCTGTATTCCTTAATTGACATCCTCCTTTCAAACAGAGATTTTCAAATCAGTTTCATTTATTAAGATTGAGCAAGTCAGGCTTCCCTGGTGGCGCAGTGGTTGAGAATCTGCCTGCCAATGCAGGGGACACAGGTTCGAGCCCTGGTCTGGGAAGATCCCACATGCCACAGAGCTGCTAGGCCCGTGAGCCACGACTACTGAGCCTGCGCGTCTGGAGCCTGTGCTCCGCAACAAGAGAGGCCGCGATAGTGAGAGGCCCGCGCACCGCGATGAAGAGTGGCCCGCCACTCGCTGCAGCTAGGGAAAGCCCTCGCACGACCCAACACAGCTAAAAATAAATAAATAAATTAACTAAAAAAAAAAAAGATTGAGCAAGTCAATCTAGTATTTTTTAAGCTTTAGATCAAAATTTGCCACTGTCATTTTAAATCAGTATCTGTAGAAGCATTGGTTAGTTGCAGAGTTTTTTTAAAATAGTGTTAGAATTTATAGTGGATACCAGTATTAATTTTGTTGATTAAATAACCTGCAATCTCTTTAATTTAGGTAGTTATACTATAAAAACATTATTTTTATAACTTACAATTTAAAAGAATATTCTGAGCAATAAATATTAATTTTTTGTTTGTATCGTGTAGAATTCTTTTTTTTGGTAATCAGATCTTTTTCATGGGTGTCTGATAATCCAAATTTGTTTGAATTACACCTCAATTTGATACATATCTATATCAGAATTAATCATGTGTGTCCCTTATAATCTTAAAATTGATAAAAACAGTAATACTCTTACAGAACAACTGTTGATGTAAATATATTATACAAATATAGTTTCCTAACTTTGTATGTATTAGTTAATTGAAAGGAACAAAGAAATATAATAATATGAGGATTCTAAATGTGCAGTAGGTTTATTGTTCTATACCTCATATAATGAAAAAGCATTTCTGTTTTTATTAATATTATTATATTCTATTACATTTTATTTTTTATAAATTTATTTATTTATTTATTTATTTTTGGCTGCATTGGGTTCGTTGCTGCGCACGGGCTCTCTCTAGTTGCAGCGAGCGGGGGCTACTCTTTGTTGTGGTGCGCGGGCTTTAGTAGTTGTGATGTGCGGGCTTCAGTAGTTGTGGCTCGCGGGCTCTAGAGTGCAGGCTCCGTAGTTGTGGCGCACGGGCTTAGTTTCTGTGCGACATGTGGGATCTTCCCGGACCAGGGCTCGAAGCCGTGTCCCCTGCATTGGCAGACGGACTCTTAACCACTGCGCCACCAGGGAAGTCCGTCTATTACTATTAATATTAGTATTATTAGCATTTTATTTGCTGTTGCATTTCCCAGTATATTTTTATACGTTTAATTTTGTGAAACAATGTATAGCAGAGATATAATTACTTACCTTCTTGTTTTCCACAAAAAAAATTATATTTAAAAACAATCCAGAATATTCCAAATTATAGAATTAGTAAATGACATGAGTTCTTCTTAATTATTCTCCTATTTTCAAACATCCAGTGCCTACCTATAATATATTTGCAAACTTGACACCACTCCCCTGCAAATAAATTACTTACCCTAATTCTCTCCACCTCTCTGATTTTCTATACATGGGCAGTGCAACATCAGTGAGAATTTACTTGGTATGGTCCTATGATAAAATGTAATCCAATTTAAAAGGAATTTTAAAAATATTAATATATAAATATTTTGCAAAAAGTGGAATTCTGTGTGGAGATAAACAATCTTCTACATATGCTAGACAATCTATTAAGGTAAAAGTATGGATTCAGGAAGGAAAAAACAAGTGGTAGTCAGGCAGTCTGAAAACTTTCCATAATGGAGTAGAGCAAGTGACTATTTATGCCTCGTATCATTAGAAAAGAAGTTAGGCTCAATCAGGGAGCCTGGGTTCTCACTTCATTATGACTAGCAATGTTTAAATATCTGATTTCTAAAGTTTATAAAATGTAACTGTATAAAGATAGAATTGTGCAAACATCGATGTACAACTCTGCCATTAGCTGGGTGGGTAAGCAGTCTAATTGAATTCAGTTTCCTCTAAAGAGAGGCGTCGTACTACATAACTTATTCTCAGTTTGAGGTTCCTAGAGCTCTAGGAATGTTTATATGTAATGACTAAAGTTTAGAAACGATTAAACATTTGATAAAAATAATGGGAATTGTTCATTTAACTATGAAACTTTCACACTTTTCAAAATGACAAATTGCTTTTGGTTAATATATCACCTTAGTGTATGTAGTATGTAGTTTATTGCATATTATCGGAAGCTCTGGCCAGCTGATATTACTTTAATTTTTAAAATACAAATATGAATTTATTTTTTGATTAGAAGTCAGTATCTAAGTATGTGTTGCACATGTGAGAATGGAGGAAAATTAGGAAGGAAGGGAGAACTAGATTAGGGACCTCTGGGCCAGTTCTAATCTGTGGTTCTAAATGTTACTATGTCCTCTTGATAGTCCTCAATTTAATGTCCTTCTTTCCACGTCTTCCAGGTAATGAATCTTTGTTAAAGAATATAACAATATTTGCGTTTAATTTGCTACCTCTATCAAAATACAAAATCTGTCCTGTTGAGAGGTCATGTCATGTTACAATATCATAGTTAAAAAATATTATGGGGGATTTTATCATTTTTAACTTTATTAAATCTTTTAAATACAAATTTCTAATGTCTTAGAAACCATTCATATGTTGATGCCCAAAGTAAAGATGATATTATTTTGATGACTACCAGACATCTATTTAGCTAATAATTTTTATATTAATAAAAGATTGTCATTTTGGTTTTAGAGACCCAATGACTTTTAACTACACAGTTGTAGCTAATATGATAATCCCATTTATAGACTTCATGTAAATGGAGTAAAAATGTGTTTTTATCTCTCTTTATTCAGTTTTAACTATTAGATTAACACTAATATTCCCGAAAGGAAAATACCTCAATATTTTTTCTTTATATGGAGATGATACTTTCTCCAAAGCATTAAGACATCAATTATTGTAAACCTCAGAGGACCCCTATGAGTGGTAGAATGACAGTTTATCTTTAATAGTAAATGAAGGTTATTTAAAGGATTCTTCCTTCTTGGTATTTCTGTAATTTTGTTATAGGAATTGTATTACTTGCTTTTCTAAATATAGGGACTGTTTTAAAATGAAAATAATCTTTAGACATTTTAAAAATATATTGTGTTAATTAAACCAGACATATTGCTTTTTTGTTTTTAACTATTCGAAGGTTTGGGTCTCATAAACACACACGTACATTTTTTGTGTTATAATTTTAATATCAGAAGCCCATTAATAATGTTATGCCTTTGAATAATACCCCTTGAATTCAGGGGCTCTTAAAAACACAAAAATGAAACTATAAAGGACCTTAATTTTAATGTTACCTCTTCATATGGGAGCTCGAAACTCATTTCTGTAATAACCCTATTAAAAATATGAAAGTTTTGTGTGCATGTGTGTGGAGGGAATGCTGTGCTAATTAATGGAAACAATAAGTGGACATTGATCGGTGGAAATATTATAAACTACAAGAAGGATGAGTTTATTTTTATAGCTTATGCTTGTTACAGAGGTCTTGAAAACCTTGAGATTCAATGGCACCTTGAATTTTAGATAAATAGTCATTATATTACAAAAACATTTGTTAGGGCCAGGTATATGTTAAAAGGAGACTTTTTAAATAGCATCGTCATACTTAATAATTTTCATGTTTAAACTAAACTATGAGTTTTTAATAGGTATTAAAGGCACAAACCCATTAAAATTTTATAATTACTCCTTGCAATAAAGGTATTAATCTTATATTTGACTAACATAAGTGGAAATATCATGCATATCTTAATAGTTATAAGAAGTTAATTTTTTCAGTTAACAACATTTATTCCCATATATTTTGGGTGGTTTAACTGTAGTATACCTCCATTAAAATCTAACTGGAAAATCTATAGAATAATAGATCCCATAAGCAAAGGTAAGGTTATATTAATAAACTTCATATTACTAGTGGGTTTGTGTATTTGAATGATTACATTTCCTGTACCAGGAACTTTTATTTCTTTTATTCTCTTTACAGTTCTTTAAAGAATAAAAAATATATTAATATAGATCGTTACCACATTATTTGCTTATACTTCATAGTATAGTATGCATCTCTAATGCTTAAAAATTATAAGAACAATATTGTCTGGGATAAGTCAATGTCCAATGAGTAACTGATCTTGTGTTCATGATGCTCTATTTTCCTGCACATTTCACAGTCACGCAGCATAAAACCTAAATTTGAATTTAACATAATCAACCTGAAATTTGAGTTAAAAATAATAAACTAAAACCCATAAATAGTAGCTCTGAGTGACAAACTACTTTTCTTAAGGCAAACACATTAACTCTTTCCTCTGTTTCATGGGCACAAAAAAACAAAAAAGAATTAGTATCATTAAGTTATACTTTACTCAGGAAATGTCATGAGTCAACAATTTATGATAAAATCATCTCTGAGAGGCTAAATTTGTGGTAAATGGGTTCTCATCTAAATATTATTAATGTAATGCATCATTGTTTACAAAGTAAGTTACTGTACCTCTTTAGAAATACACCCAACTTATTTAGAGAGAGGAGAGTGGGCAGAGAGAAGAGAGTAATGAGAAAATGTTACTTTGGGTGGAAAAATTAAAATTAATTCATTTAGGTACTGTATGAAACTTCTTGTATAATTTCTTAGTAATTTAAGAATCTGTATTTTATTTTTAATGGTCAAACATTGCAATATCTAGATAAAGCTTTCCATAAAACATGTTGCTTTGTCAGAAAAGCAAGAAGTTTTAAAAATCATTATTAAATAATGAGCTCAAATAAATGTTTATCTTGGCAGTTAATGGCCTTAGTATCAACTTATTTTTGCTTAACATTTTCTGTAATATTATGACACAAATCAATCATTTGATGTACCACTTAGAAAGAAAAAATAGTGCCAATTAACTATGGCTGTCTTGCCACTAAGAATATTTGTCTTATACTATTCAAAGGACTCATACAGAATTACTTAGATATAGATTTTATTGTATATCAACATGTATATACATTGAAAGGAAAGTAAAAGCAAAATAAATTGGGTAAGGCATTACCAAAACTTGTTCACGTTCATAGTCCAGTTTTTCATAAATCACTTTGACTCAGGAAAAAAACGTTTTGTTTATTTCACATAGTATCATTGACTAGAGTAATCAAGTTTGTGTCTGTGCAGGCAATGACAACTATATCATAACTGCCATCTGGCCAGTAGTGATTGTACAATTTCATTGATTGTAAGACACATCAAACTTCAGAGATATTAAAATGTGAAAACAAAGTATGGCTTAGAATCTATAAAATATGGTAGGGCCTACTTTATAAGGTTTATAGTACTAAATGAGTTAATATGTGCTAAATACCCCACTGCCTGTTACTTACCAGACTTCAACAAACGTTAGCAGTTATTGTTTGTTGATACGTAAAATAAAGAATGATTAGCAATATATTATGCATTCATATTAGTAACAGCAACTCCTGTATATCTAGGATTCTTTTCCTCCTCCATATCCACTTTAACACAGTGGTTCTCAATCTAGCCAGTCCTTTAGAATCACCTGTAGATCTTAAAAAATATATTTATATATCCCTGAGTGCCACTCCACTACTCGACCCCCATCAGACCTATAAATCAGAATTTCTTTGAGACTCAGCTTGATGTATCTATTTTTAAGCCCACAATTGATTGTAATATGCACCATTAGCATTGAAACTCTGCTTTGACTTCTACTCTTAGAGAGATGGAAAACCATTGAAGCATTTTCCACAGAGGAGTTAAGTGATTTGAGCTAAAATGATCTGCTTTTAAACTGATAATTCTGCTGCTGTGTTAAAACTAGATTACAGATAGACACCTGTAGACACAGGGAGACTAGTAAGTAGGTTATTACCATACCTGGTGAGAGATGATGATAGCTCAGATCAAGAGGTGGCAGTGGATATGGCAAGAAGTGATTGGATTATGAGTACGTATTGAAGATAATAACAGGATTAGATGGATAGGGTGGTGTGAGAAAGAAATAAACCAACCATAGAGCTCGCAGAAAATGAAGGAAATAATAGAGACTAGAGGAGAAATTAATGCAATAGAGAACAGAAAAACAGCATAGAAAATCAATGAACATAAGCTGGTTCTTTGAAAGATCAACAAAATTGACAAAATAGCTCAACTGACCAAGAATAAAAGAGAGAAGATTCAAATCACTAAAATCTGGAATGAAAGAGGCAATATTATTACTGATCTTCTCGAGATAAAAAGGCTTCTAAGGGTACACTATGAACATCTGTAGGCCAACAAACTGGATAATTTAGGTGAAATGGAAAACTCCTGGAAAGGGATAAACTGTCAAAACTGATTCAAGAGGAAATATAAAATCTGAGTTAGACCGTAACAAGCAGAAAGATTGCATTAGTAATTTAAAAATTTCACACTAGATGGATCAATGTCCTGTCTGCAACAAGCACATGTAGCGCCCAGATCTTGCTTTCTAATACAATTTTCCAATGAAAGGAACCAGGGATTTTTGGAGAATTGGCCGATTCTCGGACTGGGATGGGAAATACACAAACTGAGCCTGGAGTTTCTTGTAGTGCCAGAATGTAAGGAATTGTTCAAATACACGAACACATACACACACACACACACACACACACACACACACACACACACAAACACTACAATGATGAGAGTATGTCAAAGGGATACTAGAGCCACCAGAGGCAGCTCCCATGATCAAAACAGGAACAATTTGAGCAGTAAAATAAAGTAATATTTTATGATAAGCGGGTATATAAAATAAGTATCAATGAACCCATACTGATATAAACAAGTTATTGAATAAATAAATAAATGGAGGAGAATTGATGTTCTCCCATGCAGAAGAATTCCAAATAATTTATGTAGGTAGTTTGCCCTTGAGTAGGTGGAGCATAGCTGCACACTCCTTAAGTGTGAGATGAACATGGTGACTTCCTTGCAAAGCACATGGTATGGAATGGGGTAAAAAGAGTAAAACTGAGTCACTTTACAGTGGAGAAGTCTGGCAGACACACCCTTAGCCAGGTGATCAAGGTCAACATCAACAGAGATTAGTCATGGTGATAGTATGTATCTTTGATATGATGTGATAAGAATGGGACTTTATCTCTGCAGTCTTCCTCCCCAAAACCCATAACTCTAATCTAATTATGAGAAAAACATTAGCTCAGTCCTAGCTGAAGAACAATACCTGAATCTAAAAAATACTTCATCAGTACTCATCAGAACTGTCAAGCTTTAGGAGACATGACTACTAAATGTAACGTAATATCCTAGAAAGGATCCTGGAACAGAATAAAAAATGGACTTTAGTTAATAATAATGTATCAATATTGGTTCACTAATTGTCACAAATATACCATACTAATGCAAAGTGATACTAATAGGAGAAACTGGGTATGGGACATACTGAAACTCTGAAATATCTTTGCAATTTTTCTATAAATCTAAAACTATTACAAAATGAAATTATTTTTAAGAATTTTCACAAAGAAAAGTCTAGGCTCAGATGGCTTGACTGGTGAATCCTACCAAACATTTAAAGAAGAATTAATCAGTCCTCACAAACTCTTCCAAAAAAATAGAAGAGGAAGGAACGCTTTCCAGCTCTTTCTGTGAGGCCAGTATTATCCTGATACCAAATACAGACTTTGACATAAGCACAGACCAATATCCCTTATGAATACACACAAAAAAATCCTCAACAAAATACTAGCAAACTGAAACCAAAAACACATGAAAGAATTATACACTATGGCCAAGGAGGATTTATCTCATGAATGTAAGACTGGTTCAACATATGAAAATAAGTCAATACAATACACCATAGCAATAGAATAAAAGACACTAATCACATGAGAATCGCAATAGATGGTAAAAAAAAAAAAGCCAAACCCTTTCATTATAAAACACCCAACAAACTAAGAGCGAAAGCAAACTTAACCTGGTAAAGGGTGTCTACGAAAAACACATAGCTAGTTAACATCATATTTAAGGAATTCTTCCCTCAGGTCAGGAACAAATCAAGGATGTCCACTCTTAACGTTTCTGTTCAACATTGTACCCAGATGTTCAAGCCAGAGCAATTAGGCAAGGAAATGGGGTAACAGACATCCAGATTGGAAAGAAGTGAAACTATCTCTATTAGCAGATGACATGTTTTTTGTATAAGAATCCTCGGGAAACCACCAAAAGATTATTAGAACTAATAAATGATTTCATTAAACTTATAGAATATAAGATCAATATACAAAAATCAGTTCTATTTCTATACACAAACAATGAACAATCTGAAAATAGAATTAAGAAAACAATTTGATTTAAAATAACATCAATACGAATAAATTACTTAGGAACAAATTTAAGAAGATAAGTATGAAACTTACACTCTGAGAACTACAAAACATTGTTGAAAGAAATTAAAAAGATTTAAATGAATGGTAAGATATTCCTAGTTGGTAGATTGGAAGGCTTTATATTGTTAAGATGGCAATACTTCCCAACTGATACACAGATTCAGCATGATCCCTATCGAAACACCAACTGGCTTCTTAGTAAAAATTGACAAGAGAATCCTAAAGTTCATGTAAAAATTCAGAGGACCCCGAATAGCTAAAACAATTTTGAAAAAGAGGACCAAAGCCGGAAGACTCACACTTCCTAAATTCAACTCACTGCAAAGCTACATTAATCAGTTTGGTGAGCTTACTGGCATAAGGATGGACGTATGATCAACAGAATAAAATTGAGAGTCCAGAAATAAACCCTTATATTTACAGTCAGTCGATTTTCTACAGGGGTTTTAAGACAATTAAATTGGGGAAAGATTAGTCTTTCCAACAAATGATGTTGGGCACCTGGATACCACATGCAAAAGAATGAAGTTGGACCGATACTTCACACCATCCACAAAATTGAGGGAACAATACACATAGATGTAAGAGCTAAAACTAAAAAATCCTTAGAAGAAAACACAGGAATAAATTTTCCTGACCTTGAAAAGTCCTCTTAGATATGACACCAAAACACAAGTGGCAAAAGAAAAAGTAGATAAATTGGAATTCATCAAAATTAAAAACTTTTGTGCTTCAAATAAAACCATAACGAAAGTGAAAAGACAACCTAAAGAATGAGAGTAAATGTTTGTAAATCATTTATCTAAGTGACTTGTATCTAAATATATAAAGAACTCTTACAACTCAGTAAAATAACAAATGATTCAATTAAAAATAGCCAAAAGATTATGACTGGGCGTTTCTCCAAATGAGATATTTAAATGGCCAGTAAACATATGAAAAGATGCTCAGCAACATTAGCCACCAGGAAAATAGAAATAAAACCCACAGAATACCACTTCACACCCACTAGGATGGTTATGATCAGCAATAATATATGTTATTATTCACCAATAATTATCACCATTAACTACCAATATTCATCAATAAGTATCACCAATTATCACTAATAATAAATGATAATAATAAATTGAGGATGTGGAGAAATTTAATGCCTCATACATTGTTGCTGGGTGTGTAAAATGGTGCAGCCACTTTGTAATACAGTCTGTCAATTTCTCAAAAGGTTCAAGTCTCCTTATGACCCAGCAATGTCACCCCTAGGTATATACCGCAGAGAAATGACAACATAGATAAACAGAAAAACTTGTGCATAAATATTTTTAACAACATTATTCATAATAGCCATAAAGCAAAATATCCCAAATGTCCATCAGCAGATGAATGAATAGTGTGATATGTTTGTAAATGGAATGTTACACTGTATTAGAAAAGAATGAAGTCCTGATAGACGCTGTAACAATGGATGAACCTTGACAGCATTAGGCAAATCTATAGAGACAGAAAATTCGTGGTTGTCTTGGGCTGTGGGGTGCCTGGTGGGTGAGGAGTGAGGGGTGGCTGAATAGCAAGTGATTGCTAATAGGTACAGAGTTTCTTTTTGGGATATTGGAAATATTTAAACTTAGATTGTGTTGACTGTTGCACAGCTCTGTGAATATACTAAATACCATTTAATTTACACTTTAAATGGCTGAATTGTATTGTATATGAATATCTCAAAATAGCTGTTAAAAATAAGAGAGAGAGAGGTTAGGAGGAGGAAGAGAGAACTTAAAGCATGAAGTGTAGATAACTCTTAAGAGGTTTTTTGCTTCAATGGGGCAGAGTGTATATACTTTACACTCCTGCCTTTTGTTGTAGAGGAATTTACTTTCAGTGCTTCAGTCTAAAACTAATCCTTCCACTTGTGCACTGGATGGTCCTCATTGAATCATGTAGATAAGGCAACCATATAGTTGATTGAACTTAAACAAAACAAGCACACACATTTAAACTGGTTATTTAATTTTGGTGTTTTGTAATGTAAATGGAATGTTCATTAATATAGTACAACAAAGCAAGTAAATTATATCTTATTCTTGAAGTCTAACATAGATGCTTCTCATTCACAGTCATTTATGTGGGTCGATATAAAAAGGAAACAGAATAAAAAATCTATTTTTTGTTTTATTTACACCTGCTAGATGACTAGGGACTAGTATGTTCTCTCTTACATCTAAAATACCTGATTAGTAAAAGAAGAATTTTGTCTTATCAGAAGTTGCATTGCTTTTGCTGAAATAATATGTTTTTTAAAGTAAAAGATATTATTTCAAGGTATATGATCTTTTGTATTGCATAAATTATTGTGGAATGATGGAAATAGAATTTCTCAGGATTGTATTCAGATCCAGGATTTAGCACATTAAAAGTTGAGTGTATGGGTGATAGTATTATCAGCATTCCATATTAACATCGTTCATATTTTGTAAATTGTTGTTTAAAATAAAAGAATTGTCACATTTAAGAATATGCCATAATTTTCACATCTGTATTTGAGGGTCCCTCTGCCTACCTCCTACCTCCTTCCTACAGTGTCCTCCCCACCCCACGACTGCACACTTTTTTGCTAGCTGTATACTATTAATACTTGGACATTTATATATAATTTTTATTTTTATAAATTTATTTATTTATTTATTTTTGGCTGCGTTGGGTCTTCATTGCTGCGTGAGGGCTTTCTCTAGTTGCGCGAGCGGGGGCTATTCTTTGTTGCAGTGCGTGGGCTTCTCATTGTGGTGGCTTCTCTTGTTGCGGAGCGCGGGCTCTAGGCGTGCAGGCTTCAGTAGTTGCAGCACACGGAGTCTAGAGCACAGGCTCAGTAGTTGTGGCGCACAGGGCTTAGTTGCTCCGTGGCATGTGGAATCTTCCCGGACCAAGGCTCGAACCCGTGTCCCCTGCATTGGCAGGCGGATTCGTAACCACTGTGCCACCAGGGAAGTCCCTGTATATACATTTAAGCCTAATACATAATTAAGCACTATGTATAATTTTATGAGCTAAAATTTCTTCTCTTTGTGAACTTTTAAGATACATTCTACTGATTCTAGTTGGATAGAAAATCTGCTTCTAGCAATGTTTTAAAAATTATGACTGAACATGGTTACTGTAATGCATTCCTTATTAATTGTCCAAAATTAGTTTAGTTATCTAACAGTATATAGTTATCTCAATCATGTACTTAGTATTTTTATTTCAAAATAAAAATGCTTTTATTAATATCAGCATCCTGAAGAATTGATTTTCCCAATAATTCAACCACATTATAAGGAACATAAAAACAGTATTAAATTGAAACATCTAGATATTGTGCACCCTCCATCACTGGTAGTGGTTTACTGTAATAGGGATTCTCAATCAAAGAGGACATTTCAAAATAGTATAATTTGAAAAAGCCTCCTCTGGTTGATTTTGATGTCCCCTTTAGAGAGGCAATTCTCCTTTCTTTCTCATCCCCAAGAGTCACAGCTGTACTGGAAATAATGCTAAATTGGCATTTGACACATACTGTCATTATCAAGAAATTACCTGGTATTCTTGCTACATAGTATATTGCATTTATTTATTTTTAAAGTCTTTTAATATCTGCATAATTATGGTCTAATTTGGTTTGTTGTCATTCACTGAAATGATTCATATACTTTAATTGTAATATCTAGGATAGCCACTATTAGAGTAGTATTGAATGAACATGGTATTCATAGAACATGAATGAATCTAATATTGAAAGTATTAGCTATTTTAGTATATTAATTAACTTGAGTCTGAAATCACTGTTATATTATAACCAATAGTTTGAACAAGGGCAGGCAATCACAGCTTGATTCTTTATTCCCGTAGCTCATGAAAACTCATTTCATGTGGCCAAATGGTTTCTGTTCCTTGAGTAGCTAAGGACAAGCACGATTTTTTTTCCCCTCCCTTTTTTTTCTAGACATGTTTTCCATTTCTTTGGTAATTTATTTCACAAAATTTTATTCTAATAGTGGAAGAGAATATTAAGTCAGTCTCTCTACTGGAAGTAAACATTGGGCACATTGCTAACAAATGAAACATCATTTTTATTACCTTGTTTGCATTTTTTAATATCTATTTTTAATAAGTGATATGTCTATGTTTCAAAATTCAAAATTTGCACCCCTGTTCCCTAATCACTCAATTCTCTCCTTCCCAGAGCCAATCAGTGTTACCAGGGTTTTTTGTTTTTGTATTCTTTTGAAGTTATTTAATGCATACACAAGTAACTGTGAACATACCTTTTTCCCTTTATTATTTACTCTAATGACAGCATACTATATACACCTGTTTGGAAGATTTTAACATTTAACTTTAAAATTCTGAATAATTCTTATAATTCTAAATTATTACTTTTTTAAAGGAATATTTCATATCTAATAATGAGGAGTCAAAAATGTAAAACTAGTATTTTCGTGGTGTATCACATTTTGACCATTTTTAATTTTTTTCTCTTTACTATTTATTTCTATCGTGAAGTAATGCACTTAGAATATTCTTTCAAAGAGATTTTTGGAAGAATTCCAGGATACCATTTTAGCTATTAATTCTGAGAAATAATTCTTTTTAAAAATTTTATTGAAGTATAGTTGATTTACAGTGTTATGTTAATTTCTGCTGTGCAGCAAAGTGACTCAGTTACACACATATATGTCCTTTTTCATATTCTTTTCCATTATGGTTTATCACAGGATATTGAATATAGTTTCCTGTGCTGTATAATAAGACCTTGTTGTTTATGCATCCTATATATAATAGTTTGCATCTGCTAATCCCAAACTCCCAATAATTCCCTCCCCAACCCCCTCTCCCCCTTGGCAACCACAAGTCTGTTCTCTATGTCTGTGAGTCTGTTTCTGTTTCAGAGGTGTGTTCATTTGTGTTGTATTTTAGATCCCACATATAAGTGATATCATATGGTATTTGTCTTTCTCTTTCTCACTTACTTCGCTTAGTATGATAATCTCTAGGTCCATCCATGTTGCTGCAAATGGCATTATTTCGTTCTTTTTTTTATGGCTGAGTAGTATTCCATTATGTGTGTGTGTGTTTGTGTGTGTGTGTGTGTGTGTGTATCACATCTTCTTTATCCATTCATCTGTCGATGGGCATTCAGATTGTTTCCATGTCTTCACTATTGTAAATGGTGCTGCTGTGAACATAGATGCACATGTATCTTTTCAAATTATAGTTTTGTTTGGGTATATGCCCAGGAGAGGAATTGCTGGATCATATGACAACTCTATTTTTAGTTTTTTGAGGAATCTCCATACTGTTATCCATAGTGGCTGAACCAATTCACATTCCCACCAACAGTGTAGGAAGGTTCCCTTTTCTTCACAGCTTCTCCAGCATTTATTATCCGTAGACTTTTAAATTATGGTCATTCTGACTGATGTGAGGTGGTACCTCATTGTAGTTTTGATTTGCATTTATCTAATAATTAGCAACGATGAGCACCTTTTCATGTGCCTATTGGCCATGTGTATGTTTTCTTTGGAGAAATGTCTATTTAGGTCTTCTGCGCCCTTTCGGTTGGGTTGTTTGTCTTTTTGTTATTGAATTGTATGAGCTGTTTGTATATTTTGGAAATTAAGCCCTTGTAGGTCACATCACTTGCAATTATTTTCTCCCAGGCCATAGGTTGTCTTTTCGTTTTGTTTATGGCTTCCCTTGCTGTGCAAAAGCTTATAAGCTTGATTAGGTCCCATTTGTTTATTTTGCTTTTATTTCTATTGTCTTGGAAGACTGACCTAAGAAAACATTGGTATGATTTATGTCAGAAAATGTTTTGCCTATGTTCTCTTCTAGGAGTTTTATAGTGTCTTGTCTTATATTTAAGTCTTTAAGTCATTTTGAGTTTGTTTTTGTGTACGTTGTGAGTGTGTGTTCTAACTTCATTGATTTACATGCAGCTGTCCAACTTTCCCAACACCACTTGCTGAAGAGACTGTCTTTTCCCCATTGTATATCCTTGCCGCCTTTGTCAAAGATTAATTGTCCATAGGTGTGTGGGTTTATTCCTAGGCTCTCTATTCTGTTCCATTGATCTGTATGTCTGTTTTTGTGCCAATACCATGCTGTTTTTTTTTTTTTTTTTTTAATTTTTATTTATTTATTTATTTATTTATTTATTTTTGGCTGTGCTGGGTCTTCGGTTCGTGCGAGGGCTTTCTCTAGTTGCGGCAAGTGGGGGCCACTCTTCATCGCGGTGCGGGGACCGCTCTTCATCGCGGTGCGCGGGCCTTTCACTATCGCGGCCCCTCCCGTCGCGGGGCACAGGCTCCAGACGCGCAGGCTCAGCAGCTGTGGCTCACGGGCCCAGTTGCTCCGTGGCATGTGGGATCTTCCCAGACCAGGGCTCGAACCCGTGTCTCCTGCATTAGCAGGCAGATTCTCAACCACTGCGCCACCAGGGAAGCCCTACCATGCTGTTTTGATTACTCTAGCTTTGTAGTATCATCTGAAGTCTGGTAGGGTTGTGCCTCCTGCTTTGTTCTTTTTCCTCAGGATTGCTTTGGCAATTCTGTGTCTTTCATGGTTCCATATACATTTGAGGATTACTTGTTCTAGTTCTGTGAAAAATGTCATGGGTATTTTGATAGGGATCACATTAAATCTGTAGACTGCTTTGGGTAGTATAGCCATTTTAACAATATTAATTCCTCCAATACAAGAGCATGGGATATTCTTTCCATTTCTTTGAATCATCTTCAGTTTCCTTTATTAATGTTTTGTAGTTCTAAGCATATGTCTTTTACCTCCTTGGTGAGTTTTATTTCTAAATATTTTATTATTTTTTGAGGCAATTTTAAAGGGATTGTTTGTTTGCATTCCCGTTCTGATACTGAGAAATAATTCTTAAAACCACACCCCAGTGGAGTACCTCTCAAAAACTCATTGCTCTTACTCCTTTATAATAATCATGTAAGGAAAATTACTAAGGATTTCAGTAAGAAATTTAAGGAACAGAAAGCTAAATTATAATCTTAGAGAGTTAAATTAAAATACTGGCAAACTGCTTTAGTCTATGTTGTAAATTCTTTGAAATATGAATAAATGGAAAATAATAAGAAAATTTGACTTCTGCTATTTTTCCTGCATTTAAATTAAAAAAATAATTCTATGTAAATAGTTTTATGTTGGTGTAGAAAGACTATATAATTGTATAGTCATTATATCATGCAATTATAAGTTTGTACGATAGCATTGTGTTAAAGGGTGGTACAGACTTACGGCACTCATGTACTGGTCTTCCACCTAGTGCATTTAGAGCAGTTTGTATTTGCTTACCTTGCTTGGCCCTATTTCCTTGCTTTGGAAATTGACTTACAATGATTTTGAAACACAGACTCTCCAACTGCTAATAATTTGAAGTATGGTAACATCTAAATTTATTAGTATTATCACTTTTATTATTTTTTAGCTGCGTTGGGTCTTCATTGCTGCACGCTGGCTTTCTCTAGTAGGGTTGAGCGGGGGCTACTCTTCATTGTGGTGTGTGGGCTTCTCATTGTGGTGGCTTCTCTAGTGGTATACGGGCTCTAGGCATACGGGCTTCAGTAGTTGCAGCACACAGGCTCAGTAGCTGCAGTGCCCGGGCTCTAGGGCACGCAGGCTCAGTAGTTGTGGTGCCTGGGCTTAGTTGCTCCATGGCATGTGAGATCTTCTCGGACCAGGGCTCAAACCTGTGTCACCTGACTTGGCAGGTGGATTCTTAACCACCGCGCCACCAGGGAAGTCCCAACATCTAAATTTAAAACCTATACATGGTCAGTATTTTTAAGTAAAGTATGTAAGATTGTAATTAAAAATCCAGAAGTCATCACTTGTGTATTGGAAATTTCCCTTTGACTATCTTTTTTCGGGGTGGGGGGACAATTGCTCTGCCTTCATCTTTAATATCCTATCTTTATTTTTATTTATTGCTATCAATTTTTCTACTTGTATAAAACTGTATTTTTCTTTAAAATTCCAAGTTATTACTGTAAAATAACATTAGTTTCTATAAAACACAGGTTAGCAAGATCCTATTTAGTCTGTTCCTTTTACAGTGCCTCACTAAAAGTATTAACTTCTTATTTATTCTTATTACCTCCTGAAGTACTGACATTGTGGACTCCAGAAAGGTTTATAATTGGAACATCATCTTTGACTTTCAAAAACCATACATATTTGTTTAAACAATTCTATATGAAGCCCATAGTTAGTAATCAAAATGAGAGAAATACACTATTCTTTTAGGCTGGTTTTGTATTATATCATTATAAATAGCTGTGGACAATTTATTGTTACTTTCAGAATAGTTATTTGCCTAACAGATGAGCTAACATGAATTAAACAGTAAATCAGTTTTACTTCCTTTAGATAATTAGTAATTTACATATAACCTTTGGCTATTCTTTTATCTTAGGGTATTGATATAAGTTGCATAAAATTGTTTTCTATATGGAAAATGCTTTGAAATGCAAAATCTAATTAAAATGCACTATTATTTTAGGACAGTTGTGTTGCTACATGATACTATAGAGACTATTATGAATATTTGAGGAATCTGAATGGAATGTGTAAGGAAGCTAAATTGTAACCTCTATGCACTACTATAGGTTTTTTTAATCAATCATTTGAAACAAGTGAAACTGTCAAAGTATTTAAAGTATTGCATTTTTTATATATACTATAGAAAGAGTACTAGAAATAGTGCTGTTGTTGCCATATTATGCTACCTGGCCTATTTCAAGTCAGGCACACATTAAAAGGATAAGTTTGTAAGATACACTAGGTAAGAGGGAAGACTTATTGTGAATGTAGGCATCCTGCCCAGAGGCTCTGACACAGACCCCTGGAGGCTGCCCCAAAAGTGAGGGCATCAACACATTTACAGCCAATTAATTGCACATCAGTTGGTGAACCATACGTCAATTACTGGCAGCTGAAATCCAGTTTTGGAGGAAACATGGTAAATGGTGTACCTGTCTGTCAGCTAGGTCATACGAAAAGTATTTGTCAAGAACATCTTATTTGCTTAACACACATTGTTTAGCAACTGCTCAATATTGGGTAAACAATTGTTGCATTTCATTTTAAAACTCCGAAAAGTTCTTAGGCTTTTTAAAGATTGAAAGTAGAATCTTGTGCTGGCTGGAAACTTATGTGTCTATATTATTATTTTCCAGAATTTTAATATCTTGGATAATAGCTTAGTAATCTTAAATTTTTACGAATTAGAATTAATGCTTTTTTGGACTGCTGTTCCTTTTTTTTCTTTAGTATTGTGGTAAAATGGACTACTGTTTTAATAATTCTTTGAGATGTATTTGGGTAATTTCTTTTCCACTGAAACATCTCATTTTGTTTCAGAGATTAATTAAAAATTGGGGTTTGCTAATTAAACCTGTTTTTCATTTAATTTTTTTAACATCTTTATTAGAGTATAATTGCTTTACATTGCTTTAGTTTCTGCTAACAAAGTGAATCAGCTATACGTATACATATAGCCCCATATCCCCTCCCTCTTGTGACTCTCTCCCACCCTCCCTATCCCACCCCTTTATGTGGTCACAAAGCACTGAGCTGATCTCCCTGTGCTATGCGGCTGCTTCCCACTAGCTATCTATTTTACATTTGGTAGTGTATATATGTCCATGTCACTCTCTCACTTCGTCCCAGCTTACACTTCCCCCTCCTCATGTCCTCAAGTCCATTCTCTACGTCTGCATCTTTATTCCTGTCCTGCCCCTAGGTTCTTCAGAACCATTTTTTTTTTTAGATTCCATATATATGTGTGAGCATACGGCATTTGCTTTTCTCTTTCTGACTTACTTCATTCTGTTTGATGGATCTATTTTATCAAGAAAATATATATTAATTAAAAGTATGTATCAGGGAATTGGTCAGGGATGTCGTGCATGCCAACAGTCTATTAAAAGATCAAGAATTGTTAAGATTCATTTCACTTTGATGCCTCTGTTGATAGTTTTAGTCTATTTTTAATTGAAAAGTAAAATCATATGCTTATTCAGTCTTTTTTAAGGTGTAATTTGAGATCAATGCAAGAACATATTTTTTTCCTTATTTTATTAAGACTTACTAATTTTTTACATCTCCTAATTAGCAAATTATCTGCTCATTAGTGAACAACTAGGAGGCATTTTAATAACAGTAAGTTTAATTAGGATGGTGAAAACCAAACAAATTCTCTAGGAAGCGCTTGCAAGGAGAATAATGCATAATAAGTTAACAATCACAATGTCTGTGAATTCCTTTTGTTTAACCTTTATAAAACCTTTATAGTCTTGCTACTTGATGAGTGAAATATTTGGTGGCAGCTTGAGTACTATCATCCTTTATCTAGTTGTTACTCTACTTAATATGCCTCATTATTGTGCTTAGAATTACTTTTTATTTTTCTTAAGATAAATGTTTGTTGGATTTCAAACGAAGGTGACTTTGACACTGAAAGCTGGCAGTTAACGATAACAGTGGAATAACTTTTTATGAGTGTGGGTGCATAGAATCATGTCTGGCAGAGGTTATTGTCATACACAGTAAGTGGCCAGCACACTTCATGCAGGCTATTAAATCTTAGTGATATGTGTTATTTCAGTAGAGGAAAAAGGATATTATGGTAAGTCTTTTGTCAGTATTGAAGTTCACAAGAAATGGAACAAATTCTAATTGGCTTCATCTTTTTGTATGTCAAAAATTTAATATTGAAAGTGAGCTTAATAATCTGAGTACAGGAGCATTAAACAAAATAAAGCATAGCCATTGAAGACAGGATATCCATTTACTAAAGTCTGTTTTAGCTTTTTGTTGTAGTATTAAAGATTTTAAATTACAGCAGCAATACTTTGGTACCAATATTTTTAGTTAGTATTGACCATAAAGACATAGTGATAATGTCTATAGGAACTGGATGTTACCCCATAATTTTTTTTGCCAGAATTTAGATTCTAAATATAAAGCTCTCAGCAGGTTCTTAATGTTTGGCCAAAATTCACATGTTATCTTAGCAAGAATATGATGCGATGATTAAAAAGCAAATGTAGACTCTTTTGAACAATATTTTAAAATTGATTTTTCAGTGCATTTTTTTATTTTAATAAAATTTAATTTTTAAATAAGTAATACATTCACATAGTTCAAAAATAAGAAGAAAGTAAACATTTATAAATTGAGAAATTTCACATCTAACTATAACTTTGTCCACCCCTTCAGCCCATGCTCCCATAGAGCACTGTTTATGTGTCCTTCCAAGATTTTTAATACAAATATCAACATATGCAAATATGTAATATTTTTTGCCTCATTTCTTACACAAAATAATATAGTTCTGTATTTCCTCAAACCTGAGACATCATGCAGTATAATGTGCCTTTTTATGTATCACCAAGAAAGAAAAATGCTGGCAATTAAACTGTGACATGACATTGATTATTAAGTGCATTACAATGTCAGAAATATTAAAATGTGAAAAAATTCACATCTTAGAATGAAGAAATGTAGTATGTATCCTCTGCTACACATAACTTTTGTCATTTAACAATATAACCTGAATATCTTTGCATTTCAGAGCTTCTTTATTCCTTTTTTTTTTTTTTACAGGTATAGAGTATTTCATAGAATGATTGTACCCTAGGTTGTTTAGACCATGTAAATAACACTTGCTTTTATTTAGTCCTTGAAACTTTGTATATAGATTACTTTTTATGTGTTGAAGGTATAACTACAGTATAAATTCCAAATGGGATTACTGGCTTAATGGTAATCACATTTGTAATTTTTATAGCTTTTATTAGAAAGTACAGTTTTAGCGCAACGTTTTTCCAACTGCAGGAAGAGTGTGTTGTCAAACTTTGGATCATTGACATCTTGAATAAGAAAAGGTCAAGAATATTTTACTATGTTTAAGGGACATTTGTTTCTCTTTTCCTGCACTCTTCGTGTTCTTTGCCTTCTTTTCCATGAGATTGTTGATTTTTTTAATCTTTATTTCTAGAAATTCTTTATACTTAGGGAGATTAGCCTTCTTTTTCCTCTGGTATGAGTTGTAAATATGTCTTCCAGCTTGCTGTTGATTCTTCATTTATTTTTCTTTTAATATGAAGATGTTGTTTATGTTTAATGTAGTCAAATCTCTCAAATTTCTTTTATGGCTTCTGGAATTTGAGTTCAGAGTTAGAAAGACTGCCTACTCCAGATGTTGACACCCTGTGTATACCCTTTCTATCCTGACTCTCCAGTGAGGCTCTGATTACTTTGTCCAATCAAACATGGTTGGAGTGATGCTTTGCCAGTTTGCGGCCTAGTCCTTAATTAAGCTGGCAGTTATTCTTCCATCTTGGAAGCTCACTATGAAACACTCCTTGGAACCCAGCCACTGTGTATTAAAGCAGCCCCAGCTGAGAGGCCCATATCAGGGAGAACCAACACCACCGGACAATGGCTTCAACTGAGTTTCCAGTCATCTCCAGCTGAGGCAGAATATCTAGGTGGCTAGACCTTTCAGCCCAGGTGAGCTCTCAATTGAGCCTCCAGTTGATTGCAGCCATCCCAGCACACAGGCAACATCAAGTGGGGCAGAACTTTCTGGATAACAAACATAATTGTGAGAGATAATGCATTGTTACTTTAAGCCACTAAATTGTTACACAGCACCTCAAAAAACGTAGTGGCTTAAAATAAGAACAATCATTTGTTTGCTTACAATTTGGGTGGCGCTCATCAGGATGGCACATCTCTTCACTGCGTGGCATCGGCTGTAGCGGCTCCACTGGGGTTGGAGAACCCTCTTGAAAGAGGGCCAGTGACAGGCTGGCCATTGGCTAAGAGCTCAGCTGGGGCTGTTGGCTAAGGACTCAGTTTTCCTGCATGTGAGCCTATTCATGTGACTGCTAGTTTTTCTGATAGCATGGTAGATGAGTTTTTTTTTTTTTTAATTTTATTTATTTATTTATTTATTTATTTATGGCTGCATTGGGTCTTCGTTGCTGCGCGCAGGCTTTCTCTAGCTGTGGCGAGCGGGGGCTACTCTTCGTTGCCGCGCGTGGGCTTCTCATTGCGGTGGCTTCTCTTGTTGCGGAGCACGGGCTCTAGGTGCACAGGCTTCAGTAGTTGTAGCTCACGGGCTGTAGAGCGCAAGCGCAGTAGTTGTGGCGCACGGGCTTAGTTGCTCCGCGGCACGTGGGATCTTCCCGGAGCAGGGCTTGAACCCTTGTCCCCTGCATTGGCAGATGGAGTCTTAACCACTGCGCCACTAGGGAAGCCCGAGTTTTGAGAGGGAAGAAGTGGCAGCTGCAATTCCTCTTAAAGGCTTGGCCTATAATTTTCACAGTATCACCTCCCCTGTACTATATGGGCAATAGGAGTCACAGGACCAGCTCATATTCGAAGGTATGGAAAAATAGATTGTTTTCTTTATGGAAGAAGTGATTAAAATATTTTGAATATCTTTAATCTACCACACATTTAAAAATATTTAATCCAATTTTATCTTTCTCTAGATGGCTCTTAGGTTATCCCAACACTATTTATTGATAAATTCTTTTAATATTTTGAGATGCTCTTATTACCACTTGTTAGCATTTATTCTGAATTCCCATGATTTCTTTGCTTTCTGCTTGCTTCCATTAGCCTGTCTGTCCATCCACCACCACCACATTGAGGCCTTATAATAGTTTCTCTCTGGTAGGCTAGCTACCTCTCATTCTTTTGCTTCTATAATTTTATTGCATATTCTTACATAATTATTTTTATAAATAGATTTTATAGTCAGTTTGTCACATTCTGGAGAAAAAAGACTTGGTATGGTTATTGAGATTGAATTAAAATTATAAATTAATTTAGGTAGAACTGTTACTTTTATGATTTTGAGTCTTCCTGTTGAAGAACATAGTATGTCTTATCATCTGTTCTACTTTTGTGTCCTTAAGGAATGTTTTAAAGCTTTTTTCTAGTAGATTCTACATATTTTAAGTTCATAAACACAGACACACACAGATATGTGCAAATATAAAGATTATTGATTTATATTTATTAATTTAACATCTTTATGCTGTATTGAATTATCTTATTGTTTGTAATACTGTTTCAGTCCATGCTTATGGGTTTCCAGGTGTACAGTCACATTAGCTGCAAATAGGTTTATTTTTTCTTTTCTAATATTTATACCTTCGATTTATTTCTTTTGCCTAATTATACTGGCTAACATCTGCAGTACAATGTTAATAGTGGTGGTGGTGATGGTGGACATCCTTGTCTTGTTCCTGACTTTGGTGGAAACCTCTTCAATGATTTCCCATTAAGTAATATGCTTTGTGGCTTTTGGGCTGATTCATTAATCTACCTATCCATCCATGAAATTATATTAAGTTATAGTTCTATTTTATTGAGTATTTTTATTAAGAATTTGTGTTGAATTTGTATCAAATGTCTTTAAGATCTGTGTAACTATGACATTTTCTTCTTAAATTAAGCAATATGTTACATTATAATAACATACTTTCTAATAACTAACCATCCCTACAATCTTGTGATAAATCTCCATGATCATGATAAATTATTATTTTAATGTGTTACTGGATTCTGTGTGCTTGCTTAATTCAGAGTTTTTCATCAACATCTGTAAGTGATATTGGTCTATAGTTTTCTTTCTGTGCATGTAGTCTTTTTCAACCTTTAGCATTAATATTATACTCACTTCATCAATAAGATTTGGAAGTATTCCTTCTCGTGCTCTGCTCTGGGACGTCTGAATACTATTGGAATTTCTGTTATTTAAAGGTTTGGTAGAATTCCTCTGCAAAAATGTCTGGACTATTGCCTTTTGGAGGGCTAACTCAGACAGTTTTTCTTCTTCTGTGGAAATTGTCAGTTTAGACTATCTGCAAGAATTATCTATTTTAACCAGATTATTAACCTTATTTTCATAAAAATCTGAATACATTTAAACTCATAAAGAGTTTGTTCATTTACCAAAGTGGTATTAAGCTAGAGCTAAATAACAAGAGTATAAATAGGAAAATTAAGGAATACATTCTAAATAACCCATGGGTCCTAGATAACGTAATAACAGAAATTAAATAGTGTTTTGGATTGACTGATAAATAAAATACTACATATCAAAATTTCGTGGCATGCAGCTGAGCAATGCTTACCAAGAAAGTGATAGTTTTGAATACTTTCATCATAAAAGATGGAAAGCTGAAAATCAGTGACATAAGTCTCCATATCAAAAGTTAGGGAAATCACAAAATTAAAGTCAAATAAAATGGATGGAATAAAATAAAAATGTAAAAGTAGGAATTAATGAAATAGAAAATAAAATACAGTAAGAAGATCAGTGAATCCCTAAGTTGATTCTTTGAAAAAATCAACTTGATAAACTTCAAGGAAGACACAAGAAATCCACAGGGTCTTCACACACATGGTTCTCTCCACCAAAAATGCTGACTTTACTCAGGGTTCTTTTCTGTTCATTAGTCAATAGCTATTTATCTTTCAGATTATAGTTCAAACGTCACTTCCTTAACAAAGATTTACCTCGCCCTTCTAATAATTTAGATTCTCCTCTTGAATTCATTCATCAGTAAATTTGGGTTCCATTTTAAGTAAGATAAGAAGCCGTTCGATTTTATGCAGGAATTAAATGATATGATTTATATCTTTAAAAGATTGCTTTGTATTCCCCAAAGTGATCTGTAGATTCAACACAATCCATGTTAGAACAAATTGGCAAGATGATTCTAAAATTCATGTGAAAATGCAAAGGACCCAAAATAGCCAAATTAGTCTTGAAAAAGAACCAAGTGTGAGTACACGTGCTTCCTGATTTCAAAACTTACTACAAAGCTGCAGTAACCAAGATAGTGTCATACTGGCAAATGATAGACCTATAGATCACTGGAATAGGATTGAGGGTTGAGAAATTACTCTTAGACTTGTGATTGATTGCTTTTTGACAAAGTTGCTAAGACAATTCAATTGTGGAAAAATGGCTTTTCGACAAGTTGTGCTGGGACAACTGGATATCCAGATGGAAAAGGAAGAATTTGGATCCTTACCTCAACACCATATAAAAAATTTAACTCAAAATGGGCCATAGACAAAAATTATAAGAGCTAAAACTATAGAACTCTTAGAAGAAAACAGGAATAAATCTTGATTACCTTGAGTTAGGTAATGATTTTTTAGATATACCACCTAAAGCACAAGTAATAAAAGAAAAAAGTAATACTTTGGACTCCATCAAAATGGAAAAATTTTGCACTTCAGAACACACCATCAAGAAAGTGAAAAGGCAGTCCACAAAACTGGAGGAAAATATTTGCAAGTCACATATCAGATAAGGGTATAATGACCAGAAAATATAAAGAATCTTTACAACTCAATGATAAGACAAATAATCCAGTTTAAAAATGGGCAAAGGCTTTGACTAGACATTTCTCCAAAAAATATATATGAATGGCCAATGAGCACATTAAAAATGCTCACCATCAAGGCCGTTTGGGAAATTGAAGTCAAAACCACAATGAGACTGGGGGGCATGGATCCCAGTGGCTACAGAGTTTCTGTTTGGGGTGATGAAAGATACTGGAAATACACAGAGATGATTGTCATACAACATTGTGAATGTAATTAATGCCATTGAATTTTATGCTCAAAGGGAGTTAAGATGGCAGATTTTGGTATATATATTTTACCACAGTGAAAAAGTAGTAAACGTACACATATGCAATAAAATACCATTTCAGTCTCACTAGGATGGCTACAATGCAAAAGGCAGACAAAAACAAGTGTTAGCAAGGATGTGGAGAAATTGGACATTTTTGATGGGAATTTAAATGGTACAGCTATTTTGGAAAGCAGTTGTAAGTTTCTCGAAATGTTAAATATAGAGTTACTACATGACCCAGCAATTCCACTCCTCAGTATCTGTCCAAGGAAAATGAAAAAAATTATCCACACAAAGATGTATATGTGAATGTTCATAGCAGCCTTCTTCATAATAGCCAGAAAAGTGAAAACAATTCAATTACCCATCTACTAGTTAAGGAATAAAGAAAATGATAATGAATGAAGCCAGACACAAAATAAATATTGTATGCTTATGTTTACATGAAATGTGCAGAAAAGGCAAGTAGGTAGAGACTACCTAGGCCTAAATGTGAGAATGAAGAATGACTGAAAATGGGCAAGAGGTTGCTTTTTGGGTGATGGAAATGTTCTAATATTAGGTATTGTGGTGATGGTTGCACAACTCCCTAAATATATTAAAATTCATTGAATTGTACATTATGGGGAATTTTATGATATGTATATTACATTGCAGTAAAATTGTTAAAATAAAAGAAAATCAGAAAGCTTTAGCTACTGAGTGGAGAATTGATTATAGGGGAATAAAAAGCAAAAGTAGGGAGACCAATTTGTAGACTAGAGCAGTAGCCCATTTAAGAGATGATAGTGGTTTGGACTAAGTAGGTGGTAGTAGAGATGGAGAGACAGAGGTAAATTAAGGAGTTGTTTTAGAGGAAGAGTGTATAGTACTTGTTGAGAGAGTGAATGTAATGGGTGAGGGAAAGAGAAAGACTGGGTCTCACTATACCACCCACAGTTTTATCTTCAACAACCGGGTATATGGTGGTACCATAACCTGAAATGATAAGAACTAGGAGAGAAAAAATTCAGGGAGGGGAGTTAGGCAGCAATCAAAAACATCATTTGGATTTGTTACATTTGAGATGCCCAGTGGACGTTCAAGGGGAGAGGTCATATAGGCAGTTGGACATAAAGTCAGTTGGATGTATAGGTCTGGATTTCCAGAGAGAAAGGTCTGGGCTAAATATGTAAGTTTGCAAATTATTGCCATAAAAATGGTATTTAAGCCCTAGGACTGGGTGAATGTTAAATGTTGTTTACCAGGGGTTGTTATAAGAGCAGAGGTCAGAATGTCTTTGGGGAGCTAGCTCACAGCTCAGTGAGCAAGTATACTCAAACACAAAGAAGTGGGAATACACAAACTGTGCTAACTTTCACCACCAGATGGAGCATAGCTGGTTAGAAAAGGCCTCACCAAATAGGCGCCATCTGAGCTATCAAGAATGAGCAGGCGTTTGCTCAGTGGAGAAATTGGTTAGGGTGTTACTCAATGTCAATATAGGTAGAGGAAATAGCATTGGAAAATACTGGAAGATGTAAAATACCCATTGTTTTAAAAATACTGAAACATCCAATGTGGAAGTGTGAGTTGAAAGATGAAGTGAAAAGATACTTCTGTGTCTGATTAAAGAAGTTATGACAGGCAGAACAAAAATTGGAAACAGAATCGGAAAAATCATTTAAGGCAGTATAGTCTTTGGAAAGTGGTTATCTCTATTCCTTATGAAATTATAATGCCATTTCTCCTGCTTTTTATAAGGATCTAACTAGAGCAAAATATCCATATATATATATATATATATATATATATATATATATATATATATATAAAGCATTAGAGTAACATGCTTTTTTTCACTTTTCAAGAAAAATGCCTATAGTTGCCAATATTATTACATTGAAACAAGTTCTTTCAAATTTATTTTTCCTGTTTTTATGTACTTAAATCAAAAGATAGTAACTGGTATATCATTAACTATCAAGAGTATTTTAATGACAAACCTACCTTCTCAACCTTTTATAATTTTTCTGCAACCTATGCTGAATATCTAGCTGAAATTCCTTGCTAAATGCACTATACCATTTTCTTTTATCCCAATCATGTTTAAACTCTATGTTCCTTGGATGCCAGATGTTTCTTAGTTGATTTCCATATGCAGATTTCCAGTAGCCCCAGAAATCCCCTGGTCATTGCTAGCATCAAAGCCAGTTAGAGTTTACTCAATCCTGTTCTTTACTAACTATTTTTCTACTCACAGGGTGCTAAGACAAAACTTTCCATCTCTTTCCTTGCATATTCATCTCAGACATAGCCTAATTTCTTTGTGTACACTTAGAAATGTCTCTTAATTAAATAAAATTGCTAAAAAAGCAGTTATAAATCATTTTGAAGTGGCTGTAAGTTGTGGGAAATTATTGACATAGTATTTCAAACAATATACAGCTCTTTAGGTTTGGCTCAGTTTTAAAGAAAATAATTCAATGTAACATACAGATAACATTTAAAAGAATTGTAATAAACATTGCTGCTTTTTTTCTTGAACCTGTTAAACTCATTGTTTTAATGGAAAGTGTTTAAATACTCTTTATGTCAAGAATATATAAATTACACTATTCTAGAACATCAGATTTTGGAAAGTGATTTAAGTAGAGCATGTAATACATATTCATCTTTCTCTACTTAATGTTGAGGTTAGAAAATGTATATTGCTAATGGGCTATCCACTTTCAAGTCATTTTGTTTACTAAGCTAGAACTGAGATCTGAGCAATTATGTGTGTAGTAAAACCTTTAAAACAGAATGCAGTGCATTAAAGAATGCTCATGTTCATTTGCAGTGAAGCAGACAATGGTGTCAGAATTTTGCCCTAACTAGGATCAAGTTGAGAAGCAAACTCTGTGTACATTGTTGCATTTATTATTATCTGAATGTCTGAAGGTTTAATGTTGTTGACATCTGGAGTGTTTTTCAACATTTTTATAATGTGGTTTACTCTCTTTTCATTGTTGATCACATAGCCATTTCCATTCCCACTAGTGTTTTCCAAGTGTTAGAAACCTTTTTCCTTTCTGCATGTTAATGACATCTGCTTGCCACAGCTATATTTTTGCAAACATCCTAGATGTAGAACTCAGGTAGATTTAAAACAACTGTAAGTTATTTCTTTACATTTGTAGCACTTTCCATGTAGAGCATTTTTACAGATGATTAGACCATTAATATTGAGTACTAAAGAAGTTATGACTCTATCCTTCCATCTGACATTAAATTGAACAGTAGAGAAATGGCGAGCAAAATAAGAAATAGAAGGAATGTACACATATCTATGAACTGTGATGGTGGATACTGGGAAAAATGAATAGTTTAGGATAAAATTATGCCATGACTATAACATAATACATTAAAATGCCTTAAAGATTATTAATATGCTTATGATCTATAAAGCATAAGCTAAATTCTGCCAATAATGTCAAGGAAATGTTTGCAATGGTTATTAGTTACATGAAGCTTGAGGAATATTTAAATGATATATTTAAAATCAATTACTCTTTGAGCAGTAGTCTTGGGCAAAAAGTCCTTATCTTTCAAAAGGGCTACCTAGATCAGTATGGAGATTATCATATTTATTCACAGTCTTTTATCATTATATCCTTGCTTTGTCACTGCATTGTTATTTGCTTAATGAAGAAAACACATTGAATTGTCATAGGGACTATATTTTAATATCTGGCCCTTTGACAGTAACTGTGTAGGAGCTCCAGACCTCACACAGCTGGTCTCGAATTCTCGTTGTATAAAGATGACTTTCAAAAAGAAAAAGGAAGTTTAACTTTTCTTTGTTTGAGTGTTTAGGATAAAATATTTCCTGGGCCTAGATCATCTGTACACACTTGTGGCTATGTTTTTGGCAATAATTTTTGACAAAGATTTAACATCTGTTATCAATTTTGTTTTTAACTTGGAATGACATTGTTTAGAATTCAATTTGTTTATGTAACACATAATCTTTTCCCAAAGTCTTTTGAATCAAAAATGTCAGAGTGGCTATTGATGAGAGATGAAGCTGTTAACCTTCCAATAGAAAGGTCAGGAGTCCATGGTCAGTAATAGTCTTATCAGACAGCTCCGTTTGGCAATACGCCATCTCCATTGCTGCTGTTTATCATTTTCTGTGTGAAACTAAATTATAGCTGACATAGCTTTGCTGGTTCTCTGTAAAAAAAAGAAAAAGCTCTAATATAGCAGTTTACTCTAGCGATGTGAAATTCGCAGTATAGAATATATTGTACTATAGCAAAATAAATGACTTCATTGTTTTGTTAGTTAAATCGAAAGTATTGACTCCACTAGACTTAAGAATAAATCTGAATGTAAAGAGTCTGATTGTTAAATGACTACAATCATTTCCTGCCATAGGCCACAAAAATTAAAAAGGTCTTAAGTGCTTCTTTTAGACAGAGACGCAGAGCCTAATTTTACATGAATGCATGTCCTAACAAGATTAGTAGGCTTATTCTGGCATATGAATTGTACTTTCATTCATGTGGAAGAGGCATGTAACTTCAGTGTCGTCCTATTTTCATCATGATCTTAAGTTCTTTGCTTTAGTACTTTGCTAGAAGTGTATGCATTTGCTAAAAGGTGTGTATTAACCTTTAATTGCCTAATTATTGTTTTTTGGTAGATATTTAATATTTTTTGTTTGTGCTTTCCATTATTTATGTTATAAATCCATTGCTTGCCCAATAAGTAAGTAAATATAAAAAGAAAATATACTCCTTTCATGGAGTGGGGAAGGGAGAAGAGGGATATTTGTAAACAGTAGTAAAATCTACTACAGTCTGTTTTCTCAGATGTAAGATCTTCCCTTCCATTCGTATATAACCTACACTCATTGCCCAGCTCTCTACTCCAGGAGGAAACTTAAAAGTCTCATCTAATTGTTTAACAACCTTGAGGTAAAAATGCAAGGTATCTAGCCCCCCTCTCCCTCCACATTCAACACTCAGTGGTGAAATGGGACAGGATAACCATAATAAACACTTCCATTGAAAAGGGAAGAACAGAAGGCATACAGCAGTCCCTGATCATAGCATTTCTGAACTCCTGTTGGTCAAATGTTTTATCATCTTCTTCCCTATGAGTCAGAAGTCTTCACTTAGGTTTTCTGGGAACAACTCCCTAGTCCGTTGCTCATGACTCTTGACTCTGCCCTCTGGGAAATCCTTCTGTTACCACCATCTTGCTTTGTCATATATGAAGAGGGCATTATAGAACCTACCTTCTTTGGAGTCTAAGTGTTGAGTCTAAAACCATGAAGGGTTTGGTACATTACCATACTTACACAGATATACATATATGGAAACACATATAGTTTTATATATATATATATATATATATATATATATATATATATATATATATACACACATACCCACGTGTATATATAGGCCTTGTACATATGCACACATAGACACACACATGTTATATTAACAGAATCTGAGAACTCTGGTTCAGAGACAGACTGTTTGCTCACACAGTAGCTTGAGTCACTTCCCTGTGCCTCATTTTCCCATAGGGTGACACAGTGAGAACCAGATGTATTCTGCACATGCAATGCAGTTTGCACCACAGGAGGAATTGTGAATCTTGGAGCTTCTATAAGGTAGCTGATACATGTTCCCCTCCCTTCCAGATCCAGATATGGAGAGAGGGACCTTTGCTCTGGAATGTAAGCAAAGATTTCTGGGGGAGGTGCCCCTGAATCTTCTCGGAGGTCCTCATCTTTACCTTACAAAATTTGTTTGCTATTTAATCATCCTTTAACCCAATTTGCCAGTAATTTTTTTTCATAAAGTCTTGACTGTGCTTTGAAAATATCCATGGAGCACTGTCTCATGGCATTGAGACGTTTTCTCAGCCTGTCTCCTGCCTGGAAGTTTGGGTGTCCAAAGATGGTCCTTTTTTTATGACTACTTTCTTTAAATATAATTCGTACACTGTACAATTCACCCATTTAAAGTGTACAGTGCAGTGGCTTTTATGTATTCACAAAATTGTACAACTGTCACCACAATTTTAGAATATTTTTATCACCCTAATAAGAAACCCCATATCCATGAAAAGTCACTCTCCATTTTCTCCCACCAAGCCCTAGGCAGTCACCTGTATTTTCTGTCTCTATGGATTTCCTATTCTGGACATTTCATATAAATGAAATCATACCATACCAGTTCTGATGTCTTTCACTTGACATCATATTTTTGACATTCATCCATGTTGTAGCATGTATCAGTACTTCATCCCTGTTTATTGTTGAAGAATATTAAATATGGTCTTTTTATTTTTCCAGCAATCATTGTCTCTTTACATCCAGGATGGTGGCACTTTTGACAGCACAAAACCCTTGAAAACTTAGTTGTTTTTGTTGTTGTTACTCTCTGTTTACTTGATTGCGGTCAGCTACACATGTGCCTACTCACAGTTCTTTACCGGAAAGCCAGTGTCTGTCTGATCTCTCTCTCTGTCTCTCTCCCTCTCTCTCTCTCTCTCTCTGTCTGCCCCTATCTAATTATAGATACTTTGGGCTTATCAGGCTTTTTGGTATATATTTTTTACCTATGTTCCCTGAGACATTTTGCCCAACTGAATGGATTTACTGGGGACCAACTTAATCTAACCACAGACTTCAACAAAAGGCATGCATGTCACAGAATTTCTGACCTCTCTGTTTTCTCTTTCATCTTTTCCTGAAAACATGACAATTCTTTTCTGAGCTTGCTTCTTTATTGTATTAGCTTATTATTTTTAGCAGTAATAACTAGTTCACATTAGTAATATTGTCCTTTGAGAACTGGTTGTCCACAATCACATGTTGATTGTACATTAAATGGTTTGTTATACATTAAAAAAAAATGTTATAGATTTACCAACTGTTTTGACACTATATAACAAGGGTTTCCTTTTTCCAGCCTCCAAGTATACTGCCCTCTTATCAACTAGCTTTGAAGACAATGCTAAATATTTTACTTTCCTGTAGCAAGCCAACTTTTAGGTACCATTTTTTTTTTTTTTTTTTTGGTTATCAGTTTTTTCTTTAGTACAACCCCCAAATCATAGTAGTTAACAAAACCACTCATACTGGATGACGGTGGGGACAGTTAACTATGGCCCTGCTCCAGGCAGCAGATTGACTCTGAGTCTGTTCCATGGTCTTCTCATCCTAAAACTTTTAACCGCAGGGGCAACCCCCCATCTGAGAGGACGTGCTGTTCTTATGGCAGAGGGCAAACTGTGTAATTGCATTTAAAGTTCTGTTAGGACATGGCATATATCATGTCTGCACACATTTCATTGACCAAGGCAAGTAACATGATCAAGTCCAAAATCAATAGGTTGGGAAGAATACTCCCAGGACACATGAGGGGGAAGATTGGGTGGCAAGAGGAGTATTTGTGATCAATAATTCTATCTGCTGTGAAAAGAAAGAAAATATGAGCCTTTTTTCTCTGTATCAGTGAGCAACTCCCAGTTTTTAAGATATTCTGTGTGGTTTATTGTTATATTTGAGAGTCTTAAAAGAAAAACAATTCCGTTATATAATGGAGTTAAAGATTTATTTCAAATGTGGGCTGATAATATTGATGATGCAACACTGAAAATTGATTATGAGAATCTGGAAAATCAGTATTTTTGAAATTTGTTTTAGCTTCTAAATCAAGCACAGTATGATTCTGTTTCATAAAGTAATTTGTCTGACACTCATTAAAAAACAGTAGCTCATTTGCCATTTTAGAATATTACAAATGCTTGAATGTGTTCCATTCTGTAAATTTCATGGAGGAAAGAGTTTGGTATGGGGATACATAAATGATCTGAATTCCATTTTTATTCCACAGTTTATCAGCAAATCAAGTGACAGATTACTAACAGGTTTCTTGTAGTAGTACATCTCTAAGTAGTAAACCATGTATCAGTGTTCCAATGTTTAAAGTTTTTCCTTTATGTTGAAAAATAATATGACCTTAAAGTAAAATTTGAAAATAACACAAAACAAATCATAATAGTCTCATCACTTTACCACAAATGTCTACTCACATATGTACCTAATATGTTGTTAGGATCATTGTATATATGGAAATTTACATTATTTCTTAATCAACATTATATCATAAACATTTCCAACACATCTCTATTTTAATGACAGAGTTTTAATAATTATATCTAAAATTTACATTGAAAGAAAATTAGTATCAGCACTTCCTTGTAATCATTCTGAGATTATTGTAAAATGGGTAATTTTATCCTATAAAATAGATATTTTGCTCATACATATTATCATTATTTTACAAAGAAGATTTAATTGATTGTCTTATCTTCCCCTCCCCAGGTAGTATGTGATTATTTTATTCAAAAATATATATATTTTATTTAATCTATTTAAATAACCCAAGAGAGATTGGTTTTCATACTGTGCTATGAAATAAACTCTAAAATGTATAATTTGGTCAGTAAGATTTCAAATATCTTTGTTTTTGCTGTATTTATATCAGCTGTACCATGACTCATATTTACTTTTATTGGTTCAGAATGAATAAAACTATACTTTCATATGACTGTGAGTGATTTATAATTCTTCCTGGAAGAGGAAGAAACAGCCCATCTTTAATATCTGAATGCAAAAAATGCCTCAAGATTCTAAATACTATATATAGTCATATATGAATTATATATCATAAATAAAATGTTACCTACTTCATATCCCCCCTTAAATATTACATATTATATAATTGATTTGCTTTTATTATAAACACAAGCTAAGTGTTAGCTGATTTTTAGGCCCTTTTCTTGTTTTTTCTGGGGAAATTTCACTTTTGCTTCCATAAACTTTTAAGGATTCTGAAATTTTGAATTAGATGAAGAGTCTTAGGTAGTGTGAATCTGGATGTGTCTTAATTTGCATTTCCTCACCAGGAACCCTAGGATCAGAAAGTAATTCCTCCGTAATCCCATTTTCATGAAATCCTCTAGTTCCCCAAAGAGGCCACCAGGCGATTGATGGCTCCAAATCAAAGCAGAGTTCTTAGAAGTTAAATGTCATTGTTCTTGAGCCATCTTTCCTTTTCAAGTCTCTAATCATGGATGCTTAGCAACTCTTTCTTTGATTAAAAAAAAACAAATCTTTTCTTCATTAGTTATTTATTAAGTGAAGGACTATATCTGTTGAGGTTTAATCTATAAAAATTAAACTTAAATTAATCTGTATAAATCAATCAATAAATCAGAAGTATGTAGCTTGATGCATTGTCACAGAATGAAGACTCCCGTGTAACCATCATCCATATACATATTTTAAAAAATTTATTTATTTAATTTATTTATTTTTGGCTGCGTTGGGTCTTCGTTGCTGCGTGCGGGCTTTCTCTAGTTGCAGCAAGCGGGGACTACTCTTCGTTGCGGTGCGCGGGCTTCTCATTGCGGTGACTTCTCTTGTTGCGGAGCATGGGCTCTAGGCGCGCGGGCGTCAGTAGTTGTGGCTCGCGGGCTTACTTGCTCCGTGGCATGTGGGGTCCTCCCGGACCAGGGATCAAACCCGTGTCCCCTGCATTGGCAGGCGGATTCTTAACCATTGTGCCACCAGAAAAGCCCCATCCATATACATTTACATAAAGAATTGTACCACAGACTGTCCACTCAGCCCCTTCCCAAGCACAGTCCTCTTCAAAATAACGACTATTCCAACATTTTAATTAAAATCATCTCTGGCTACTCTGGGCATTTGAAAAAAATTTTCCCTTCCTTCATCCCTCCTTTTTTTTTTTTTTAATTTAAAATGGGTCAAATATGAGACACTGATATAATCTATGTAATATCATCCATTTCCAAATGGAAAATCTCAAGCATAAATGAAATGTTTTTACTTTGTCTAAATAGAGACCACCATGAGATTTGTAATATTATGTTTTATCTAGTAAAAATAGCTATTAAAAACTGCCGTACTACCTTTTTTTGGTACTCTATTCATTTTTAGATTTAAATTATTATTTGGTTAATATGTTAAGAAAATTGTTAAAGCAAGAGTGAACAGCTCAATTTTTATGCAAAAAAAAACAGGTTTTTTTTTTCATTTCCTTGAACACTTATACATCACACTCTTACTCATTTTATTTAGTAGGCAGAGCAATTTTTTATTTTCCTTTAAGATTCAGCTGTCACAATATTTGATTCATTTGCATCTTTTTTTAATTAATTTTTTTAAAAGAAATTTATTTATTTATTTTTGGCTGCGTTGGGTCTTCCTTGCAGAGCGCAGGCTTTCTCTAGTTGCGGCGAGCAGGGACTACTCTTCCGTTGTGGTGCGCAGGCTTCTCATTGCGGTGGCTTCTCTTGTTGCGGAGCACGGGCTCTAGGCGCACGGGCTTCAGTAGTTGTGGCACACGGGCTCTAGAGCGCAGGCTCAGTAGCTGTGGCACACGGGCTTAGTTGCTCTGCGGCATGTGGGATCTTCCCGGACCAGGGCTCGAACCCGTGTTCCCTGCATTGACAGGCGGATTCTTAACCACTCTACCACCAGGGAAGTCCTGAATCTTTTTAGACATGAAAAAAGCAATATGGCTGTTGAGATTTTTATATTTATGACTCAGCATTTTATGAATTGATTTATTGTTCCCTTGAAATGTTACAATTTGCTCTCAATTTGAAAGGTTAGATTTAATTATAATGAAGCATCAAGGATTGATAATTAGAATTTGAAATCAAAATGTCAGTATATTTATTGTGAAGCTACTTGAATGGGGTGAGAATTTCACTAGTATATCTGGCAGTCAGTGATCATGAGTACTGCAGCACAATTCTAGAGATAACACCGTCTTTAAGTTCTCCTTCAGTTTTTTTTCTCTCTGTGATCTCATAACTAGAAAACAGATATGAGTTATAAGTGCTATTAGGAACAGTGTTAATAGTTTACATTGTGCTTGTATTTGGAAAAGAGTCACACCTGAATTACCTATTATTCTAATTTGAGTTAATAGGCATAGGTTACCATTTAAATATATGTCCAAATACTATTTTCAACACATAGTAAACACAAAGGCATTCATAAATAAATAAAAAGAGCAACAAATGGAAGGTATTTATGCTTTTTTCTGTCTTAATGATGTCACCTAACACTTTATAGTAGAGAAAATGGGCTAATATAAAGGAGTAGAAGGAACAGTCATATTCAATGAGTGGGCAGATTTACTTGACTTGAATTGGGGAAAAGGTAGCACTAGGATAGTATTGGATACCTGTGAGTGTCATATGAATTGACATTTAACATGATAGGCAATAGGAAATAAGATTGTATGTGAAAAATTTCTTTATCAACCTTTAAGGTAGTATGAAGTAATTAGTTAATATTATTAATCCAGTTATTTTTTAGAATATTAGTTTAAATATTATTATTCTTAATATGTAATATTAAAAATAATACATCTCAGAGATCCACAAAGCCTGACAAGTGATAATTTCTTGAAGTTAGTTTCATATGTAATCTGAAAATATAGCAGTGAAATTTTTGTACCCATGCATGATTTTATAGCATCATGCATTGGTCACTTGGAGAATACTGATTCACTGAGTTATGCAGGTCCTCTAAATATTGACCCATTTCATTTTATAATATCAAAAAATATCACCACCAATATAATAAAAATAGTCTTTAAGTGTTGGGAAGCTGTAAGTGTATGATATAATTTTCCCCAAATGATAAAATTTTCTTAAATCTCTTGTTTTATTATTGCCAACAAATACAGTCAGTTATTTTCCTTTGAAGTGACAGGCAGACTTTTGTTCCTTTTTGGGAAAATGTCTACAAAATACCCAGTCTGAATAGTTTGTCTTCAGTCATTCTTCAAGGAGAAATGGTGCTCCATGAGAAAGGCTGCTAGATCAGATTGCAACTCAGTCACACAGGTGCATTTCTGGGAGACCTTTCATTATGCAGCAGAAATGCTGTGTGCATACTTGCCATTTTATGCACTCAAGAGTTGACATTTTAAAAAATTAATGATTTTTACTGTTACATCAAGGAAAATTTTAAGTGAACTTGTTTTTTTTTCTTCATTGCTCTGCAAGGGCTTGGCAGTGAAATTCCATGACTACTAGTAGTTTGGAGCCACTGTGATTTGTGCTAAGGTCCCAGCAGTTTTACCCACCATTGCTCTTGCACCGTCAGTGCAAATGTCCATACAGTGCAAAAGGCAAATGACATTCTAGAATTACTGTTAAAATAGTTCTGAGTTAGTGGTTGCCCAGAAGCGTTCTATAGAACTTCCTGGAATCTGTAATCCACACTACTGTTGCTGTATATCAATTTGCTAATTGTGTTTGTTTGTTTTTGTTTTAAATGCTTTTTTATTTTATTTTTTTAATAGCTCTTTATTGGAGTATAAATGCTTCACAATACTGTTTCAGTTTCTGTTGCACAACAAAGCGAATCAGCCATATGCATACACATGTCCCCATATCCCCTCCTTCTTGAGCCTCCCATCCTCCCTATCCCACCCCTCTAGGTCATCGCAAAGCACTGAGCCGATCTCCCTGTGCTACGCTGCTGCTTCCCACCAGCCAACTATTTTACATTCGGTAGTGTATATATGTCAACGCTACTCTCACTTCGCCCCAGCTTCCCTCTCCCACCCCATGTCCTCAAGTCCATTCTCTATGTCTACCTCTTTATTCCTGCCCTGCAACTAGGTTCATCAGTACCAGTTTTTTTTTTGTTTTGTTTTGTTTTTAGATTCCATATATATGCGTTAGCATACAGTATTTGTTTTTCTCTTTCTGACTTACTGCACTCTGTATGACAGACTCTAGGTCCATCCACTTCACTACAAATAACTCAATTTCATTTCTTTTTATGGCTGAGTAATATTCCATTGTATATATGTGCCACATCTTCTTTATCCATTCATCTGTCGATGGACATTTAGGTTGCTTCCATGTCCTGGCTATTGTAAATAGTGCTGCAGTGAACATTGTGGTACATGTCTCTTTTTGAATTATGGTTTTCTCAGGGTATATGCCCAGTAGTGGGATTGCTGGGTCGTATGGTAGTTCTAGTTTTAGTTTTTTAAGGAACCTCCATACTGTTCTCCATAGTGGTTGTATCAGTTCACATTCTCACCAACAGTACAGGAGGGTTCCCTTTTCACCACACCCTTTCCAGCATTTATTGTTTCTAGATTTTTTGTTAATGGCTCTTCTGACCAGCATGAGGTGATACCTCATTGTAGTTTTGATTTGCATTTCTCTGATAATTAGTGATGTTGAGCATCTTTTCATGTGCCTCTTGGCCATCTGTATGTCTTCCTTGGTGAAATGTCTATTTAGGTCTTCTGCCCATTTTTTAATTGGATTGTTTGTTTTTTTTGATATTGAGCTCCATGAGCTGTTTGTATATTTTGGAGATTAATCCTTTGTCTGTTGTTTCATTTGCAAATATTTTCTCCCATTCTGAGGGTTGTCTTTTTGTCTTGTTTATGGTTTCCTTTGCTGTGCAAAAGCTTTAAAAAAAAGTCCCATTTGTTTATTTTTGTTTTTATTTCCATTACTCTAGGAGGTGGGTCAAAAAAGATCTTGCTGTGGTTTATGTAAAAGAGTGTTTTTCCTATGTTTTCCTCTAAGAGTTTTATAGTGTCTGGTCTTACATTTAAGTCTTTAATCCATTTGGAGTTTATTTTTGTGTACAGTGTTAGGTAGTGTTTTTAAAAATCAATTTTATTAAAATATAATTTATGTACAATAAAGTACACCATTTTAGCTGCACAGTTTAGTGAATTTTAAGAAAGTGTGCGTTCATTTATCTGCCACCACAATAAAGATAAAAAATATTTTCATAACCTCAAAAGGTTCCCTTGTGCCTGTTCATAGTCTCTCCCCATTTCCATCTGCACCCCAAACCAGCACTGATGTGCTTTCTCTCACTATAAATTTTATTTTTCTTTCCTAAAGTTTCAGTAAATACAATCATACAGTACGTTTTCTTGTGGCTTCTTTCACCCAGCATAACAATCTTGAGATATATCAGTATTTTTGTATATGACACCCGTTCAATCCCTTCTATTGCTGAATTGTATTTCAAAGCTGTTACGAATATTTGTTTACAGTTTTTTTAGTGGACATTTGTTTTTATTACTCTTGCATAAATACCTAGGTGTGAAATTTCTGGATATTACTCTAAATGTCTGTTTTAACTTTATCAGAAGATGTCAAACTCTCTTCCAAAATGGCTGAACAATTTTATGTTCCACCAACAATACATGAGAACTCTAATTGTTCCACATCCTTGTCAACATGTAATACTGTCAATCTTTTTAAGTTTAGTCATTATAGTGATTTTATAGTGGTTTTAATTTTCATTTTTGTTGGCTAATGATGTTGAACATCTTTTCACCTGTTTATCTACCATTTGTATAACTTCTTTTGTCAAGTTTGTCTTTAATCTGCTCATTAAATTATTTTTAATCTTATTGAGATGTAAGAGTTCTTAATACATTCTATGCAAGTCTTTGTTAGGTTTATGCAATAAAAATATTTCTTCCAAGCCTAAAAGCTTGCTTTTTAATTTTCTTAGTGCCTTGCAAAATATATACAGTTTTTAATTTTGATGAATTTTATGGATTTTTTTTCTTTTATAGTTTGTGCTTTTTGTGTGTACTATTTAAGAAAACTTTGTTTATTCAAAGATCACAAAAACATTTCTTCTATGTTCTTTTCTAGTTTATGGTTTTAGCTTTTATGTTTTGAGTCTGTGATCAGTTCAAGTTAATTTTGGAGTATGGTTTGACTATGCAAGGAAGAAAAAGGAAAGGCATTTTTAAATTTATTTATTTATTTTTATTCTTATTTATTTATTTTTGGCTGTGTTGGGTCATTGTTGCTGCACGCGCGCTTTCTCTAGCTGTGACGAGCAGGGGCTACTCTTTGTTGCGGTGCGCAGGCTCCTCATTGTCGTGGCTTCTCTTGTGGCAGAGCACAGGCTCTAGGCACACAGGCTTCAGTAGTTGTGGCAAGCGGGCTCAGTAGTTGTGGTTCGCGGGCTCTAGAGTGCAGGCTCAGTAGTTGTGGCGCACAGGCTTAGTTGCTCTGTGGCATGTGGGATCTTCCTGGACCAGGGCTCAAACCTGTGTCCCCTGCATTGGCAGGCAGATTCTTATCCACTGTGCCACCAGGGAAGCTCCAGGAAAGGCATTTTTAAAGGGCTGAAAGTTCATAGTCTCTGATGAAAAAGATTAAGTTTACTGTCTGTCTTTCCTCTGTTCATCTGTGCATAATATGTGATTTTCTTTGGATGTCTATGTTTGGGTATGTTTTTATTCACTGATTTATTTGTCCCTCATTTTGGTCAGTTTCCTGCTTCTTGGCCTGTCTAGTAAATTTGTATTTGATTCAAAATGTATATTTTACATTGTTAACTCTCTGGGTTTTGTTTTTTTAATAAATGATTTTTAAATAAGTGTTTAATAGGTGAGTTTTATTTTGGTAGGCAATTAAGTTACTTGTGCTTAGATTTAATCCTTTTGAGGCTTACTTTGAGCTTTATCAGAGCCGTCCAGAGTAGCCTGTTCTCTAGGATTCAGACCACTAAGGTATTGGCTTTCTGTGTTCTCTGCTGAGTACTCCGAGTTACTAGCAAAGACTCAGCACCCTGGCTGGTTGGAGCTCAAATGTCTTCCAGCCCTTTGTGAGTTCAGAAAACTGTGCAAGTCACTATTCTTTGGTCGTTCTTTGTCTGGCCTTATTCCTTATAGTAGTCAGTGGAAATTTAAAGATATTGACATTTGCAGCTCCTTTTCTGCATGCATCTCTCCTCCAGAGAATGAAGCCCTACAGCTGGCTACTTCAGCCTCCCTGAACTTAGGTCTTTTACTCCTTAAGTCGGCTCTCCTTTAGGATGTACTACTTCCTACTCCCCAGGCTGTGATATCCCACCAGACAGAGAACCAGGGCAATTGTTGGCTCACTTCATTTGTTTCTCTTCTCTCAGGAATCCTAGTACTGTTCTGCCTATTGTGCAATATCTAGAAGCAATTCTTTCATATATTCTGTCCACTTTTCTTTTTTTTTTTTTTTTTAAGTTTATGTTTTTATTTATTTATTTATTTATTTATTTTTGGCTGTGCTGGGTCTTCGGTTCGTGCAAGGGCTTTCTCTAGTTGCGGCAAGTGGGGGCCACTCCTCATCGCGGTGCGGGGACCGCTCTTCATCGCGGTGCGCGGGCCTTTCACTATCGCGGCCCCTCCCGTTGCGGGGCACAGGCTCCAGACGCGCAGGCTCAGCAGCCGTGGCTCACGGGCCCAGCCGCTCCGCGGCATGTGGGATCTTCCCAGACCAGGGCTCGAACCCGTGTCTCCTGCATTAGCAGGCAGACTCTCAACCACTGCGCCACCAGGGAAGCCCAATGTCCACTTTTCTAATTGTTTCTGGCAGGAAGGTAAATCTGATCTCTGTAACTCAATCATAACCAGATGTGGGAATCTTAATTTGCTTTTTAATTAAAAAAAATTGTTTTTCCAATTTGGTTTCTAAAATTGGTATCTAAAATATATATTATCAAAGATTTTTCTCTTCAATTGTGAGCTTTGTGCAGAAAGACTCTAAGTAATAAAGAATTGTAACATTTTGTAATATTTTTACAGTTACCACAGTTGTCTCCTTATAATGCCTTGGATCACAGAGTTTTTCTAGGTTCAATGCTGCTGTCTTGTTCACCAGGAAAAATAGCTCTTATCACTGGAAAATAGAACAGGTTGTTAGTTTCCCTCTCCATTTGATGGTAGTAATTTGCCTTGCTTACTTGCAAATAATATGCTAGATCTTGATGATGGATTAGGCTTAACTCTAGAGGAATGTACAAACAAAATTGCTAATAAGAGAAACTTCTGTAGCTACACTTAGCAAATACATACATATAGAGAGAGAGAGAGAGAGAGAGAGAGAGAAAGAGAGAGAGAACATTTTAATGATACACCTTTACATAGATTAAATAGTAACTCTCATCTTTATATTTCAAACATCTTTCATGGTAGAGCAGTGTCTTTCAGTATGTTATACAGAAATCCACAGGTAAAATATCAGTGGATCTCATTCATCAAAGTATTCAATTCCTTTATATTATGCTAACTTTTTCTAAATTTTTTTATCTTAATTTCTACAGACTGAGTTGCTATAAAACTTAGTTTTTCTAAATAAAAATTTGAGTGTCATGATCCTTACTACACTAGCAAGAAATTTACATACATAATGGTTTGAATAAAAAATGGGAGGGAGACGCAAGAGGGAGGCGATATGGGGATATATGTAAATGTATAGCTCATTTACTATGTTATAAAGCAGAAACTAACACACGATTGTAATGCAGTTATACTCCAATAAAGATGTTAAAAAAAATGGGAGGGAAAAACCATAAAACTAGGGTATTTTGACCTGAGTTTATCATATCCTCATGTGTTAAAAGTCCAAGATCCATTCTCTGACATTGGATGTTCTGGAATAAATTGAAATGTATTAGAGATGACAAGGATTGTCATTTTGCAAATGTACAATGTTGTGTTTTTCAGAAATATTTTTCACAGAGACTCTTTAATTGAGAGGCAAAAGTTCAGATAACAGTTATACAGATTAGGCTTTGCATATTTGATTATAGGAATGTACATTTTCAGCATGGTACTCATAGAATCAAATGCACAGCTACCAAAACTGTTAATGAGAACTGCATGGTTAATTTAGTGCCACAATGAATATATATATATCCCTTCCTGCTCAATATTTTCAATTAAAAAAAAACTGGTTAAGAAGTGTTCATATCTACTTTTCATTTTCAAAGTACAAGAGAATGTTATATTCTGTTAAAAATTAATGTTTAAGTAACAAATTTCAGAAATAAAATATTGACTTTTTGAAGTGCTTTTTGTGAAAATTTAATTTATGAAGAAGAAAACTCTTGGAATATGGTTGTAGCATTTCAAGCTTTTTTTTCCTGCACTTGCAGTTATTATGCAAATATTATTGCTATTGCAAAAGACCTTTGTCATGAATTGCTTTGTAATGGAGCAAGGTTATTGAACACTCTTTTTTAAATAAATGTGTCTATGATAGTATTATACATAAGACCTGAAGATATATTGCTGGTGGTAAAAGACTAAACAAATGCACCCACCTTTTGTTCCCCTAAAGCGCCAGAATTAAAGATGTTTATCCAAATGCTTTAAATCAATTTATTTTTATATTTTCTAGCCAGGCCTGTGGTAGTAAATATGAAACAATGATTGTACTCAGCTTTCTTCTTTAGCTGTCATGAAGATGGTGTCATAATGTTTAGAGATATGCTCTCTAACTGTCAGCATTTGTTATAGTTCAGTGATGCGTGAGAAAGTGTGAGGGACATTGTCTTCCTGCACTGCTAAACGTATTAATGCAGGATGATATTTCCCAATGACTTCTTTTCTATTTTTTTTAAATTTTATTCATTTATTTATTTATATATTTTTGGCTACGTTGGGTCTTTGTTGCTGTGCACAGGCTTTCTCCAGTTGTGGTGAGCGGGGGCTACTCTTCGTTGCGGTGCACGGGCTTCTCATTGTGGTGGCTTCTCTTGTTGTGGAGCACAGGCTCTAGGTGCGTGGGCTTCAGTAGTTGTGGCACACAGGCTCAGTAGTTGTGGCGCACGGGCTTAGTTGCTATGCGACATGTGGGATCTTCCTGGACCAGGGCTCGAACCTGTGTCCCCTGCATTGGCAGGCGGATTCTTAACCACTGCGCCACCAGGGAAGTCCCTTCCAATGACTTCTTACTCAAGGTCAGAATAATGAGATTCATCTGTATTTTTCATCAATTTGTTTATTAATCAATATATTTTCCGTCTTAGCCTGTTTCCTTAAGTTTCTTAGGTACTCTTTAAATTTTAAGGCAAATATATATTGCAATTTAAAGAAGAACTTGTCATTTTTAACCTACTTTTATTTTAAATAATCAGCTATGATTTCTCTATTTTTTAAATAAATAAAATGGCCTTTTTTTGTTCTTTTTTTGCTACTTATGAAATATGACAGAGGTAGGATTCTAGATTTCTCTAATCTATTTAAATTCTCTTTCTGTTTGTGATTTCAATGAATAGGAAATGTATTTTATAAAATAATAATTGTTATATGATAGCCAATCATTCATTCTATTGATTCAGTAATCATTTCTTATTTATATAGTGTTTTAAAGTTTAGAACTTGCTTTCACAGGCAATATGTATTTTCATCCTGATAACAATTCTGTGTGGTAGATATTTCAGAAAATGTTACCCCCATTTTACAGGTGAGGAAATTAAACTCAGGGATGTTAATACCCTAGGCTCAAACAGCTAGGCTTTTTGGCTCCAAATCCAGTATCTTTCCTTCTATTCCATTCATATTTGTTTATATTTATTGAGAATTTGAAGATTCCATAGCACTGTCATAAATATAACATTGTGTTTTTATAGAATAACAAAGTTACCACTACTGGAATTAAATGTTTGTTGCTTCTGGATTAGTCTTTCTAAATCATCACCCTAAGTGGTGTCACCTCATTGCTCATGAAACTTCAGTGGCTCATTGCCAACCCTATTCCTCCTTCATATAACCATATGATATTTTCCAAGGGAAATATTTACTCAGATAAGAAATACCATTGTTTGTAGATTTTCATTTACTGTAGTTGATCGCATTTCACTGAGTAGAGTACATATTGATTACAAGTGTTGGCACAGGATAATTTCATTTTATTGGTTTAATAGAACCCAGCGTATGCTATTGCTTTAATGGCAACCATCTTTCCAGTTACAATCTACCTATCTGTCATAAATGGTCTTTAATTTTCTCCATAGCATTTTAGACTTTTTAAGGACATAATTTTCATTCAGAGTTATGCTATCCAACGGTATTATTCAAAGTAGGTTCTGTAAATCTTTTAAATTCTGTATTATTAGCAATGTTATATACATAAAGTAACTCCATTACTTATAACTACCCTTCTACAATGAAGCATCTAAAAGAGTAAAATGTATAATTTGGAAATCTGAACTCTGCTGTTTAAAAATCCTCAAGATCCATAAAGTAGCACCAAGAGGTAATTTGAAAACCGTACCCGAACTGTTAAGTTTTGTGTCAGAATTTTGATTTTGAAAGCTCCCTGTAGGCAAAAAAAACAAGGATCATGAACACTACATGCTTATGTAGATACTTTTGGACAAAAGTTTATTATAACCATACATTGCAGTAGCTCATATGTGTGACAGTGAATTCAAAGTTATTACAAAAAATATACATTCATATCTTCAGCCATTTTAATTGTGATGTATGGGCAGTAACTAGATTTTTTTATTAATTAAAGATCTATAAAGTAAAAATGCATTGTATACCAATAATATATATTACTGTTACTAAATAGAAGAATTTCCATTGTTGGAAGTTTGAAGTTTGTTTTTGTTTTTGTTTTTGTTTGTTTGTTTGTTTTTGGGTTTTTTTATGGAAACTTAAGTTCTTAAAAGGATTAGGTTCAGTGGAGTGCCCACAGGTTAAAGCTACACACTTTAGTTTTCTTAGCTTTTACTTTCAAAAAAATATGATTTGAACTTTTTGGAGGTAATGAATTCCTTAATAGTTTAAAATCTCAGTAGACAAAATTGAAAAAATTGCTCCAAACTTTTGTCTGATTTACTGTGTATAAATGGTAATAGTTACTGGGAATTATTTTTAAGTTTTTAATTCTTTGGATAACATGAATTACAGATATGTATAAGTATATATAAGTCCTTTACTATTAACATAAATACTTTATAGCTAACAGATACATTTAAAAATAGAAATTAAGTTGAAATGTTTATTTTAATATTATAAAATGAAATAACACTAATTACTATGAGTAATGTTTGGTGAAAATTCTGAATTTTTAAAAATGGTATATAATTTTAGTAAGGCTATCAAGGCTTTTCTCTACCAAACTTATATAGCTTTCTCCACAAGCATCACTGCTTCTGTAGTTTCCCTGGTCGCTGTTGATATGATATGGAGCGCACTGAGTATCTGACAGTGGAGTAGCCAGGATGCGTGTAGTGAGCGCTGGTGCAGACCACAGTGAAATCCAGAGAAAGAAACTCTTCTCTGACCTGCCAGTAGTTGCATCCACGGGGTGGGACAATAGGGCATATGTATGCTGATGTTGTGAGATGTTAAGAGTCTAATCAGGAGGACATAAGATAATTGACAAAAGTTATAAAATTACTTACCTTTTAATATGCTGGATTCTATGCTAAGTGCCTTCTTAAAAACCGTATTTCGCTTTTTTCCTTCACAGTTGGGAGGTAGATAAAATTATTATCCCCATTTTATAAATCAAGCTTGTAGAGGCTGTGCAACTACTCAACATGACACAGCTATTAAGGGAGAAACCAGAATGCAAACCAGGGTGTCATTATTCCAGAAACTATGCTCTTAACTTCCCTTTCTGGTACATTATATTGTCTTTCCAAACTTGCAATAAAACCAAATTTGAATAGCAAATAGAATAAATTTAATAAACAAATGAAAGCAATTGAATTCTATGAAAATTGTTTAGCACTATAAAATCTATTTGTCTACAAAAGACTTCCATTTTCTCTTGGTAGCTTTATTTCTATAGAAATAATGAGCCAAAGCCTCATCAAGAATTTTTCATTATTTTTCCTGAGGACTTCTCAAAGTGATAGTTGTAACTTTTATAATTTTATTTTTATAAGTAAATTCATTTGGGTTATGATTAATCTTTAATAGAGAGAGTTAGAATAGTATGGCTGCTTAGAGCCAGTATGTCTGAACTCAAATCATGTTACTAAACTAAACTTAGAACAGTGCTTGTCTTGTCTAAACACTTAAGTTATTTAGTTAGCAATTTTGTTAAAGAGGATTGGATGTCAGAATTATGGAATCTGATGTTAATTCTATTTTTAACAGAGTAAAGCTAAATATCATCAATTTTGATTACATACTTAAGCAGCACTCAAAATGATAGAATAAAGACTTTTTATTGTAACATTTTGAGTTAATGAAGATTATCATGAAAAGAAAATAACAAATATAATCACTTACCTTTGTTTTAAATTTTTGAATATATAGATGATGTATTACACAAATGTAGAGTTTCAAAATATAAATCCTCTCCAAACAGCACAGTAGTTTTCAAAGGACTTTTTTTTTTTTTTACTATATACTCCATGATACAATGAAATAGTGAAGGAAGAACTTAATAAGGTGGAACTGATTGGATTGGACATTTGTATACCTCTGTGGGTATTGTTTAATTGTGCATGAGATTGAGTTGTTAAATAAGCAGATTATTATAACATAAAGAAAGAAAATAATAAGAATATTGGAAAAAATGATTTCTAATGTACAATTATTAATAATAGGTGGCATTTTTGAGCTTGTAAAATATATACATTTCACTTGGAGAGAAATTTTATTTATATCAAGTTACTTAGATTCTATTTCACATATCATTTGTTGTATACTAACAAAATAAAGCATTTAAAGTTAAACAGAGGTAGACATATTAGAAACTATAAATTAATAGAATGGCTACTGTATACCCTTTTATGAATATATAATTCAATAGATTTAGTTTATGTCTTAAGTATATTCATGAAGCATTTCAGTTTACTGTCTTTCAGATGTTTTTATTCTAATGCAAACTTTTATGTAATGAGGGAAGAAGTATCATATTTATAACATCCTTTTTATTGATTTCAAAAAGCACAATTTTAAATAGCTAAATGGTGTGATATATTTAATTAAATACCATCAGTTCTCATCTAATGCACATAGACACAAAGAGCTTTTGTTTAATATTAATTTGATTAATATTATTTAAATCATACTTTGTGACTTAGAATAATGTTTAATACAAAAAATCAGGACCAGTAATTTAGGGACTTCTATTTTTTTTTTTTTTTTTTTTTTTAACAGAATTTTTTTTTTTTTTTTTTTTTTTAAATTAGAAGACTATCCTTTATTTATTTATTTATTTTTGCTGTGTTGGGTCTTCGGTTCGTGCGAGGGCTTTCTCCAGTTGCGGCAAGCGGGGACCACTCTTCATTGCGGTGTGGGGACCGCTCTTCATCGCAGTGCGCGGGCCTCTCTCCATCGCGGCCCCTCCCGTTGCGGGGCACAGGCTCCAGACGCGCAGGCTCAGCAATTGTGGCTCACGGGCCCAGCTGCTCCGTGGCATGTGGGATCTTCCCAGACCAGGGCTCGAACCCGTGTCCCCTGCATTAGCAGGCAGATTCTCAACCACTGCGCCACCAGGGAAGCCCTAGGGACTTCTATTGACAGAATAGGTTAATCAGACCAATCTTCCCACTGGGTTTTAAAGTACCAGATAATTTTTTTTTTAATTATTAAAAGCATCAGTGAGCTGAGTAGACAAGCATTGAGGAAGTTTTGCCCTATTGGCATTTGTCCATAGAAAATGCTCTCCATTTTAAGGTGGTAGTTCAGAGGGATATGCACATTCAGGGTAAGGGTTAATTGGAAGTCAGTCTGTAACATCCCCACCATTTTCCACCCACAAATTATCCCTTAATTACCTGCATGATCCAAAAATATCTTGAACCATGAGTTTAGTTTAAAGCAGCTTCTGGAAGAAGAAGAAGGAAATCTTCTATAAAGGAGCACACCTTCATCCAAGTTTTAAAGAATCTGCCAACATATTTTTTTTTAAGGAAAATAAGCAGCACACAGTCAAAAATTACCAAACACATAATAAATAAAGCACTATGAGCAAGAACTAGAATGAATGATAGATGAATAAAATAGACCTGAAGATTTAAAATATTGGAATCATAGAACGCATATTACAAAGAGCCTTGCTTACTATTCTGAAAGAAATAACAAGAAGTTTGAAAAAATCTGGGAATAACAGAAAACTATAAAAAGTAACCTACCAGATTTGAAACATAGTGAAATAGAACTTGTAGAATTGAAAAATAAATTAATTTAAAACTCTATGCCCAGTGAAAATATCTTTCTAGAATAAACGCAAAATAGACATGTTTAAAGACTAAGAGAGTTTGACACCAACAGATTATTCACTAATTGAAACTCTAAAAGCTGTATACTTGAGGGGAGAGGAATGTCTGATATGCATGAAGAAATGTAATATGTGGTTATTTCTGAAAAGTTACTAACCATTGTAATACATAGACTTACCATGTGACCCTAGAGAAATGAAAACTTACATTCAAACGAAAACATGTTCAGAGATGTTTACAGGGGCTCTATTCATAATATCCCAAAACTGGAAGCAACGCAAATATCTGTCAATAAATAAATGGTAAACAAACTGTGATACATCCAAACATGGAATATAACTCGGGGGGAAAAAATGAATTAACTATTGGTACATACAAGAAAGGCATTTATTATGAGTTAAAAAAAAACAGCCTCAAGAAATTACATATGTATAATTCCATTTATATGGAATTCTGTAAAAGTAAAAATTATAGGAATGGAGAACAGATCAATGTTTGTTGGGGGAAGTGTGAGGGGAGACTGTGATTACAAAGGTGCAGCACAAGGGAGTTTTTTCAGGTGATAGAACTGTTCTCTATTCTGATTGTTTTAAAACTATCTATACACATATTTTACATGTAATAAAATTCATAGAATCTGTACATATGTTAAAACTCAGACATGCAAAATGAAAAATTAAAAAGTCTGTTTTGGTAAATGCAAATTAAAATTAATTACTTAAAATATCTAAGATTTTTAAAATATTTTTGAAAAGATAGAGCTAAAATATTGGACAACAATAATGTGTATGTCAGGAGGGAGATCGATCCAAGGTAAAGAATTCTAAGGCCTTACAAAGTTCAGAAGGTGGGTAAAGAAATCCATTTAAATTAGACTTATGTATACATGTCAAAATATTTGGATTAGCCAATAAAATAATAAAATTTTCTCTACTGGTTTTCTTCTAAACCAGTAGAGAAAAACAAATGGAATCGTAGGGAGAATGGGGGAGGAATTCATTAATTTAAATGAGACAAAAAAGACGAACAAAACGGAACATAGAAAGTACATCCAGTTATAATAGTAGACAGGATAAATGTAAATGCTCCAAACTCAGTAGGTGACACACAAGGATTATCAGACTGGATAATAAAAGGAAAATTTTTTACACTGAAACACCCCCAAAGCATAAAGAGATAGTACTGTTGAAAATAAGAGGCTGGAAAACGTTAAGCCAGATATGCAGGAGCCGCTTGGCTCTGGAGATCCATTCTCAACCTCTCTGTCTCACGCCACCACCTCCCACCCCAGCTCTGTGCATCCCGAGGTCCCCTTGCCTTCTGTCTTCTGATGGGCTCGACAAGTAGCAGACACCAGCAGGAGTTTAGAGGGTTAAAGAGAGAAGGGTCAGCGTACTTGTTCTCCCGGCTTCCTTCCTGATGGACCATAGGTTGGCAGTTGCTGTACCCCTCTACCAAAAGCTACAACTCCTGTAATACGGCCATCTATAGCTACAGCTTATCTCTGGGTTCTGGTAACATCTAGAACCTTGCAGCTTAAGTTGCCCTTTTATTCCTCTCCTAAGGTTACGATTCTCTTCGTCTTGCCCACTTTTCCTTAAACAATTCTTTCAGTAAACTCAGCCCACTACCTGACTGAGTGGGCAGCCTGTTTCCTGGCACAGCCCTTACTAATGTACCAAGCAAATTCTAAGCAAAAGAAAACTGATGTAGTATTAATATCATAAAATAAGGTTTACAACAGAAAGCATTTCAATTGATAAAGATAGAAAACCTCTACTATTAATGATTATCTTTATCAGAAGGGTATATTAGATGTAAATCTATAATCCTTTAACAGCATAGCCTCAGTGTATTAACAAAATGACAAAATTAGGGTCTACCATCAGTGAGAAATTTTAGCATAACTTATCTCAGCAACTGACATATCAAGCAGATAAAAATCATTAAGGAAAGAGAATATTCTGACGATACAATGAGTCATCTTCATTTAATTGAGATATGTGGAACCTTGATTCCAAAAAAAAAGAAACAGATTTTAAAGTACACATGATGCAACATTTATAAACACTAACTACATATGAAGCCAAAAAGTAAGTCTCAGGATGTTTTAAAGAGTCAGTTTCATACAAATCACATTCTATTACTCTAGTGCACAGAAGTTGGAAATTAACACTAAAAAAATCTAACTTAAACATTCCAGGAATTAGAAAAATTTTAAAAAGCAAACAGTGCCTAATGGGACAAAGAAGAAATTGATGTAGAAATCAGAAAATATGTGGAGTTGAATGATACTGAAGATGTTACTTATCAAAACTTGTGAGATATAGCAAAAGCAGTACTTAGAGAAAAATCTGTAGGCTTAAATGTTTGTATTAAAAAAAAGCCTCCCAGGGTAAAGATTAATGAGCTGTATATCTAATGCAAGAAATTTAAGAAGAACAAAATAAAAAGCCAAATAAGTAGAGGGAAGAAAATAATAAAGTTGGTAACAAAAGTTAAAAAAATTTCCCCTGGTAAACAGATCCAGTCAGTTTTTTTAAAAGACTAATAGATGAGAGAGATTAGCAAGGTGGTTAAAGAGACAAAGGAGATGGCACAAATAATCAATAACAGGCTTGAAAAGGTAGATATGAAGGAATGCTATGCACTTTCTCTGATTCCTAGTAATTAAAAATAATTGATACTTATGTTTATAAGTATCATATCAATGTTTATAAATTTGCTACATTTCAACCAGAGTTAAGCTATCCACTGGGTACAGTAGGCACAGTGCCTAGGACTCAGAATATTTTTAAAGGCTCAAAAAACTGTTTTAATTTACTTTTTTACAAAATCAGGAAAGAAATAATCATAATGGATATATAAAAATGAATCCAGCCAGGATTATGTTTGCTTCTGTATCAATGCAGTCATAAAATACAATTTTTCCATTTCTCTGACTGAATTTCTTTCTTTTTTAAAATATATTTTTATGGAGGAAGTGACCCACAAAGGCAAAAATTCTCAGTACCCACTAAAGTCATAATATGTGTAGGATAAAAAAATTTAAACACCTCAAGCCATGGAAAAGAGGATGTATATTAGGTAATTCTATAAGAATATGAAATGCCTCCTAATATATTTTGCAACTACATATTTAAATTATGTTTCATAAGGTAGACAGCAAAATATTAAATAACATTTTATTAAGGTCCTTTTCAGAATCAATTTTTTTTAAATAAATTTATTTGTTTTTATTTTTGGCTGTGTTGGGTCTTCGTTGCTGAGTGCAGGCTTTCTCTAGTTGCGGCGAGCAGGGGCTACTCTTTGTTGTGGTGCGCGGGCTTCTCATTGTTGTGGCTTCTCTTGCTGCAGAGCACTGGCTTTAGGCACGCGGGCTTCAGTAGTTGTGACGCGCGGGCTTCAGTAGTTGTGATGCACGGGCTTAGTTGCTCTGCTGCATGTGGGATCTTCCTGGGCAGGGATCGAACCCGTGTCCCCTGCATTGGCAGGTGGATTCTTAACTACTGCACCACCAGGGAAGCCCTCAATTTTTAATATATTATTGCAAAGTAAATTGTTGCCAACAGACATGTATTTCATAGTTTTTAGAATACATGACTTGAATATTATTACTTGAATGACGTATGTTTAGACATGTTATTAAGTAATTGATAAGCATAAGATATAAATGCAGTGTGACAGTGGCCTGCAGGAGCTGGCTGGAGCTGATTTGTAGGAGATTGTGTCCATCTTTTCCTAACTCAGCATTTAGTGATATCACTTTGGGAGCTTGAAATGGGCCATAGTAGGAGTATTTACACCACAAAATTATGCAAAACCTGCAAATCAGGGCTTCTCTACCTCTCTTTTTGGAGAGCTGATTGTTAAACATTTACTGCCGCACCACTGTGTGAAGCACACTATACATAAAAGTAGTTTCTGTGATGCTATTACATGAAATAATTGGGGAGGGATAAAGAAGTTACCTTTGTGTGCTTAATTCTACTTTTTCTCACAAGATATATTTCCTTTTCATAAAGTCCCCACGGTTTCAAAGTGGCATCTGCTGTATCTTTAGAATCTGTAACCAGAACTACTTTCTAATTCCCTTTAGAAGACTGCAATATTTTCAGGGAATGGTTTTACTATTGTAATGTTACATTTCAAAACATATATCCTTTGAAATTCAAAGTGATCCTTTGTGAAGCGAGGGTTTGGGAAACAAGCTGTGTTGAATGACAGAAACAAAATCACATATTCCTCCTAAGATCTGGGCAGAAATTCAATAAGATCATGAAGTTCATAATATGGGCATATATGGTACTTTACAGTTTTAATGGATGTTACCTTTAATGAGAAAAGTATTAATATATTTGAAACAGTATGTGTTTTGTTCTTCAAGCCAAGTGCCTTCTGTAGGCACATACACTGATGATCAGAAGTTAGCTAGGTGCATATAGGCAATGGAATATTACTCAGCCATAAAAAAGAATGAAATAGTGCCATTTGCAGCAACATGGATGGACCTAGAGATTGTCACACTGAGTGAAGTAAGTCAGACAGAGAAAGACAAATATCATATAATATTGCTTATATGTGGAACCAAAAAAAAAACTGGTACAAATGACTTACTTATAAAACAGAAATAGAGTCACAGATGTAGAAAACAAATTTATGGTTACCGAGGGGGAAAGGGGCGGGGGGAGTGGTAAATTGGGAGATTGGGATTGACATATACACACTACTATATATAAAATAGAAAACTAATAAGGACCTACTATATAGCACAGGGAACTCTACTCAATAGTCTGTAATGACCTATATGGGAAAATAATCTAAAAAAGAGTAGATATATATATATGTATAACTGATTCACTTTGCTGTACAGCAGAAACTAACACAACATTCAACTATACTCCAATAAAAATTAATTCAAAGAAAGAATTTACCTAGAAGTTGTGTTTGTGTAGATACATTTGAAACTAGGAGGAATGTCAGTGCAAATTTCTTGAGCTGATAGAAATTTGGGATTACCTGAATTTTTTTGTTTTGGAATATTTTTAAAATACTTAGTAAAAATACAAAGAAGGAAATAATTATTCATATTCTCACACCCAGAATAATATCTTGAAATATTTAATTGTGGTTTTTCTCCTTTTTAATTAAGAAAAACTGCTATTGCTGCTGAAAATTATTAAACATATTTATTGAAAGTATTCAAACAAAAAAGAAAAATGTAAGAGTGAAAGAAAAAAGAATCCAAATATCTCTGTCTAGAAACCATCATCCATAACATTCTGGAAATCTTTCCAGGCATTTTTCCATCCATAAGTGTAGAAGAATGAGGGATGTAAGGAAGGAAGACCAACAGGCAGGCAGAAAGATTTATGGTAAACATGGATGCTACTTTGATGAAAATAATTTTATTTCATTTTACTTTAATTCAATAGAAGAAATGGAAACTAAAGTGAAAGTGAAATAATTCCTGAAATTCAAAAATTTTATTACCATGAGAGATATTAATTCCTAAAATATTCCTCTGAGATTAAAATAAGAAATTATGAAAAATGTTAAGATTTTGGAATCAAATGAATTTCTTAACTTTATGATAGAGAATCTTTTGATTAGCTGCTTTGATAAAAGAGAATATTAGTGCTTTTATCTGCACTTCACATCTCCCTTCCCCCATCCTCCCAATTTTGATATTTGTATATTCCTTATATTGTATTGGTTTGTACGATTCACCTTCTGTTCTATGAATTCCTGTGGTTGGGTAGTGTTGATTATATATTTTGATGGATTTGATACACACTACCAGTCCTTTTACCACAGCTGACTCTTTTATTTTGATGTCTCTCTTAATTGACTGGGTTTTATTGCCAAGTTTTTTTTTTTTAATTTGTCTGTTTTAGGAAACTTTCGTGTGATATGAGCTATATTTTCCAAAGATAAGTTTCCAAAATTTTTTCTGTTCTAGTACCGTTAGAGTCTCAGTCACTGTTTCACAGTTCTCGTAAGCTAAAAGAAGTACCTGTTCTGTTCAGTAAATAGGTTCAAACAGCTTAACAGGTATCTATAGTCTAATGACTTACCAGCTACTTTAAAAGTACATGCAAAGTAAAAGAAAAATTAATATTTTATTTCATTGTAAATAACTCCTATCACTTACTAATGGGATGTATATGCCTGTTGGAGACTGCACAGCTTCACAAGCCTTGGAATCAGATTGTGCTATGCAAATGTCCTATTCCATATTGATTTTCATGTGATTCTTGCCTTTTATCCTAGCAACTGCTGAAAATTCAGCATCACAATGATGTGACTTTATCGAAAGGAATGTAGCACAATCTAACGTTTAAACTGGGTACTGCTTTAAGCAATCATCCATGCAATGCGTCTGTAACTAATATCATTGTATATACATTTAGTGTTTGACAAAAGTTTCCCCTATTGGATTGATATTCTAACAATCATCGTTTATTCTGCTATTTGTGGTACTTTCCAATTTGTGTCACCAAAAGTGAGGCTGGGAGGATAATTGCTACATCCCTTAGTTTCCTGGACATTGTTCTTCTGAGACCAATTTGTTCAAGGATTTGGATGCTGAAGGTGAGGGATGACCCTGCATTCTTATATTTTTTATTTCAAGGAACAACCTCTTCTCTCTCCAGAGTAAACTTCAATGCCCCTAATCAAAGTCCCTCCAGCATCCCAACTTTCCCCTCTGTTAGTATAAACATCGTGCTCAACTATGCACCCTTAATTTACTGATTTCCACACTTTTCTCTCACCTCCTGAATTTGCCCCAGCCTGCCTTGCAGAGCAAATATCTTATTAATAATAATTCCTACTACATGGTATATCTTCGTGCCACCTGAGACTGGTACTGACCTGAAACAAGATATCCGACAGTAATAAACCCTTCTTAAATAGATTGGATATATATCAGTCATCATTTACACAGACACCTATACACACATATACTAGTTTTGTTAAGAATATATTGGTTATAATTAAAGAAAACTTAAACATGATGACATCTATAACCTATAAATTGTGGGATAAATAGTTTGTTTTCCTGTATCAATTGCTGTTTTGGGGAAGGATTAGGAATAATTATATTTTATAAATTGCCCAGTAGCCAAAGCACCATAGGTTCATTGGAAGCATCAGCTGTCCTGGTAATTACACTTAGAGTTAACAGTAATTTGGCTCAAATGATTTATTTTTGGTCTCTGTATTGCTTAAGCATCTGTCCATGAATTAGTTTTTGTAATTTTTCAATATGTTCTGGTTCATGTTTGGCATATTTGGTTCTGTTACAATAATGAGATAAAACCATAGATTTTCTAATAGCCCTTGCTAAGTTCCCTTAGACAGGCAGCAAATTACATTTTTAAGTTCTTAATAAATCTGCTTTTCATCTTATTCATATTTGATATTAGTGATTCACTTGCAAATCAGTTTAGCAGAGTGCACAAACTAAACTGGGTCTAATTTGAAACAAAAATAAGTGAAATGTCACAGAGGGAGATATTTTATCACTGATAGAAATAATATAAAAATATATATTTTCTAACTCAATTTATGACATCATTTTTAGCTTACATATGAATAAGGGAATCTGTGTTCTAGCACCTGGATAGGAGTCATTTCTACATGGAGAAATCATCAATAAATATGGCATGCTCTTGATTAGCCACTTTTGAAAATTCTTGGCACATATATGTTTCCCAATTCTGATGTTTAACATGTTTCTTACCTCCTTATAACCTCCATATTTCATGCCTTGATGTTAGAAATATAATTAGGCAGATAAACGAGTCAATTAAAAATTTTTAATTCACAAAACTTAAAATTAGCCATTTTAAAGTAAGCAATTCAGTGTCATTTAGAGCTTTCACAGTGATGTGCAACCACCACCTCTTTCTAGTTTCAAAACTTTCTCATCACTGCAAAATAAGACCCTGTACCCATTAAGCAGTTGTTCCGATACACCTCTCCCTTGGCCAGATCCCTGGCAGCCACCAACCTGAATCATCTCTATGGATTTACCTATTATGAATAATTCATATAAATGGAATCACACATGTGGACTTTTGTGTCTGGTTTCTTTTACTTGGCACAGTGTTTTCAAAGTTCATTCATATTGTAGCATGATCAGTATTTCATTGTATGTGTATACCACAATTTTTTTTTCCATTGATGGACATATCTGTATTGTTTCCAGCTTTTGGCTGTTGTGAATTGTGCTGCTATGAACATGAGTGTACATGTATTTGAGTACCAGTTTTCCACTTTGGGGCTATATCCCTAGGAGTAGAATTTATGGTTAATATGATTATTTTATCTTTAACTTTTTGAGGAGTCACCAAAATGTTTTCCACAGTATAAAATGAACCATTTTATACCACCAGCAATGTATAAATGTTCCAATTTCTCCACATTTTTGTCAATATTTGTTATACCACCAGCAATGTATAAATGTTCCAATTTCTCCACATTTTTGTCAATATTTGTTATCTTCCATTTAAAAAATTACAGCTATCCTAGTGGGTGTGAAGTGGTATCTCACTGTGGTTTGGGTTTGCATCCCTAATGACTAATAATTTTGAGCATCTTTTCATGAGCTTTTTGGCCATTTGTGTATCTTTTCTGAAGAAATGTCTACTTAAGTCCTTTGCTCATTTCTTAATTTAGTTGTTTGTCTTTTTGTTATTGTAATATATTCTGGATACTAGGCTCTTATAAAATATATGATTTGCAATATTTTCTCCCATTCTGTAGGTTGTTTTTTTACTTTCTTGAAAATCTTGCTTGATGCACAAAAGTCTTAAATTTTGGTGAAGTCTGTTTTATATGTTTTCTCTTTTGTTGTTTATGCTTTTGGTGTCCTAGCTAAGAATTCATTGACAAATCTAAGATCATGAAGATTTACCCTTATGTTTTATTCTAAGAGTTCTATGGTCTTACCTCATATTTAGGTCCTTGATTCACTTTAATTTTTGTATTTCATGTGGGCTAGTGGTCTGACTTTTTCTGTTTTTTCTTTTTTTTTTTTTGCATGTGGATATCCAGTTGTCCCAGTACCATTTCCTTATTTATTTATTTATTTATTTATTTATTTATTTATTTATTTATTTAATTTTTGGCTGCATTGGGTCTTTGTTGCTGCAAAGGCTTTCTCTAGTTGTGGCGAGCGGGGGCTACTCTTCATGGCGGTGAGCGGGCTTTTCATTGCAGTGGCTTCTCTTGTTGTGGTGCACAGGCTTCAGTAGTTGTGGCACATGGGCTCAGTAGTTGTGGCTCGCAGGCTCTAGAGAACAGGCTCAGTAGTTGTGGCACACGGGCTTAGTTGCTCCGCGGCATGTGGGATCTTCCCAGACCAGGGATCGAACCCGTGTCCCCTGCATTGGCAGACGGATTCTTAACCACTGCGCCACCAGGGAAGTCCCCAGTACCATTTCTTGAAGACACTATTTTCCCCCACGGAATGGTCTTGGCCCCCAAATCAATTTGCCATAGATGTATGCGTTTATCTCTAGACTCTCATTTATATTCCATTGGCTTATATGTTTAACCTTACAAATATTTTAAGCTAAATACAATAGAAATTGTGAATTATCTACACTCTTTTAAAATTATTAATCTATAATTTTCATTGAGTCACAGTTATATAGCTACTGTGTCATAGGCACTGTGCCAGGCAGAGGGAACGTAAAGTTGAACATGACGCTGTCCCTACCCTCATGAAAGAGCCTGATGTTCAGTGTGGAGCCACCATAAATAAATCAACGATTTAAGTTCAGCCTGATAAGTGCTAATATTGAGGTGGGCTCAGAATGCTATAGGAGTGTAGTGTATGTTCACCAATGTCCATTCAACTCCAAGTGATTAGTCTAAATCAACCATGGGACCCTACCTCCTTTGCCAGGATTTTTTTTTTCAAGGATGGGTAAGCCTAAGTCACTTTAGGCCAGGAGAGGCCCCAGGAGAGGTTACTGAGGGGTTCTGGAAATGAAGTTTTATCACTCTAAAATGAAAGCCATAGAAAGTTGATCTCTTTCCAATGGAAATGAATTAGGAAATGTGTTCCCCAAATGGTACCAGCGGTCTTCTGTGCAGCACCGCTGGAGACTGCAGAATAGAGAGTCAAAACTGAACTGAGTCCTTAATGGCATCATTGAACGACTGGCTCAACCAACCCTGAAGACTGAACTGCCTCATAAATTTCTTTACTGTTTATGGTAGTCTGAACATGGAATTACGTTTCCTGAACTTGAAACGTCCTGATTATGGGGGGCATAGTGCCAGAGGTATATCTAAGTATGACTAAGGATCAGATACAGCTTCCCAGAAATAGAGATATTTGCATTGAATCTTAAAGAACAAATAGAACTTAGCTAAGCAAAGAAGAAGGAAAGTGACATTGCAAGAAGGAGAATGAAATGAGGATTACAAAGAGTAAAGCATGAGCTCTGCTAACAAAGATTTTACAGTATAATTAGAATAATAGAATATAGATATACAAAGACAAAGTGAGTGTAAGGGATTAGGTAGGAGAGACACTCAGAAATGCCAGAACTCAACAGAAACATGATTGAATAAACAAATAATTGTTGAAGCCAGATGTGCTGATACCACATTGAAGTAGTAACTTGCCTGAGGAGTTTTCAAAGCATCAAAGTCATTATCAAGAGATCCTGTTAAGAGATCTAGTTAATGTCTGCCTATAGTAATATATTAAATCTGTGGCATACAGAGCTGTTATCAAATCTAAGATGGTGACACCTTCTGACATGATCAAGATCGTATTTTGAAAGGAGGAGAACACCTTGAGACCATTTTTAGTGGGTTTCTAGGACTGAGCACTGGTTATTGATATCCTGACAAAATGGTGATCTAGTCTACTTAGCAACAGGGAGGAATGCCTCCAACTGTGGCAGAAACTTCATTTCTTCAGATGATAATGCTTACCACACTATATTTTCATTGTGATTTAATTTCCCAAATAGCATGGGTTCAACAAAAAAATCCCCTTTTCAGGCTGACAAAACTGCTGATTGTACCTGACAGTTTTTTCTCAATATAAATTAATGAATTTGAGTGTTATGTTATTTTTCAGTATTTTTTGAGGTGTGATTCTGATAATGCTGTATGGTGTATTTGTTAAGACTGCATGCTCTGGAACCAGACTGTCTGTCTGGGTTCAGATACCAGCTTAGTCACATACTAGCTGTGTTACCAAAAGCCACTTAAGTTCTTTGCCTCAGTATCCTTATTTGTAATGAAGGGATAATAATTATAGAACCTTTCTTATTTAGTTGTTGTGGGAATTAAATGTTATCCATGTTAAGTTGCCTAGAACAGTACTTGGCATAAAGTTAGTCTAATAGCTATTTTATTTCTATTCAGCTATTCCAGGACTGAGTCCTTCTACAACATTGATTAAAAACAACTTTTGGGGTTTATGAGACCAAGGGCCAGAAGTTGTTCTATATTAGGCCAGTTGAGGTATCCCTGCTAAAAGATATACTTGAGCAACTGGCCAGTATCCTTGGGCTACATCATTATCTTTCATCCATTGCAAGTGTGATATCATTTCATACCACAGTAGAGTGAGCGAGGTAGCCTCTAATAGAGGAAATGGACTCCTAGATTGAAAGTGATTTTCCCAGTGTCACAAAGCAAGTGCCTGTTGGGCTTGGGGCATGAACCCTGGTCATCTGACTCTATAATCCTGTAGTCATTTCATTGTATAATGAAAATATAAGATTTTCTAGCCCTCTTCTGCTTCTCTTGTTCTCAGATTAATAGGATTTATATAAGCAAGTACAGTTTGTTGTTCTCCAAAGAGGTTCTGCTGGTTAAAAGCAGCACATTTCCTGAAAAATCATACCCCTTGCTGTGTGGATACTTCTCATTCTAGAGCGAGTTCTGCTAAAAGATGACGTGGGAAGGTCTCTTGGAAAACATAGCACTTAGGTAATCGTGCATTAGTTCCTCAAGAACAACTTTTTTATTCCACTCATTAACATAAGCATCATGTATGGTATAATTGTGTAACAGAATTATAGTAAACACATCTTAATTTCTCATAGCATACACATATAATTTATATTATTTGTATTATTTAGGGTACAGGCTGAATGCTGTAATGGAGACCCTTCAAAAAACAGGATGATAGAAATGTGTTTGTCTACTATCGTATCCCAGGGCTGGAGAGTGGTTCAGGGCAGGCAGGAAACTGTTCCGCAAGCTCATCCAGCAACTGGGGTCCATTCTCTCATTTTCTTCTGTGCTCTGGGGTGTTGGCCTCATGTAGGTGCTGCAGCTGGCTCTCAAGCACCATATCCTACCTTCCAGCCCATGTGACCATGAGAAATGAGAAATCAGAACTTTTTCAAATTAATTTTTAAGGAATATATATCAGTGTTTGTACCAATCAATTTTTTCACATTTCACTGCTCAAAATTTAAATACTAGTTGCAAAGCACTATGGAAAATATGGGCTTTTACTGTGCAGCCCTCTTCCTGCAGCGTATTCTAGTACTAAAAGGAAGAAGGGAAGAATTACTTCTGGAGAACAGTTAATAGTGTTATATAAATCCATGGGAATAAGTGATTTCTAGGGACTAGGTAGAGGCAAGGAGACCATATAAGTAGGTAGTCCAGTTTTCTGGTTATGAAGTAATAAATAATACTACAGGCTTATGAGGTTGGAAATGAATGCAATTGTGTGAATCCAATAAAGGTTACTGGGAAAGGAGCACCATATCTTTATGGCTGCGATAAAGAAAGAAAGAAAAAAAATCAATGCTAGATTATTTTTCTGTGATCTTCAGTGAATAAGCAAGTTGACTGTAAATAAGAACTTATCAATTGTGTTCAAAGTAAAAATAGAGATGAGAAATAAGATATTTCTTTAAATGAGCATTTTATAGTTTTTTAAGAATCAATTTGACATAGGACATCAACTGTCTTTTTCTTATTTCACTCAACTATCTAGCTGATTTTATTTATATTAGCAAGCTACCTAATTTTACATGTTGTGATATTTTTGGTATTTCTTTAGTGTTCTCAAAAACCATTAATACAAAGGGAATATACATCTGGTGATGGAATATGTCCTATCATTTTTTTGTTATTTATCACACTAGAAAATCCTAGTAGGTATAGTGAGATTATCACATACACATACAGTTTTTTGATAAGCCACAGTACATGAATAATATAAAACTAAGTTTTAAAATCCTGAGTCAATATTATAAATACAAACCTTAGGCCTGAAAGCTAAAATTTCAAGAGACAATATTCTTGTCCATTATTCATTGCAAAAATGCACATATCTCTAATGGGAAAACCACTTCTATCATGAAATACAGAAGATCTTTGAGTCTTAGTTCTGTCTATGCTAATGTAAGTATTTTTTAGCACTATAAATTTGTAGGTTGGGTTCTTTTGGGACTCATCTTGGACAGTTTCTTTCTGTGTGCTTGAATTTGGTCTATAGACATACACTGTAAGGAAACAAACATTCTTTTCTTCTATAGGCTTTAGAGTCATTTCCAAGGCATGAGTTGAAATGTTTTGGTAGCCAACTTATAGCCATGGGCTCTGATTCAAAAATAAATTCAGTCAGTAATGCTAACAAATGATTACTTGCATTTGTTTCTAATTGTTTCCAACATAAACAGAATGTGTGATAGCTTATTATTAGCATTGGGTGTGTGACATATGCATTTTAAAAGTTGTAGATACTGTAAACATGAGCTAATATGTTTTTTTCTCATTAATACTTTTAGTAACAAATTCTTTATACTCTAGAAATAATCAAACATAGATAGAGATCCTGAGGTACTTTGACACCAGGGATGCCTTAGAAAGAGCCTTTTCATATTTCCCATGGTGGGCATGAGAGAAGGTCTATATTTGGTATTAGCTGTGGGTAAAGATTTTTTATTGTAGAAGAAATTTACCTTTATTATCTTTATTTTTTATTATTCTAAAATCTGTCATCATTACTATAATAGAGAAAAGGGGGGGGGGAAGCAAGTGTTTTATATAATATCTTGATAATATAATATTAATGATACCAAGATCTGAAAATTAAAATTAGTATCAATGAAAGTCAGCCAAACTAATTTTATCCAATAAAACATCTTAGATCACTTCAAATTTTGATATATACAACACACCATGATTATTCTGTACTCTTATTATCTTTGCCAAATTATCCTTGCCATTTTATAAGTCACTACAATCAAGCAGATTTTCCATTTCATGCTACACAGTAGCAATTCATCAGTGTCTATAAGGGCACTTGAATTCAATCAACCATATTAAACCCTGACCTATTTCCAGAATGGTTCAAAGAATCATGATACATATACTTGGATTCTGATAGTCTTAGATTCTGGTAAAAGGAAACATATTTTATGGCTGATAGAATTCATACTGGAACAATGAGTTTAACTGACCACCAGACAGTAAGCAAATAAGGTGTCAAAAATTCGTGTAATTCAGTAGTCCATTAAACCTAGTGTAGTCGTATCCTACATAAGCCAATGGATTTGAGTAAAATTGTATTTTGGAAAATCATCATCATCCTTTACTATTTGAATGAAATTTAGAAAAATGCTTAATCTAAAAGATTTTAAACTATTTAATCTTTCTACTGCATAGAAGTAAACATTATTCTCAGGCATTTAAATAGTAGATGCAATTGATCAATTCTAGATAGATTATACTTCTAAATATTTTAGATGTATTGTTAAATACACATTACAAAATTTTGTGGAAACAAAATATTTATTACTTATTAAAATATATTTTCATGACCTTGTGGTAGGCAAATATTTCTTAAATAGGATATAAAAATCTTAACCATAAAAGAAAAAGTAATGAATTAGGTTATATTAAGATTAATAATTTCTCTTCATCAAAATACATGATTAAGATAGTGAAAAAATAAGCTACAGAGTGGGAGTAAATGTTTTCAATGCATATATCTGGCAAATGATTCATATTTAGAATATATAAAGAACTTTTTACGAATCAGTAAGAAGAGATGGATAACTCAGTAGAAAAGGGGGTAAAATTTGAACAGACACTTCACAAAAGAATATCCAAATACCCAATAAGCATATGTAAAAATTTTCAGTTTCATTAGTCATTACACAAATGCAAAATAAAACTACAATGAGATGACACTACACATCTACCAAATGGCTAAAATGAAAAGGTAGACAATACTGAGTTTGTCAAGAATGTGCTGCAAATGAAACTCTTATCGTATAATCATATAAATTGATGCAGACAAAGCATTTCACAAAATTCAACATCCATTCATGATTAATAAAAAAAAATCAACAATTTAGGAATAGAGGAGCATCACCTGAACTTAAACAAGAGCATCTACAAAAAACTATGGCTAATAATCATACTTAATGGTGAAAGACTGAATGCTTTCCCTCTAACATCAGGAGCAAGGCAAGAATTTCCTTCTCACCACTTAAGGTTTGGTTATTTTGCCATAGGTCTTAGAATCTTTTTCCTTTTCTTTCTTTTTTTTTTTTTTTTTTTTTTGTCTTTCACTCCTCTCCATCCCTTTATTTCTCTTCCTACTTTAAAAACAAAATTTATTGGAGTATAGTTGCTTTACAATGTTGTGTTAGTTTCTACTGTACAGCAAAGTGAATCAGCTATACATATACATATATCCCCTCTTTTTTGGATTTCCTTCCCATTTAGGTTACCACAGAGCACTGAGTAGAGTTCTCTGTCTATACAGTAGTTCTCATTAGTTATCTATTTTATATATAGTATCAATAGTGTATATATGGCCTTAGAATTTAATTTGAACTACTTTTTCACTGACTACCTTTGTAGTTTCAGCATTGGCATGATTTGAAGCACACACATACAGTGTATATGATGAAATGCTAAAAAGTATGCTTTTTAAAGGTAGGAAAAAAATGAAGTTACTTATAGCCACTGATATTTTGCTTTGTTCTGGAAGATGAACCAATGTAACTAGATAAGAAACATATGTGTTAAAAATGGAATAGAATCTACTGAAAAGTTAGCATTAACTATAAGATAATTCATTATTGTAGATAATTACAAATCTATCTACAAATGCTTTTTAATTATTTGCCCATATAATAATTGCAGGCTCCTTTCAAAATCTGATTTCAACTTGATCACATATATAATCAGTTGATGAGCTATGAATGGTTTTCTGGGCTGGAATTTAAATGTAACTTTCACCTTATTTAAGAAATTTGTCAACAGAATAGAGAGCCTAGAAATTAACCCACTCGTATATGGTCAGTTAATCTTTGACAAGGGTGCCAGACACACAATGCAGAAAGAATGGTCTCTTCAATAAATGATGTTGGGAAAACTAGATATCCACATGCAAAAAATAAAATTGGACCCCTGTCTTTCACCACTCACAAAAATTAACACAAAATAGATTAAAGACTTGAATATAAGACCTGAAACTCTACAACTTCTAGAAAAAAATATAGGGGAAAAGCTCCTCGACATTGGAGGAGCAATGATTTTTTGGATATGACACCAAAGCACAGATAATAAAAGCAAAAATAAACAAGTGAGACTGCATCAAACTAAAAAGTTTCTGCACAGCAATGCAAACAATCAACACATGAAAAAAATGTAAACCATGTGTATGATAAGGGTGAACATCTAAAATATGTAGGGAACTCTTACAACTTGATAGCAAAAATAACCAAATAATCTGACTGAAAAATAGGCAAAGGACCTGAATAGACATTTTTTTCCAAAGATGACATCCAAACAGCCACAGGTATGTGAAAAGTTGCTCAGCATCCTTAATCATCTAAGAATTGCAATGAGATATAACCTCACACCTGTTAGGATGGCTATGGTCAAAAAGATGCGAGATAACAAGTGTTGTAGTTGTGGAGGATGTGGAGAAATGGGAACCCTCGTACTCTGTTGGCAAGAACGTAGAATGGTGCCACGTCTTTGGAACAATATAGAGGTTCCTCAAAAAATAAAAATAGAACTACCATATGATCCAGTAATCCCACTTCTGACTATATATCTGAAGGAAATGAAATCAGTGTCTTAAAGAGATATATGCACTGCCACGTATATTGCAACATTATTCGCCATATCCATGATATGGAAGCAACCCAGTGTCCATTGATGGCTGAATGGATAGAGAAAGTGCGGTATATGTACACAGTGGAATAATATTCATCCTTAAAAAGAAAGAAGAACCTGCTATTTGCAACAACATGAATGAAGCTAGAAAACATTATGCTAAGTGAAATAAGATAGTCACAGAAAGACAAATACTACATGGTTCCACTTATATGCTGAATCTAAAATAGTCAAACTCATAGAAGCAGAGAATGGAATGGTGGTTGCCAGAGCCTGGGCGGAGGAAGAAATGGGGAATTGTTTTTCAAAGAGTATAAAGTTTCTTTTGTGCAAGATAAATAATTTCCAGTGATGTGCTGTACAACATAGTATCTATATTTTAAAATGTGATATTTTACTTTAAAATATGTCAGCAGGATAGATCTGGATAGATGTCGAGTTAATTGTCCTTACCAAAACAGACACACACACACAAACACACACACACACAAGAACACAGGGAATATTTTAGAGATAATGGATGTTTTTAGTACCTTGGTTGTGGTGATGGTATCATGGCTGTATCCATATGTCCCAACTCATCACGATATATACAATAAATGTGTGCACTTTTTTGTATATCAATTATAAGTCAATAAAACTAAAAACAAGTACATTATGTGGCATAGTATTCAAAAGTTTCAAAAATCAGTGAGTTTAGCAAGGTCAGAGGATACAAGGCCAATACATAAAATCAAGGGTATTTCTATATACTCTCAATGAACAATGAGAAACTGAAATAAATTTAAAAGGTGACATTTACAATATCTCCAAGAAACATGAAATATTTAGGTAATATTTAATGAAATATGTGCTGAAAATTACAAAACACTGATGAAAGAAATCAGACTTAAGTGAAGAAATCTGCTTTTGTTTCATGAATTGGAAGAATCAGTACTGTTAAAATTTCAATAGTCCTCAAATTGATCTATAGATTTAACATAATCCAAATCAAAATTCCAGTATATTTTTAATATGAATCAGTAAGCTTATTCTAAAATGTATCTGGAAATGTGAAGGAATTATAATACCCTAAACAATTTTGAGGAAGTACCAAGTTGGAGGATTCACAACACTTGATTTCAAAGCTATTCTAAAGCAATTTCTCTCAACAGGAGACTGTTTTGCACCCCTAGGAAAAGGGAACATTTGGCAATGTCTGAGGACATTTTGGTTCTCATAACTGGGACCCTGCTACTGGCACTGAGTGGACAGAGCTAGAGATAATGTTAGACATTTACAATGCACAGTGTAGCCCCAAACAAAGAATTATGCAGCCCCAAATATCAATACTGGTGAGGTTGAGAAATCCCCCCTCTAAAGCTGCAGTAATCAACACCGTGCAGCATTTGTGAAAGGATAGATGCATAGATCAATGGAACATAAATATACCTGCATATATTCAGTCAATTGATTTTCAACCAAGATGAAAAGCGATTTCAATAGACAAAGGCTAGGCTAGACTCTTTATCAAACGTGTTGGAACAACTGGATATCAATATGCAAAACATAAATAAACCTCGACCCATCCTTCACATTCATAGGGAAAAATTAACTGAAAATTGATTATAAGCATAAATTTAAAACTTAAAATCATAAAATATCTAAAGGAAAACATTGGGCTTCCCTGATGGCACAATGGTTAAGAATCCGCCTGCCAATGCAGGGGACACAGGTTTGATCCCTGCTCCGGGAAGATCCCACATGCCGCAGAGCAACTAAACCCGTGTGCCACAACTACTGATTCTGCGCTCTAGAGCCTGCGAGCCACAACTGCTGAGCCCACGTGCCATGACTACTGAAGCCCGCGTGCCTAGATCCCGTGCTCCGCAACAAGAGAAGCCACTGCAATGAGAAGCCCGCGCACAACAATGAAGGGTAGCCCCCGCTCACAGCAACTAGAGAAAGCTCACGTGCAGCAATGAAGACCCAACGCAGCCAAAAATAAATAAAATTTAAAAGGTAAATAAAAAAAGAAAACACTGAAGAAAAATCTTTGTGACCTAGGTCAGACAAAGGTTTTTTATTTTAATTTTATTTCTTTTGTGTGTGATCAGCTCTTTCATGTGCTCAGCATAGTTTTTTTCTAATTAATTTTTATTGGAGTATAGTCAATTTACAATGTTGTGTTAGTTTCTGCTGTACAGCAAAGTGAATCAGTTATACATATACATATATCCACTCTTTTTAAGATTATTTTCCTATATAGGTCATTACAGAGTATTGAGTAGAGTTACCTGTGCTATACAGTAGGTCCCCATTATTTATCCATTTTATATATAGTAGTGTGTATGTCAATCCCAATCTCCCAATTTATAGATATGATATCAAAATCCTGATAAATTGGACTTACTAAGTGAATATGGAAAACAAACCATAGACTGGCAGAAAATATTTGCAAAGCACATATCTGACAAAGAGCTTATATCTAAAACGTGTAAAGAATTCTCAAAATGCAAGAAAACAAACAGTGCAATTTTTAAGATAAGCAAAAGACTTGGATGTACAATTCAGGGCTTCCCTGATGGCACAGTGGTTAAGAATCCGCCTGCCAATGCTCAAACACGGGTTTGAGCCCTGGTCCGGGAAGATCCTGTGTGCCGTGGAGCAACTAAGTCCATGCGCCACAACTACTGAGCCTGCGCTCTAGAGCCCTCAAGCCACAGCTCCTGAGCCCGCAAGCCACACCTACTGAAGAGTGCATGTCTGGAGCCCGTGCTCTGCAACAAGAGAAGCCACCGCAATGAGAAGTCCAGGCACTGCAACAAGGAGTAGCCCCCGCTCTCCGCAACTAGAGAAGAGCCTGCCTGCAGCAACGAAGACCCAACGCAGCCAAAAATAAATAAATTTAAAAAAAATAAAAAGAGATCCCCTTTAAAAAAAAAAGGAATATATATGTGTGCCCAATAAGCACGTGAAAAGATACTCAATATAATTAGTCTTGCATAATGTAAATTAAGACAATAATATAATACTACTGCTACTACTACCACTATTACTATATTACTATTTTACTATTATTATGTTACTATATTACTATTACTATATTATTATTACTACTACTACACACACAAAAACAAAAACCTTACAATACCAGAGAAGGATGCAGAACAACTAGAACTCCCAAACACTGCTGTTGGAAATGCAGAGTCACATGTTCACTTTGGAAAACAGGCAGTTTTTAATATATGTAAACAGGTACATACCACATGTCATAACAATCCCATTTCTTCATATTTACCCCAAAGTAATAAGAACCTAAGTGCACACAAAAGCTATATATGAACACTTATAGTAACTTTATTCAAAACACTAAAACATGGAAACAATCCAATTGTTTATCACCTGATAAATATATGAACAAAATGGTGTATCCACATAATTGAATGCTAACTCAGTACTGAGAAAAAACAAAATTAGTGACACAACAGCATGGATGAGTCTCAGGTGCATTATGCTAAGTGAAAGAAGTGAAACTCAGTAAGCTCAAAGGGTGACATTTGATTCTATTTATATGAAATCTGGAGAACACAAAATTATAGGGGGAAAAAATAGATCACTATCTCATCATAAGGGGAGGGCTTAACTAAAAAAAAGGGCCATGAGAGAATATTTTGATATGATAGAACTGTTCAATTTCTTGACTGTGGTGGTGGTTATACAATTGTATGCGTTTATCAAAACTCATAAAACTGTAATTTAAAGGGTGAATTTTACAGTATGTAAGTTTTACCTCAAAAAATCCTGACCCCAAAATTTTAAAAAATAATAACAAATAAAACCTAGTGTCTTCTGTTTAATAAAAATAAAATTGAAATACATAAATAAATAATATGCCTGCTTGCTCTTCTTTCCAACTACATATGTGTGCATTTAGATTTTCTTCATATATTTCGACCAAAGCATTATGTCATAACACGTTGAAAGCAGAAGCATATATGACAATTTAGTCATCCTGCATTAAGCTAGACATTAAAAAGATTTGCAAACATATAAAACAATGCCACTCTTCTCACAAATTTTTATTTCGTTAAATAATTTTTTCATAAAAATGCATGACTTTTGCTCTTCCGAATGAATTAATATTTTTTCAAATGCTCAGTTTTTATTTCTAATATGGTAAATTTTGACAGCAATATTCCACAAAAACAAAAGTTTTGAGGGATCCTTAATATATTTTAAGAGGGAAGAGGAGTCCTCAGACCAAAAAGTTTGAGAACTGTTGCTTGTGAAAAGTGAAAGACCAACGACTTGGAAGGAAACAGGGGTCCCAAGTGACCACAGGAGCAGAGCCGCTAAGTGCTGTCAACCAACCACATTAGGATTGTTCTGTGATACTGAAGTAAACTCCTTTGTTCTTTAATCAGTCAGTTGCTGGATTTCTTTATTATAACAGCCAGCCTTACCTTAACTAGTGTAACAACCATGAGCCCCACTGTACTGTTCCATGCACTGCTACATTCTCACATTTCATTTCCACAACAATAACGTGTGTAGGCATTTTGAACACATTTTTACATATGAAGAAAATGAGTCTCAAAGAGATGAAGTATCTTTGCTCAAGGTCATACAGCCAAAATTTTTCATATTCAGGCTTTATTCCAAAACCTTCATCACATAGTATACAGGCTTGGAGGCAGACAGACCTGTATTCATATCCTTGTCTACCCATTTACTACTTTTCAGAGTTGATGGCTATTAAGTGAAACTTCAATAGTACCTATTTTGCAGTGTGTGAGAATTTTTTAAATGAATGGATGTAAAATGTAGTCCAAAGTAAATACCAAATAAATGTTAATTATTATTATGCCTCAGTGCCTTTCCTCATCTGTATGGAGCAGGATTTAGTGGTAATTAGAAAACTATGTGTGAGGTGCTTAGAAGCAACATTTCTGGCATGTTAGCAAACAATAAGTGGTAACTGTAATTATCATTCCTGCATTTGTTGTACATGATTATTTGAGGAAACCTTTGTACTAGTAGGCTCATTCTTAAAATCATTTTAAGTGCCCAGCATTTTATCTAAAATTTCTAGTGAGACACTCACAGCTCTGAACTAGGTATTTGCAAGACAGAATCAGATATTATCACTTCATATTATTTCTCAGTTGAGTTTAAAAAATATATGATCAGGGACATTATCTGAGATATCAAGATTTTGCCTCATCGCTCAAGCCTAATGTACAGGCTGAATAGTTTATTCTTCCAAGAGACTCTATAAAACACTTAATAAGATTTGCATTGCTTATTATGTTTTCCATGTTCAATAGCAGGAGGATATATATCCAGCTTGTCCATTCACGCTTCCGTGAGATTTTATAACATAGATGAGAAACAATATAACTTCTCTATTTAAACTTATAACTTACTCATGAGAAAAAAAAAATGTATTTTCTTAAATACACCGTCCCTCTTAGAGAAAGTCATCAAAAAAGTAAACTGTGAAAAATTTTCTTCATCCCTTGTTCCTCATCCTGCACAGTTCCCACCCCATTCCTAGTGGTTTCCACTATTATTAGTTCCATATATATATATATATATATATATATATATATATATATATATATATATATATATAAAAATCCTTCTCTGAGATTTTTCCTTTTTTGTGCCCATACAAGAGCCACAGGATTTGCTAAGAATTTTGGCATGTAACCAAACTGGGTTCTTGCCACAAACATTAAGAAGAAAAGATCTGGGCTTCCCTGGTGGTGCAGTGGTTAAGAAGCTGCCTGCCAATGTAGGGGACACAGGTTTGAGCCCTGGTCCAGGAAGATCCCACATGCCATGGAGCAACTAAGCCTGCGAGCCACAGCTATTGAGCCCGCGTGCCCCAACTACTGAAGCCCGCGCACCTAGAGCCCGTGCTCTGCAACAAGAGAAGCCACCAAAATGAGAAGCCTGCGCACCACAACAAAGAGTAGCCCCCACTCGCTGCAACTAGAGAAAGCCCGTGCGCAGCAACGAAGACCCAACGCAGCCAAAAATAAAAATAAATAAATAAGTAAATAAATTAAAAAAAAATAAAAAGAAGAAGAGAAGATCTGTGTCATACCATGTGGATCCACAGTATGCCTGCTGGAAGACTTGATGAAGCAGACATTAGCAACACGCTCTGAACGTTTATCTAGTGGTTTTATTTCTTCCCTTTGTTTCTGGCAGTGATTCAGGGTGGAGTTAGCCTGAAGTTGTTATTGAGCTATTCTTGAAGTCCCATTCATTTCAAGCCACCCCAACCCAGTTGTGTTGAAGTAGAAGCTGAAGAGTGAAGATGGTGAAGATGAACACAGACATGTTTTAGTCCTTGGCATCTCAAGGCAAAATTGGTGCTAGAAACCAGACTTCTGCCTTCAGATCCCATATTCTTTTTTCTGAACTATGCTCCAGCCCACGTCTTCTCTTTTGTGTATTTTAACTTTTAACTTGCGTGATATACACACTTAAGCCAAGGGAGTATCAGAAGTTATGGAAGACATATAAAATGGATAATTGTTTTGAAAAGGTCTTAAAGTCTTACTGATTTTAAGAAATAGGTAAAATTTTATTATAATGTTCCTTTGAAACTATATACTGATACCTTATAATAATGGCTGCTATAGCATGAAAATTAGTCTCCATCAGATCTGCTTTGGACCCTTTATTAATTAGATAATGTAGAAATGCTAAATTTAGTAACCAAGGGAATTTATTTCTCTCTCACGGACCAGTTTAATGTCCATATAGTGAGTCTAGGACCCCTTTCTCTTCCATCTGTGGTTCCCTCGTTCCCTCCATCGTCCAGTGGGCACAATAGTGAATATTTAGTGCAGAAGGCACAGCAGCTTCTTAAAAACTGTGGTCTTGAAGTGATACACATCCACATCGGCTGCATTTCATTAATGAGAAATAGTAATAAACGACCTTAAAAGAGTAGTTTTATCCATTGATGGATAGCAGTCATCTCTGGCACAGACTCTTTTAAGGTATTTATTACTTGAGGTGTTGTCTCAGTATGTGGCCCTGTAATTTAGTACATTAGCAGGTTTTGTGAAATTTTGTTTTAATTCAGTGGAGCGGCACAATAGCAACCACCACACTTTGTGTAGAACGTTTACATGTAAGTTCTCATAGTCAGTGCAAAGAATATTTCTAGAATGAGAATCAGGTCTGTGTTTGCCTCTAGTCTCTTCCCCTCTCTAGGTGTGTGACCTTGGGAAAATCATTTAATCTCTCTGAGCCTGTGTTTCCTCATCCATTGAGGAGTTGTTATGATTTCCAAAGGTCCTTTCAATGTTAAAATTCTGATATTTAAGTTACGCAAATTTTAAAAGTTTGTAGTATCATTTTTTCACTTATTTATTTGTCACTTTAATTTAAATGAAATGTAATATCATTATCATTTTAAGTCAGTAGTCCTTCCTGAAAGAGTAAAATTTGGGTATTTGTATTTATTCATGCCTAGTTAAATTTAACAGCAACATGAAATAAATGATTACCTGTTTGGATATAACTTCATAATAATGCTTCTGAAGGTCGTTTGGAATACGGCACTAATTAATGTTTTATTTCCAGCCTTCCTTAATTATTCTAGCCAGATGGTCCTTTATTTATGTTACTGCTGGAGGTTTCCAGCTGAGGTTGTTTGATTGTTGAAGAAAAATATGTGATGACACCATAAGATAACTGTAATTGAATTGTTAGGTATGTTACAGCATTTGTGCCTTCTGTCCCTGTGCTGTCCACATCTGGGAAATGAGTTTGTTAACAAAGCACTTTGACACCTCATCTGACGCTTGAGTGAGATTCTGAACTGTGTAGAAGGAATTCAAATGGGAAAATGACTGCATTTTATTGTAAAAGGATGCACTTTGCAAATATCTCTCTGTGCAAAATTCATTTTCTGGATGATAAAAAAAAAAAACCTTTAAAATAAGTACACTTTTAAGGACATGATCTGTTTTCCAATGTCCTAATAACTTCAGGAGTAAGCTGTTCCATTAAGGTTAAGTTCAAAATTTGTGCAGATTAACCACCATTCAGGAAGCAGTTAAATGGAATTTTTATGGCATAGAACTTCAGAAGTCTAAATGAATTATCAGCTGAAAAGATAGTCCAATAAAAGAAACAGACTTAAAGTGGAAGATAAGAGTGATAAAGTGACAGTAAATTAGAGAATAGAACTAAAAGCCTCATTGTTATAAAGAACAACAATAGACCTCCTGAATTATCTATGTTTCTTTAGAAAGTATCTCTTCTCCTTCTTTCGCTTGTGAGTTTTAGAATTACTAAATAAATTAATAGCATTTGAGCCGGAAGCTTCTATCAGCCAAGTTAGGTAGGAAGCCTTATTAACATGGCCACTGGCAACTTAACACTGGACAATTTTCTTCCAAGGGAACGTGATTTCATTATTATAGTATTTAAGCTGTGCACATGCAGAATTAATCAGTTCAGTGACCTTCATCCCCGTATGTGCAAAGACTTTGAGGCCTTAGTGTATGCAGAGCGGATGTAATTGGACATTATTGTCCAACATGCTAGTAGTTCAGTCTGTACGCTATTTGTTCATATCATGGAGGGTTTGCATATCTTGTCTTTGCTTATCATGATTTATATAGAAATAAAATTTTATTGGTCAGAGACTTTTTTTCTTAAATCAAGTTACTGATTGAATGTAACATACTTAATAGATCTTTATTGTTAATTATTGAAGAGGTATCAAATCTGGGAGGTAATTTGATATTTAATGACGTGGCCAAAGCAAAACAAATAACTTCCAATAGAATATACATACATGCACACACGCACACACACATGTACCTGCTTGAACCGGAAAACTGACCATGTGTATTTTGAAAGATTTTTGAAGAAACCAAAGAGGAAAATAAAATGTAAGTGGATGGGATTGCTACTTTGTCTTCTTTTTCAACTTGTTCTATCATTTTGCCAATAAAAATTAAATGGCACACGTAAGTCAACCATCTCAAAAGTACTAAATGCTGCTTCGTAAGACAAAAAGCTTAATAGAGTGTTGTTCAGATTTGTTATTATTATTATTATTAACTTGTCCCCATTTCTGCCATTTAGTCGGTTGATTATGCCAACCTGGATAATTTCTCTCTGTAGTAGTCTTTTCGGACCAGTCACTGAAGTAAATCTCCTAATTTATAACCCTGAACATATTTCAGTTTGACCATGTGGCACGTGTGCTGTCTAAGAATATCCACATGTGTGCTTCAGTGAATGTACTTAGTTCTAGGCAGAACAAGAGTCAGTTTGAGTGTTCTGTTGGCTTGCCATGGAGAGACATTTAACCACAACCCCTTACTGCAGCTATTGACCACCACATAGTCTATAAGCGGAAGATCAATGTTACCAAAGTTGGTACGAATTAAAAGAAAAGTTATGTCTGAAAAGCTGACCAAAGCATTCATGAAGGTCATACAAATTACGAGAAACTAGAGAAGGGGGCCCTTTACAAAAAACATCTTGCTAGGAATTATTAAATGTGCTTCTATTGGGATTCATAAGGAGATGAAATGGTACCTCTGACCAATTTGCTTTAATTATTTACTTTGAAGTTGACTTTTATAGTTCTTTTGTCATTTATCAATGGTTGGTTAGTGCTGAATTGGTCTCTCTTCTATATAGCAGCAATATATAAATGCTGTATATGCAACTTAAATTAGCCAACCAAATGATACTAGCAGGAAATATACACTAGGATGAACTCTTTAGTTATCTACCATTGTGATCATGAAGACAACTGTAGTTTTCTTGATGAAAACTTTTATAAAATAAGTTATAGGAATTTATTTTTTCTGTATACTCAGGGACCATCTTGTGAACTAATTTGTTATAGATTTTAATAAATTCATGCTACAAAGTGGTGTCCTAAACATTGTTAGTAAAGAATTACTTTGCAGTTTTAGCCTTTTATATATTTTTTCATATTTACGTAGCTTTAAAGATAGCATTTCTCTTTTCGAAAGTACCTTCCAGAAATCATTGCTTTTTGTTTTACCGCTAGACTGATGTAGTCTAAGGAGAGTTAGAGATTTTCCTCTTTTGTATCTTTCTCATTATATATTTGAGATGATAACATCATTCATCATTCTCAGTTACTAGAAAATAATTCACTAAATGTGATGTAAGCTAAAAACTAGATGCCTAGAAAATATTTGCACTGACCAACAATAATAGGTTCTTATGCATATTGTCTCTAGTACATCAATAACATACTTTTTTCCATCTATTTGTGAAATACACCTAGCCAGTGCAAGTGAACATGGCCAGATAACTTGTAGAATGGAAGAAACATTTAGGAGAACCAGAATAATGGAAACATTCCTGCTAATTGACAATAAAATGTCATTGATTTTTTAAGGACAAAACCTTAAAGAAGCAGCATACTCAAGGTCTCATATTGTCTCAAAGCATCAGAATGAGAGCACACTATCCTGCATACATCTTATTTTAAGAGATCTAGAGCACATAAAGATTAAATATTTGTTTGTAATGGTTACATTGTTATAACTGACTATTCTATTATATTTTTTAAGCCAAAACATTAGATAAGAAATGTTTGCTACTTGTCTGAATTTTATTTTGACAAAGGTAGACTTTTTTCTGAGTTTATTTTCTAAATCATTACTGGTTATTTATTATAGATGCATTATTAGAAGTTTATAGTGAATGTAGATTTCCCTTCAATGTAGTGAAATGGAAAGTCTGTATTACCAATTTAAATATTATGTAGTTTCTAGTGAAAAACTTAGAACTGAAGCTTTTGTAATAGTCACTTTTTAAATAATAGTTTATACTTGTCACTGCAAAAAATAATTATAACAGTAAAACTGTAAACACTAAATCAATAGGTAATCTAATAAATGCAAGCAACTAGAAGAACACATTTGGCTTATAAATAAAACCCTTCAGATTTATGACGTTAAATTTAAAAGCTTTCATACGCTTTTATTTATGAGCTCTGATACGTGACTTTTCAAAAATGTTATACTGGTTAATTACAAGTATGCTTTTATATATGTGGCTATGCATATGTAAGTATTCATCTGAAATTATCATGTTCATTTATTTTGTCCATTAGTGCCTTCTCGTGGCTTTCAGTATGAAATTCACACTCATCTGCACGAAATAAAAGGCACTAAGTCATATGATCATAGTTATCTCCCCCAGGCATACCTTTCAAAATGTCTTTCTGCCCCAGATTCTCCTCAAGACACACTGGTTTGCCCTGAATCTACCATGATATCTCTTTTTCAGATCTGTTCATAACCTTTGCCCCTCTGAATGTTTACTAACTCCTCCACTACTCCAAACTGGCCTGCATTCTCAAACAACAATAACAACAATATCCTTGTAACGGACCTTCAGCTGTCAGGTTGTCATTGTCCTCTGGAGGGTCTTCCCTGGCATATCAACCCTCAGTCTGAGCTAAGTATTTCCCTTCTGTCCTACAGCAGCCCGCACTTACCCCTATCGTGGGACTTGTTATGCTGTTATAGAATTCTCTGCTTACTCATTTCTTTCACCAATTCTCTAAGCTCCTTATTTGCAAAGATAGTGTCTTTTTTAATCTTTATATCTCCAAAGCATTACAGCACAGCGCCCTGGCACATAGCCGGCACTAAATAAATGTTTGTTTCCTTAATGTTTGTCAAACAAAATTATTCATGAGGCTCACCTACACATGCAATATTTAACGTGCCTATGATCACATCTTTTAATGCATCATTTCTAAGTTTAGATAATGTGTCTTGAATGCTACTATTAAATATGATTATCTCTGGTTTCTCCTGTGAGACAGTGAAATAGCCCTCCATATTTGTCTCTGAAAATGTGTTTATCCTCAGATCCGAATGCAATATATGCAGTCTGAAACATTCTATGCATTATTGACATTTTGTCAAAATAGGGGATGTTTTCCAGTCTTTTGCACATGGGAGAGATTGGCATTGCTGTTGTAGAAAGGATGAAAATCTGTGGATTTGTAATAAATTTGTTTCTCACTCTTATCATTCTCATTTTCTCCTTGTCTAGTTTAAAATATTACCTTGAAAACTAGTTTTTTAACTGTTTATAGTTACATTTTCATTTTTTGAGTGAAATTTTAAACCCCTTGTAGTAAGAGACTGTGTTTTATATAGCTCTTAGCTTTACATGTAGCTGTTCATGTTTAGGTAGGTATGAGAATTAGACAGGAAATTGAATAATTTTCATTATTGCTTCAAACAAGATGTGTTGGATTTAAGATGACCACAAATCCTTTGGCATTACTCAAGAAGATAGGTGACATTATGTCACCCCCCCCCCTTGAATCAGGGTGAGCTCTATGATGGCTTTGTCCCATTGTGCCCTGTGGAAATGTCACTGTGCTAGTTTCCAGGCCGATACCTTATGGGATTGGCACCTTCTACTTCGTGTCTTTTAGAATACTTTCTCTTAGAATATTTACTCAGGGTAAGCCAGCTATCATGTCGGAAAGTCCGTCTTCCCAGAGACCACCATGCTGTGGATAGAAGGAGAGAGAGAAGGAGAGAGGGAAAAACAGAGAGAGAGAGAGGTGGGGAGAGAGAACTATACCCGGAAGCATCAAGATGCCAGATATATTACTGAAAAAGCCATCTCAGAAGTGGATTTTCCATTCCCAGCCTGCCCAGCTGACACAGTATGAATCAGAGATGAATCACCTCTCCAGTTCTTCCAAAATTCCTGACTCACAAAATTATGAATTAAGTATTTGTATGGTTTGTTAAGCTACAATAGATAATCAGAGCAAAGGCAATGACATGGAAGCTTAACATAGTTCAGTCTCTACTTCATGAATAATAAGTATAAAATATATTATTTTTCAAGGCCATTATTTTATTTTATTATAAGCTGTTAAGGGATGTTGAAAATGCCTTTATTATACAGCTTTAAAAAGAGTGGATCATGAGTTGTATCTTTATCATCCTTGGCAACTGTCACATGTTGCCAAACGTTTCTTTTTATATTTCTTATTAATAAATTATTCAAGTTATATTTTTATTATTTAAATATTGGCATGTAAAAAGTTTTGGGGGCTGGAAAGAATAAAATTTTAGGGGATAAAGTAGAATCCAACATGACTGTCTCATTCTATGAGAACTATCTCTTCTGAATTTTGTAAACACTTTCTTTGATTTGCATTTTTTGAGGCTTAATTTTGCACCTTTTGGGCAAGCCCAGCCCACTTAGGTGGCAGCAAGATAAGGGCAACAAACTGTTGCAAATTGCTAGTAATCCACATTGACTTGACGTCTTTCCATATATTAATATTTAAAACTTAAAATGATGAGGCAATGTGAATTAATGAAACAGTTTATTTACCCTGACACATGTCAGTGAAAGGAGCAAGAACACTTTTAGCTGTTAGGCTTAGTATATTTTCTTTCATTTATAACTAAAATTCTTTGCCTTGTGATTTTATCCTTTATCTACTACAAAAATTCCTTCCCAAATTCCTCTTTAGACCATCCCCTAAGTGTGAAAATAAGCTGGACCATATGTACTGCTGCTGCTAAATACTATTTATTAGCACATGGGTTTTCTCATTATATTATTAGCTGGGAATAGCATGTCTACTGTTTGGTATTAGCCAGGCCTCCCGCTGTACTTGTTGATCTCCAACATTGTTATTGGCTATCACTTTTGTCCTTCCAAAAATCTGAATCAGTGATTCTCAACTTCATGCCATAATAACAAATATTTTGTAGTATCCCCTTTCTTAGCATGGAATGAAACTTATTACCAATATAACATACATCAATACATGATTTTAATAAGCAATAAAATGCCCTAATGTCAAAGAGATGTAAAAGGAAAGTAATTTATGAAGAAATTAATATGTATTTTAATATGTTTGTATCTATTAATGTTTGTATATGTCTATGCTATAAGACATAATGAAGCTGTCAGATGCTTTCATCTGTTCATAGATTTACCACAAATGTGACAGCTACAGATGCTGACAGAGGTTTGTTTTATTGGTGACTCATCCATAAGAGCAGCATTGCAGTGTAGTGACATGATTTTCTGAAAGGTTGAACAGCTCATGATAAAGTTAGGTACCAAGCAAAGAACAGTTTTCTCTTAACATACATGGTAGTTGCATTCCTGAAAAATTCATTGCTCATAACGGTGCAAAACATACTTAGTGTTTGTATTAAAATGTAGTTAGGTGTTGGGCTTGGAAATTATAAACAAATGAATGGTTGGTAAGGCATTTGAATGTAATGCAGGAATCAGGACAGTTAGAGGTAGGGAAGTATCTTGTGCATTGAAGGGCCTTTAGGATCTCTGGCTTCTGTCCATTAAATGCCAGCCCAGCTATTTCTCCCATTCAGTGTAAGAGTTGTCACTCTGACACACACCTGACAAGTTTCCATTATACCCCTATGGATGGCACTTCCACCAGTTAAGAACTTCTGCTTTGAACACTCTCTCTTTTCTTTCTCATCTTCTCTGTTTATACCCCAGCATCTTGCTGACAGTACATACTTCCTGAATTCTCTGAGGTAAGACATGTAATTTCTCCTAACTGAACATAACACAAAATGTTACCAAACTTATGCAATGACATAATTATAACTTTCTCTTTATGACATTTCTTACCAAATAAATTCTATATACATAAATCTTAACAAATTTCATAATTTTAATAGTATATCTTTTAACTAATGTTACTCATAATATTTTATATTATAACTCCATTAATGCAAGTGCAAAATTTAATAGGTGAGATGAGGATTGGTAATATGGCTTTAGAAGTCATCAATATAAGTTGGTCGTTGAAGTGAAGGAGATTAAGATAGAACAGCCAGGTAGGCAAATCAGAAGAATATCTTTGTATTGTATGCCAAGAAAAGGACATTTTAAGGATGCTTTGAGAAGGCCAAGTAAGGACTGAGATGGGGTCAGGGAAAGAAATGAACAAGTTGACAAAAAACCTTGACTAAGGTAGTCTTGATGGAGAGGTGAGGATGGAAATCAGATTAGAGAAGTAAAATGTGAGAAAGTAAAGAGAGTGAGTATAGACAACTCTCTCAAGTATTTTTTCTTTGCAAGGAAGAAGATACAGCTGTAGTTTTGGTGGATATGGTGGTGGCTCAAGGACATGGATTGGATGTATGTATGTATGTACACATGTAAGGACACATGTAAATGTGCATTCAGGCATGTACATCAGTGGAGGTGTCTTAAGGAGGTTTAAATGCTAATGGAAATAGGCAATAGGGAGTGTATTAAAGGTTCAGGAAAAGGAGAATAATTGATAGATTTAGATTCATGGGAGGGTAGGAGGGGAACAGTACTGTTATTATCATTTTATATTGTTCTTTCCTACTAGCCTGAGCACTGAAAAGGCAGAAGTTACACATTTCTTTGTATCCTCAGCACTTAAAACATTACCTAGGGAATAATAGGATCTTCTGTATTTTAGTTGATGGAAAGAGGAAACAACAGCCTGCTAAAAGAGTTAATTTCCCTCAGAATTCTTCCAAGATCCTGGGCCAAAACTTTCATTATATCCCATCTTTAAAAATTGTCAAACATATGTTCCTTATGTATTTTATCTCTGGAAACATTTTAAAATTATCCATCTCAGACATTAGATAACAGTTTTAATAATTTTGAATTGGTATTAAATGTATAATTTCAGTGCTCTTCTAATATGCACTAAATGAAAAAAAAAGTGATAAGTTTGAGAAATTAGTAAAACCAATGTTTAAATTTAATAAAATACAAATTGAAGAACCTATATTATTTCCACAGTAATATCAGTGAGATATGTGACAAAGACTTCCTTAATATATAGGTTCCACAATAAGAGTAAGATGATTACGTACAGACAGCATTTGCTTTCTCGGCCCCATATCTCACCTGTTCCTTTTTATTGATTGATTCAATTTCAAGAGACTTAAGTCTGTTTACATTAGATTAAGACTGTATACCAGCCACATGGTTTTCTGTCATGCTAAACTTTAAAATTTAATAAATGGTCAGAAGTTATCTAGATTCTATAACAATAAATCATGATATAGTTCATGGATCTTGGCTATGATGACTCAGTTAAAATGAAATTTCATCTAGTTATATTGGTGGTGGTGGGATGTTATTTTGGTGGGAGTGTGATGTGTATTCTTTGCAGCCCATTGTCATACTTTCTTTTGAAGCGTATTGAGTAATCACATATTCTTAAAAATATATTATATTTTGAGGATTTTGTGGGTTTTTGGTGATTTGGGGATACCATCTGATTTATGAGTTTAGATGCTATCCCTCATAATAGAATTTGAAAACACCAAAAAGTAGTTATTTTTTAAATGGTAGGAGAAGATAAATCCCAGCTACTGATCATTTCAAGGGTAGAATTATTAACTTGATGGTAACTTGATTTTCTTATATCATAAGAAATAATGTTCCAAATAAGACAAAAATAATTTTACTGAAAATCTTATTTATTTAAGGGAAAAAGAAAACAGTTGACATATCCTTAACATTAGCTGATGGAAATTAGATTAATTTCTGTTAACATTTAAAGTAAATAATATAAACATGGAAACTGGTAAATGAAAAAATATATACTGTTATCGCTCCTGAAAAGTGATTAAAATTTTTATTATAATGCAAATTAAAATTTAGTACAATTTTTTTTAACTGGATGTCTCTGTTGCATTGTTAGTATATGTCAGGGTCTGTATCAAGTGCTTTACATACATAATCTCATTTAATCTATACAACAATTCTATTACTTATTATTATTCCCATTTTACCAATGAGTAAACTGAGGTTCAGAGAGTTTGGATTAACTTGATATGGTCATAAGCTACTAACTGGGCAAAACAAGAATCAAATCCGGTTAGTCTGATTTGGAAGCCAATGCTCTTGACCACTGTGGTTTGCTGTCTACACATATATATTATAATCTTGGCAATTTGTAACATTTGATTTATACTTTAATATTTATACAATCATAATATAATTGGGTATTATAGTTTATATTTTTAAATGTATTAAAAATATTTATGTAGTACCTATTATGCATAGAACAGCACTAGGCATTATGGATTTCAAAATGTATAATAAACTATCTACTCTCAAGGAATATTCAATCTAGCTAGAAAAGGATGACATATATAAACAAAATAATTAGTGAAGTGTATAGTCCAAATCATATGCTATATCATATTATATTAATGGTATAATATGCAAAAATGTTTGTAAATTATACAGGATTTTTAAAATAAAATTCTATAGGAGTTTTAAAAGAAGAGTTTGATGGCATATGTCATTAGGAGAGCTTTTTGGAGGAGATGACAACAAGCATTAATGGATGTAAAATACTTGAATTGATTTAGACACACAGAATGGACTTGCTGAGATTCATTTGCTTTAGGATTAAAGTTCCTCTAAAACTGAATAGTACCTTTCATTTTCTGGTTCTGAAGATACTTCTAACACAGTGGCTATATTATTGTGATGCAGCCAAGGCGTTTTACTTGGAATCTTAACACCTATCTTGGCTAATTGAGAAATTTCTCTGCTTGGTCCATAATATTTCCCAACAACTCCTGCCTTTCCTCAGTTTCATTATGGAGGATGTGCTCCACCATATTCCCATTTAAAGGCAACCTTCTTACTGTAGCATCCTTCCCTGGTTTCTGTTCTCATTGACCTTACCTTCCTGGTCCCTTTATCAATGTTCCCCATTAAAGGGGTTGCTAAGTGTTTGCCAGCTTCTGTGGCTAACTGCCTCAGCACCTGCTGACTCTCTGTACTAATCTGTAGTAAGCCTAACAGTCAGTCACTTGCTGTGATCTCCATAGCAGAGTCAAATGTCCTGAACTTGGTTTTAGTAGAGGGAACAGCTTCACCATGACAAAGGCATGGCAAACAAAGGCAGTGAATCATCACACCATTTTAAATCCCAAATGCCATTTTTCTCGCCATGCTATTACATGCGAACAATTATAATTTACGAGGAAAATATGTAGGTTTTTGATAATTTCTGTTTCTAATTTTCTATGAGAATACATGTATAGAAAGAAAATATTTTTGTTTAAAATAGTCATTATTTTACTTATTAACTTTTTATATCCTGTCACTGTGTATGAATAAGCATACAGCTTTGAAACAATTTAATGTTCTGCAGTAAAAACAAATTCAGATGTAAAATAGTTGTGCATTTTCCAAGTTACTCTATTTTTATCTTCAAGGTTTACAATCACTTTCCAATACATGAAAATTATCACATGGATAATTGGATACAAAATTTTGTTCTCTTCATATTTCAAGGTTTATTTTTAGATATAGAAAAGAAAATCAGATTTTTTTCCCTTACCTCCACTCCTAGAATCAGAATCCAAACCGCTTGTAGGAATTTTTTTCTTACTGTGTACTTTTTAATCTACCTCACAATGATTGTATCCAGTGGTGAACTGTACAGGATCAAGGGCACCTTGTTCTGTGTCAAGCTACTCCACTTCTTAACTGTTTCTGTATTTTAAAATGTATGTTATTAAACATTAAACTCTTAGTTTTTCTTTATTTACTTTTTTTTTTTTGGAAGTTCCTGGAAGTTTTTTTTTTTTTTTCAACAACTTTATTGGAGTATAATCGCTTTAAAATGGTGTGTTAGTTTCTGCTTTATAACAAAGTGAATCAGTTATGCATATACATATGTCCTCATATCTCTTCCCTCTTGCATCTCCCTCCCTCCACCCTCCCTATCCCACCCCTCTAGGTGGTCACAAAGCACCGAGCTGATCTCCTTGTGCTATGCGGCTGCTTCCCACTAGCTATCTTTTTTATGTTTGGTAGTGTATTACATGTTCATGCCACTCTCTCACTTTGTCCCAGCTTACCCTTCCCCCTCCCCGTATCCTCAAGTCCATTCTCTAGTAGGTCTGTGTCTTTATTCCCCTCTTGCCCCTAGGTTCTTCATGACCTTTTTTTTTTTTTTTAGATTCCATATATATGTGTTAGCATACAGTATTTGTTTTCTCTTTCTGACTTACTTCACTCTGTATGACAGACTCTAGGTTCATCCACCTCACTACAAATAACTCAATTTCATTTCTTTTTATGGCTGAGTAATATTCCATTGTATATATGTGCCACATCTTCTTTATCCATTCATCTGTCGATGGACACTTAGGTTGCTTCCATGTCCTGGCTATTGTAAATAGAGCTGCAATGAGCATTTTGGTACATGACTCTTTTTGAATTATGGTTTTCTCAGGGTATATGCCCAGTAGTGGGATTGCTGGGTTGTATGGTAGTTCTATTTTTAGTTTTTTAAGGAACCTCCATACTGTTCTCCATAGTGGCTGTATCAATTTACATTCCCACCAGCAGTGCAAGAGGGTTCCCTTTTCTCCACACCCTCTCCAGCATTTATTGTTTCTAGATTTTTTGATGATGGCCATTCTGACCGGTGTGAGATCATATCTTATTGTGGTTTTGATTTGCATTTCTCTAATGATTAATGATGTTGAGCATTCTTTCATGTGTTTGTTGGCAATCTGTATATCTTCTTTGGAGAAATGTCTATTTAGGTCTTCTGCCCATTTTTGGAGTGGGTTGTTTGTTTTTTTGACATTGAGCTGCATGAGTTGCTTGTATGTTTTGGAGATTAATCCTTTGTCAGTTGCTTCATTTGCAAATATTTTCTCCCATTCTGAGGGTTGTCTTTCTGTCTTGTTTATGGTTTCCTTTGCTGTGCAAAAGCTTTTAAGTTTCATTAGGTCCCATTTGTTTATTTGTTTTTATTTCCATTTCTCTAGGAGGTGGGTCAAAAAGGATCTTGCTGTGATTTATGTTAGAGTGTTCTGCCTATGTTTTCCTCTAAGAGTTTATAGTGTCTGGCCTTACATTTAGGTCTTTAATCCATTTTGAGTTTATTTTTGTGTATGGTGTTAGGGAGTGTTCTAATTTCATTCTTTTACATGTAGCTGTCCAGTTTTCCCAGCACCACTTATTGAAAAGGCTGTCTTTTCTCCACTGTATATTCTTGCCTCCTTTATCAAAGATAAAGTGACCATATGTGCATGGGTTTATCTCTGGGCTTTCTATCCTGTTCCATTGATCTATATTTCTGTTTTTGTGCCAGTCCCATACTGTCTTGATTACTGTAGCTTTGTAGTATAGTCTGAAGTCAGGGAGCCTGATTCCTCCAGCTCCATTTTTCTTTCTCAAGATTACTTTGGCTATTCAGGGTCTTTAGTGTTTCCATACAAATTGTGAAATTTTTTGTTCTAGTTCTGTGAAAAATGCCAGTGGTAGTTTGATAGGGATTGCATTGAATCTGTAGATTGCTTTGGGTAGTATAGTCATTTTCACAATGTTGATTCTTCTAATCCTGTTTATTTACCTTTAAAGCCACAGCTAAATTGGTTTGGCTTAGCAACATTACCCCGGAAATGTTTTTTAAGTGTACTTGGTCATTTGGCTACTGAATCTGAAGACCACGTGGGAAAGCCTCTAATGGTTTCTCATTAATACAGAAAATGCAGCTGTAGAAGAAACAATATGTTTGTTGTGGTGGCCAATATTAAAAATTATCAAGACACTAAAGACTGCTGTGGGATGGGGGATAAGAGTTGAGGAGAGAGATTGAGGCATTATTTCTGTTAGAAATATATTGCCGTCATGGATTATTAAAACTGTGAAAATACTTAAAGATCTTCTAGTAAAAACTTCCCCTTCTTCCAGAGGAAACTAAGGCACAGAGAAAATAGGTGACCTACACAAGTGCACCCAGCCCGTTAATATTAACCAAGACTGGAACTCCATCTCATTACTCTCAGCCAGTACTCTAGTGACCTTTAAAAAAAATTCAGACACGTCCTTGTGTTTATAGGCACCAACATTTGGGGGGGGGGGGGGAAATATACAGGAAACTCTTAATATTGTTACCTTTTGGGAAAAAAGATGAGTTCATTCTATATTTTTTTTAAAACTTTAAAATTTATAATTTCAAATGAATAAATAAAACCTTAATACATATAACTAGGATTTTTAGATTGAACATTATCATTTCTCACTTTAAGATATGAGTTGGGAATGCTGAGTCAAATTCTATTGCACTATTTGGCTATTCTCTGAATGTTAGATACTTTCCGAGGAACTCATAAGGAAACAGTGTTGTTCTGTACAGCAGTAATTTACCTCCTGATACGTTGCCATTGTGAAATCAGCAATATTTTTTGAAAACTAATTGTCTGTATTTCGTATATTACATATAATCACATTATATAATTATGTGATTATATAATTATATAATGTGATTATATGTAATATCTTGCCTTATAGAAATGGTTCTTAGTGGGGGTAGGGGTGTGACTTTGACTTCTAAGGGATGCTTGATAATGTCTGGCTACAGGTTTTGTTGTCATACTGTATGCTGCTGGCACCTAGTAAATAGAGGCTAGAGATGGCACTAAATATCCTACAATGCACAAGACAGATCCCCCCTGATATAGACCAAATGTTTGTGTCCCCTAAAATTCATAGGTTGAAACCTAATGCCCAACGCAATGGTATTAGGAAGTGGGGCCTTTAGGGAAGTACTTAGACCATGAGGGCTGAACCCTTATAAAAGAGGCCCCAGAGAGCTAACTTGTCCCTTCCATCCCCCATGTGGGGTTACAGGGAAAAGACATTCATCTAAGAAGCAGACATTTGTCTAGGAAGCAGACCTTCATGATACTCCAAGTCTGCCAAGTGCCTAGATCTTGAACTTTCCAGCCTCCAGACCTGTGAACTATAAATGTTGTTTATACGCTGCCCAGTTAATGGCATTTCATTATAACAGCCTGAACAGACTAAGACAGCCCCCACAGAAAATAAAGTATTATGTGGCATGTAATGTCAACAGCGCCAAGGTTGAGAAACCTAGCATTAGGTGTATTAACTGCTTGACTGAGCAGTGGTAAGATAGGAATCAGTAAATGCATAACACAGTACATGGTGTTCTAAAAGCATTCCAGTACTCAGTAGATATTGAGTGAAGACAGCACTGACTGTCACAACCACCACTCTCTTTTTAGCAACCTTAAGAGTTTTTAGACTGACAAAATAATAACACCTCCCTTCATCTTAAAAGTAGAAAATGAAAGCTAAAAGCGCAGTGGTGTGCTTGTCAACTTGATATCACAGAAAATGTAATAATATTAATTTTTAATAAACTTTTTGTTTTAGAATAATTTTAGATTTATAAAAAGTTACAAAGATAGTGCAAAGAGTTCCCATGTATACCTCAACCCATTTCCTTATGTTAATATTGTCTATGGCCATGTTACCTTTGTCAAAACTAAGAAACTGACATTGGTACATTACTGTTAACTAAACTCCAGACTTTATTTGGATTTCCTCAGTTTTTCCATTAATCTCCTCTTTTTGTTCCAGGATCCAATCCAAGGTACCACATTGTTGTCATGTCTCCTCAGCCTCCTCTTATCTGTGACAGTTTTCAGTTTTTCTGTGTTTTTTCATGTGCATGACAGTCTTGAGGAGTACTGGCCAAGTATCCTATAGAATGTTTCGTCATCTATGTTTGTCTGATATGTTTTCTCATGATTAGACTGGGATTATGACTTTTGGAAAGAATTCCAAAGAAGTGAAGTGGCCTTCTCATCACATCATTTAAGGGAGTACATCATATTATGGGGGCATATGTTAGGGGGTATATCAGATCCTAATGATGTTACACTTCATCATTTGGTTAAGCTATTATTTTCCAGGTTTCTACATTTTAAAGTCACTCTTTTTCTACTTCCCTACTTTATTCTTTAAAAAACAAGCCACTAAGTGTAGCCCACTCTGGGGGAGGTGGGGAGGTAAGAAAGAGAGGAATAAGACAGGAATTAAGCCCACCTCCTGGATGGTATTTATATATATTTATATTATTTAGATATTATTTAGAATTTTTCTGTAAGGAAGATTTGTTTCTTCTCCCTCATTTATTTATTTATTCAGTCTTTAATTTATATCAGTATGGATACATATGTATTTTATACTTTGAGTCCTAACCACAAACTATATTATTTTTTTTGTTTCTCAAATTGTTGCAGCTTTGGACATTGGGAGTGCTTTGCGTCCTGTGTCCCTTTGACATACCCCCATCCTTTTGCTTTTTGAACACTTCCTTACTTTCTGGAGCTACAAAATTCTCTAGGCTTATTTTGTATTTTTCCTGCCTCAGCCCAGGAATGTAATTTTCCTGCCTCATTTCACCAAATGTTCCTTTAATTGAGAATGGTAATTAGAAACCAACATCTGGATGCTAGGTGTTTTCTTTGCTACTGGGGTGTCATTGTTTCTAGGCCCTCTCAGCAGACAGAGGTAGGCAATAAATATATGTTTACTAACTCGTGCACACATACATATCTATAATTATTTCTGTATCTGTCCATTGTGTGCGTGTGTTTCGTGTGTGCGTATTAAGTTAAACATGAGTTCATAGTGATATCTCTGACTCTACCCAGTACCATGGGGCTCATCTGAACTTTCCTTTCTTGTTTTTTCTGTGACTTTCCTCTCTTACAGTGAAAAACCTGACTCCCACCCTCCCACCATCCATCATCTAAGTACTTAATTGTTCAACTCCAGTATACATGTACAGCAGTTTCAGAATGATTAGCATTTACTCCTATTAGAAACGAATTTGCCAACTGGAGTTACTGGAGTTTTGTAGTCTTGTTTTTTTGTCTGTCCTTTCAATTTCAAGTCAAAACATTGTTTTCCATACTTACTTAAGTTCCTCTTATTGTCATTACATACATAAAAGTTCACTCTTTCTGATGTACAGTTCTCTGGGTTTTTACCAATGCATAATTTCACATATGCACCACCCCAGTAATGCAGAGAACTGTTCCTTCTTCTTAAGAGTTCCTTTGTATGGCTTCTTAGTAGTCAGTCACTGTTCAACCCCTCAACTCTGACAACCATTAATCTGTTTTCCATCCCTACATTTTTATCTTTTCTGGAATGTTATATTAATAGAATCATACAATATGTAACCTTTGGGTCCAGCTTCTTAAAACTCATTTAAATTTTATTCATGATGTTGTGTAAAGCAATATCTCATTTCTTTTATCATTGAAAAATATTCCACCGTATGGATGTACCACACTTTCTTATTTACTGCCCTGTTGAACCACATTTGGAAGCTTCCAGTTTTTAGTGATTATGGATAAAGCTGCTATAAACATTTGTGTATAGGCTTTTGTATGAATGTGTGTGTTTTTTTGTTTGTTTGTTTTTTTTAATAGTAATCTTTTATTTATTTATTTATTATATCCATTTTTGGCTGTGTTGGGTCCCCACCTCCGTGCGAGGGCCCTCTCCAGCCGCGGCAAGCAGGCGCCACCCTCCATCGCGGTGCGCGGGCCTCTCACCATCGCGGCCTTCTCCCGTCGCGGAGCACAGGCTCCAGACACGCAGGCCCAGCAATCGTGGCCCACGGGCCCAGCTGCTCCGCGGCACGCGGGATCCCCCCAGACCAGGGCTCGAACCCGCGTCCCCCGCATTAGCAGGCAGACTCTAAACCACTGCGCCATCAGGGAAGCCCTGTTTTTTTTTTTTTAATAAATTTATTTATTTATTTTTGGCTGTGTTGGGTCTTCATTTCTGTGCGAGGGCTTTCTCTAGTTGTGGCGAGTGGGGGCCACTCTTCATCGCGGTGCGCGGGCCTCTCACTGTTGCGGCCTCTCTTGTTGCGGAGCACAGGCTCCAGACGCACAGGCTCAGTAGTTGTGGCTCATAGGCTCAGTTGCTCTGCGGCATGTGGGATCTTCCCAGACCAGGGCTTGAACCCGTGTCCCCTGCATTGGCAGGCAGATTCTCAACCACTGCGCCACCGGGGAAGCCCCTTGAATGTGTGTTTTTAAATCACTCAGTAAATACATAATAGTATAATTGTTGGGCCACAATTTATATATATATATATATATATATGTGTGTGTGTGTGTGTGTATATATATATATATATATACACACATACATACACACACACATATATATATTTACATTATAATGAAAGTTTTATTTTTATTTTTCCTTAGTCTTCATGCATTTTGATGTTTAAACAATGTTTTGACTCTCATCAAATCAGTCAAGTTGAAAACTGTATCAACAGAGGCAGTTGGTCTTGATAATTCAAACCAAAAAGACCTTTTCTCAAGGGTTTCCTCTCCCTGGTTTATTGTGTTGAATAATTTCTCCCCCACACACACACAATTTTATTGAGATATAATAACAAATAAAATTGTATATATTTATGGAGAAAAGGGAACCCTCTTGTACTGTTGGTGGGAATATAAATTGATACAGCCACTATGAAGAACAATATAGAGGTTCCTTAAACAACTAAAAATAGAACTGCTATATGACCCAGCAATTCCACTCCTGGGCATATACCCAGAGGAAACCATAATTCAAAAAGACACAGGCACCCCAGTGTTCATTGCAGCACTGTTTACAATAGCCAGGTCATGGAAGCGACCTAAACGTCCATCAACAGAGGAATGGATAAAGAAGATGTGTACATATATATAATGGAATATTACTCAGCCGTAAAAAGGAACGAAATTAGGTCATTTGTAGAGATGTGGATGGACCTAGAGACTGTCATACAGAGTGATGTAAGTCAGAAAGAGACAAACAAATATCATATATTAACGCATATATGTAGAATCTAGAAAAATGGTATAGATGATCTTATTTGCAAAGCAGAAATAGAGACACAGACGTAGAGAACAAACGTATGTATACCAAGAGAGAAGGGGAGGGATTAGTTGGGAGATTAGGATTGACATATATACACTATTGATACTATGTATAAAATAAAGAACTAATGAGAACCTACTGTATAGCACAGGGAACTCTACTCAGTGCTCTGTGGTGACCTAAACGGGAAGGAAATCCAGAAAAGGGGATATATGTATATGTATAGCTGATTCACTTTGCTGTAGAGTAGAAACTAACACATTTTAAAGCAACTATACTCCAATAAAAATTAATTTAAAAAAAAGACTGAAAAAAATTGTACATATTTAAAGTACATAATGTGATGACTTCATATATTGTGAAATTATTACCATAATCAAGTTAGTTGCACATCTATCACTTCACATAGTTACCTTGTTTTTTTATGGTGAGAACACTTAAAATCCACTCTCTTAGCAAATTTCAAGTATACAGTACAGTATTATTAACTATAGTCACCATGGTGTATATTAGATCCCCAGAACTTACTCATCTTAAACTAAAACTTCATACCCTTTGACCAGCATCTTCCTATTTCCCCCACCCACTAGCCCCTAGCAATCATCATTCTACTCTCTGCTTTTGTGAGTTCGACTTATTTTCTTTTAGATTCCACATATAAGAGAGATCATATAGTATTTGTTTTTCTCTATCTGGCTTATTTAACTTAGCATAAAGCCCTCCAGGTACATCCATGTTGTGGTTAATGGAAGGATTTCCTTCTTTTTTGTGACTGAATACTATTACATTGTGTATACACACAACACATTTTCTTTTTCATTCATCTGTCAGTGGACATCTAAGTTAAAATTCACTGTTGACTTTTAACGGTGTTTTGGTGGAGCCTTTAGGGTTTTCTATAATTAAGAGCATGCCAGCTGCACACAGAGACAATTTATTTCTTCCTATCCATATATGTATGGCTTTTATTTATTTCTCTCACCTAATAGTTCTGGCTATTCCAGTACTTTATTAAATAGAAGTGACAAAAGTGGGCACCCTCATCTTGTTCCTGATCTCAGAGG